>NC_059268.1:8919183-8941683 GCF_017591435.1 Portunus trituberculatus | reverse complement strand
AGGAGGAGGAATGGGAAGGAAAGTTATGGAGGGAATTGAAGGGAAGAGGAAAAATAGTGGAGGAAGTTGTCATGAGTTAAAAAGGAGGAAGGAAAGTTCCTATAAAAAAGGACATTAGCGATCGTCAAAGGGCAGCGATAAGTGACAGTATCTGAAGCGTCTCTTTTTCAGCTGCCCGCAAGGAACACGTCGTAAAGTTTGGCCGAGAATTGAGCTCCGTCAGATACCAGGGTTGCCAATAATCGTATGTCAAGAAGGCCACTGAGTTATCCCTTGAAGATGTCGAGGAATTAGATGGCGTTTCGAGAGAGAGAGAGAGAGAGAGAGAGAGAGAGAGAGAGAGAGAGAGAGAGAGAGAGAGAGAGAGAGAGAGAGAGAGAGAGAGAGAGAGAGAGAGAGAGAGAGAGAGAGAGAGAGAGAGAGAGAGAGAGAGAGAGAGAGAGAGAGAGAGAGAATAAATCTAATAATTGTCTCATAACCTGACTAACATTACATAAAAAAAAAGCAGAACACGATGAATTGACGCTACACACACCGCCCTAAAGTGTGACATATACACACAAATATATCGGGAAACTAAATATTACACCTGAGCTTCTGGCTGGCTCGTCTTACCAGCTTGTTGGTGTTAGCATAAACAAGTCTAATGCAAAAAATACCACTCCAGTGAAAGGAAATAAATAAAGTAAAGGTCTCGCATTCCCTGCAGTACAAGATAGAGAGGAGCGTCATTAACCCCTTTCCTGAATGACTCACCTTCAAAATGAAAAAAAAAAAAGGAAATTTGAAAGTAAGTCATTCTGGTGAGTGTATAAGAGAACTAAAACGTTATGAAAGTTTATTCTATCTACATCCAGCTACACATATAACTCTACTCACTTTGTATCTTACATGTGCTGGTGAAATAAAAAATAAAACAAAAACACATTTGATTTAATTCTAGTCCGAACAGATGGTCTCATACGTAGTTTACATATCTACGGTTCACTGCAATTGTCAAAGGATTAACGTGATAATTTTTTCCTGTTTTTGCTCCCTCATGCCGGATTCCCATGGCATTTGTTTGTATCAAAAGGCATTTAACGTCCGCCTCACCACGTTGTAATTTACGCAAGTCTTCCCAGATGTGTAATTCATCTTGGACAGAGATAAAACAATTTCGAATCTTTGTACCAGCAGCTTCTGCAATAAAATTTTCCACATTCACATCAGCATTGGTGATACAAGGTGTGGTCAACAGCAGTCTTAGAACGTAATCCTTTCCACTACAAAACATCGTTGCAACATTTCAAGCCGACAAAATTATAACAAATTTAAGTTTTCTTTATTCCGGCAGATTGCAATATATATGTCTGTATCTTCATGGGATTGTAAAACGTTCAAATAAATAAACATTAGGTTGAGTATCACATCGACACATCGCGATTGATGCTTAAATTCAATTCACCTATTTAACTATCAGAGAGAGAGAGAGAGAGAGAGAGAGAGAGAGAGAGAGAGAGAGAGAGAGAGAGAGAGAGAGAGAGAGAGAGAGAGAGAGAGAGAACGAAGAATTTTCCTAGACAAAAAGCGAGTCCGGATTGTCTCACATAAGACCAACACTCTCTCAACGCCCTGCAGTCCTACGCGGGGATACGAATAAAACCTACCAGTGAACTACGTCTGGCACCACAATTACTAACAAGCCAACATCGCATCTCGTGTAAACAGGAAAGCAAGTATGCGGAAAAAGATAAAAAAAAAAAAAAAAGAACTACTAAAGAAGCTTATGAGTCTTAGTTTACCATCAATATTTGAGAGATATGACGATTAAGAGCACAAACTTTCAAACACCACATCGCTACAACAGGCAGAAGCAGGAGAGTAAAAACGAGAAAATAATGTAAATAAGAACACACTCCATGTCTTCCTTTACCCCCCGGAATCTGGCAAATAAAAAGAATACTTGTTGCCTCTTAGATTTAATAAAATGCTGCTTGAAATTAAAAGGATAAGGAGAGAAAACAAACAGCAGACACTCAACAAAGGAGGAGGAGGAGGAGGAGGAGGAGGAGGAGGAGGAGGAGGAGGAGGAGGAAAAGGAGAAAGAGAAGGAGAACGAGAAGGAAAAGGAGAAGAAAGAGAAGGAGAAGGAGGAGGAGAAAGAGGAATAGGAGGAGGAAGAGGAGGAAAGAGAGGAGGAGGAGGAGGAGGAGGAGGAGGAGGAGGAGGAGGAGGAGAGGAGGAGGAGGAGGAGGAGGAGGAGGAGGAGGAGGAGATAAGAGGAGGATTACAAAAAGAAACAAAACAACAAGAGACATTTTGTTCCTTGCAAGACAGTTTGGTAACTATTTTTAACAAGCTAGAAAGAGAAAGGGCAACACAGAAGAGGGCTTTTCAGAATCAAGGTTCGTGTATCTATGATTCTATACAAAAATGACGCGGTTGCATCGATGTGCATGTGAAAAGCAAACGATGAACGGAGACTGTAAATAATGGAATCTGAATATCTGAACTAACTGTACAATATTTCTGCGGTAACTTTTGTTGTATTTCATCACTCACTAAGGTCGTGGGGAACAGAGTTGTATGTTATAGGGAGTAATTGTGTAGACAGTGATAATTTACTTTGCTGTCTATTTCTTTTTGTTTTTCTTAACGTCAATGTGTATGTAATGTACGTAATGTCTCTTCCCTTACTTCGGCGTGGTTAAGTAATATATAACTTTGTACAATAATAATAATGATAAAAATAATAATAACAATAATAATAGTAAAAGTAATAATAATAATAATAATAATAATAGTAATAATAATAAAATAATAATAAATAATAATAAGAACAATGATTATACAACTGTATTAAACAACTACTAAGGAAACGGAGTGAGTGTAACTGAATGAAATGCACAAGGCTGACAGGAAGAAAGAAAAATATCGCCGTGAATACTTATTAGTTTTAAAACCACTTAAATAAGCTGACACCGGGGAAAGATAGGGCTGGTATACAGTAGATAAAATAAATGAGTGAGTGACTGTAACATTGATATATGATGCAATGGTCTATACGGTTGAAGAGATGAAATGCCACACTGCGGTAATTAGAACGACATATTGGTTTCCAGGCGAGGGCGATAGCAAAGGAAGGGGAATATGAAGAAAATGAAGCGAGTGGTGGAGATCCTGGAATACAAATCATGGTGTCCATCCTGTAATGCAGATGTGAAACACGTGCTACCTTCATGTGCACGAATATAAAACAACAAATATATGAAAAGAAGCATCTCATAAAATAATCTCTAGTGAACATGGACCAAGGTTAACAATGAAGTGCTAGTGGTAAAAAGTTAAAAGAACGGATGGTATCGCAACGGCAAACCGAATGAACCTTGGTAAATGAAAGAACGACAGAGTGTTATGGTACAGAACTATGAGGGAACATCGAAAGGTGATGAGACAAATTAAATAAACGGGTTGGCAACGATGAGGATGGCAGGACAAAACTTAGAATTCAGGTGTACATCTTTCTTAAATACAAAGTGAGCAAAACTAAAAAAACAATCATAATAGCAATGCAGTGACCCAGGGCTTTTTTTGAACGGGTGGCAGCATTAATCTATTGAAAAATATCCAACTGTAATGTTTATTTTTTATCCATTGTGACAGACATCATCACTCAGGAAAGCAGTAAAAATTATTATCATTAGTCTTGAAATATACAAGAACTTAAAATTCAACTACATTTCTTTCAGCAAAGTTTGATGGTCGTCATTTATACGTAAATTATTCAGGATTGCACATATGCTAAAGTTTAAAGTTTCTGACTGCCTCAAATTAGCAAAACTGCAAGTTATGAAAAGAAAATAAAGAGGTAGTTCAGCTAATTGGTTCTTTGTTCTTCATATGAGAAGCGACCACGGACGAACACTTTTGTCGGATAATCTTAAGGTTAGCAGGTTCTAATTAGTTTCCTCTAATATGTGCAGTGCCTTATACAGATTATCATGAAAAATATATACTGTATGCATTGCTTCTTTATTTAAGAAAAATAATGAATATGCCCCAAAACAATGTTTCTGTGTCCACCTATATAGATCACCTTTTACAAAGTGTATTGATTTTTCAATCCTTTCAACATTCCTTATCGTCATGTTTTTCATAAGAAAAGACTTCCATTCTTATTTCCTGCTGAGTAAGACAACGTGGCTCCGTCACCTCACCCCACGCTTCTCTTTTCAAATGTTCCATATTATCACCTGTGTGTGGCTAAGAGGGACAAAAACCATCACAATCTTAACAAATTTTGAGTTCGCTTTAGTTTAGAATGTAAAGCTCAAATAATACAATCACTATGGAGATGTTAGAGAATCCATCGGCTGAGAGTGTGGGCCACATACTCAAGGGGCGCGCAGGTGCAGCAGACACGAGAGGAGAGCAGACAGAGGCGGGGCGGGGCGGGGCGAGGCGGGGCTGGTCTGGGAGGAGGGAAGTGGTGCGGGACAACGGGTCAATACCCCAAAGGCTAACGGTATGCTTAACTTTCAGGGGCGAGGATAATGAGTTTAGGGAGTGCAGGGCAGCAGTGGGATTATCTTTCCCTCTCGCCGCTCGCTGTCACGCTTCACACACACAGGAGCCACACACGCTGCCCGCCCTGCTATTCTACGGCACATGGGAAAACAAAACTATTAGTAAGGCAATGCCGAGGCGCCCAGACACTCAATACTTACACAGCACCACTGCCCGTTTTCAGCAGCGTTAAAAAGATTTCACCTGAATACTTGCATACCGCACTTCACTGACAAAATACCAAAATGTTCTTAACACGCAGTGATTGTACATAGAACAGTGAGCTGTATAATTCACTGCTCTGTTTGGGTGAACGTTATTAACGGCTTAACAGCATCGTCATAAAAAGTGAAACGTAATGTGCAATGAAAGAACATTACCTTGAATGACCTTAAAGGAAGATTACAGATATCTATAAACTCTTGTCAATAAAAATGCCGCTTTAGAAGTATATTATGGACAGACAGGCATACACAGATGCTTACATGTTATTGCACATGCTATATTACCACCACCTTCATCACCACCACCTTCACCACCACCACCACCACCACCACCACCACCATCACCACCACTATTACTACTCTTCCTCTTCTTACTTCTATTACTACTACTACTACTACTACTACTACTACTACTACTACTCATCCTCCTCTTACTATTATTACTACTACCATCACCATCACCACCACTACTACTTCTACTACTACTACTACTACTACTACTACACACACATACAAACATATATACACACATACATACATGCAAGCGTACATCATATCTGACGTTCGCTCCCCTCTCGTGAAGCCTGAGGCACGGAATGGCCATGGCAGGGACGCCTGTGGGCAGCCACCACTAAACGGGACTAACAAAGATAGATGAGTGTACGAACAGCATAACGCCTGATGTCACTCCTGGATAGTGGCAGTGTAGGAAACGAGAAATACGGAGATGTTTGTGGGAAGCAGGGACCGCAGACCCTCCCTCACTTCCACGTGCCAATTTACCCTTTCAACAATTGATAGAGACAAAGCTCTGAGAAGGAGGCACACCAGATCGCTCCAACAACAGTCATAAAGTGCGAGTGAGTGAGAGCGACGCAGCAATGTTTGGCAGGTTACAACAATAGCCGCTGGTCTCTCGAGTCGCAGGGAGGGGTTGTTGTGTGGTCAAGGGGAGGAGAGGAGGGCGACGCGAGGAAGATACAGCACGCACGACACCAGCAGCGGTGACGTACCCGGAAATCCAATAGGCGAAGGAAAGGAAAAAATAACCGTGACCTTCCCATCAACGACCTCCTGTTAGCGCCGCGCCGGGAGAAAAAAGTTAGTGGCAACGTCTTCCCCGATTGTAAGCCAGACAGAATTACTCGTCAGGCAAGATTTTCACATTCACTTACACACACACACACACACACACACACACACACACACACACACACACACACCGTCGCTAGTTTGTGTAGGTGGACGTGCTTGGTGCGGCTTTAAGATGGTGCGTCCACTTCAGAGCAGCGCCGCACCAGCCTCTCTTATCCCTTCCTCTCTTCCTTCTTCCCTCCTTCCCTCCCCTCCCTCCCTCGCTTCCTTGACTGACACCAGAAAACACAGCAGGAATGAAACTAGAGAAGAAAAAATCGGTACAACGTCACACAAGGTTAGAAAGAAAGATAGAAGGAAAGAAAAGAAAGAAAATAAGAATAAAAATGCAAAAATAGATAAAAAAGTCAAAATATACTACTCATATTTTCATCCATGAACGACACTAAATTAAAGCGGATTTTAATTTACTTCTTGTTTTTATTGAAGTGAGTAAGAGGTGGTGGTGGTGGTGGTGGTGGTGGTGGTGGTGGAAGAGGACCTGGATGGAACCACAGCAAGAGGGTGAGCGTGGAGAACAATCGCTTCAGGCTGTTAACTGGTTGGGAGTGAAAACATGAGCACCAGCACCACCACCACCACCACCACCACCACCACCACCATCATCACTTCCATCACCATCACCACCACAAACAACATCAAACCTTTTTTTCTTTTCCATTTCATACCAACTAATTCATTATTACTACACTGAAAAAAAAGTGACATCAAAAGCATCATCAACATCATTTTCATTGCTTTTATCTTTCACATAACGATTTTTGCTGTGTGTGTGTGTGTGTGTGTGTGTGTGTGTGTGTGTGTGTGTGTGTGTGTGTGTGTGTGTGTAGACTGGGAGTGATTAGAGGAGAAATTGCTATATATGTTGAAGCGAGTGTTCTTAACTTGTAATGAGAGAGAGAGAGAGAGAGAGAGAGAGAGAGAGAGAGAGAGAGAGAGAGAGAGAGAGAGAGAGAGAGAGAGAGAGAGAGAGAGAGAGAGAATAAATCAACCACTCACAGAATATCAACCACTCACAAAGTACCAACAGCACTCTTATCTTAAAACAGCATCCATAATACTCACACTTACTCGTACTCCAACACTTCAACTTTAAACATAACGTATTCCTTTATATTCACTTTTTATTTCATCTTTTAGTGACGCGCATTGCCATTGGTGCTCAGTCTCACGCCACGCCTCCAAGGACTTCAACTGGGGCCTCAACCTCCTCCTTGAACTTCACTCACCAACTCGGGATTAATTATGAAACCCTTGAAAAACCTCTCTCTCTCTTTCCCTCTCCTACTCTCTCTCTCTCTCTCTCTCTCTCTCTCTCTCTCTCACCTAAAATTCGCCCACACCCTTTCCCAATTTACTGAAGTGTTTGGTGCCTTTTGAGTGTGCCGGAGGTAGAAGATGACGACAAGGAAGAAGAGAAGTTGGAGGAGGACATAGAGGAGAAAGGGAGGAATGTGGGCGGTGGGTGGTGGCAGGAAGGACACGAGAGGGCAAGATGAGAGAAAGATGACGGATGCTTGGAAGGGGGAAAAATGAAGAAAAAAAATACGAACGCAAGTGTCGAGAGAAGGAAAAGGAGAAAGGAAATACTAGCGGAGGGCGGACGAAGTGCAGGAAACGGAAAAGAGAGTGTGATGGAAATGATAGCGAGGGAGAGTGAAGAGGACATGATGAAAGGCGATGCAGTTTGGGGAAAAAATAACAGGAAAAGAAGACGAAGAAGAAAATAAGAGAATGGGAATAAGAAAAGGATGAAGAAAAAAAAGTGGAGAATGAGTGAGCAAGCAGGAAAGGTTTCATTTGCTAACACATCCTCAAAGACACGTGCCTCGAGAAAGGATTCCAACGTATGTCCATTTCGCAATGATAAAGAAGAAAAAATATTATCTGAACGAAAGAGGAGGAAGACGAACCAGAAAACGATAGGATTAAGAGAAGAGGGAATAAAGAAAAAGAAGAAAGAGAGGTTAGACGATGACAGCAAATACGACGACAATAAAAGAAAAGATAAAGGGATGATGAAGAAGAATTAAGAAAGATAGAAAGAAAGAAGGAAAGAATAAAAGAAAAGAAAAAAAGTAAAGGAAAGATAAGGAGGAGGAGAAGGAAGAAAAAAAAATGTGGTGAGAATGATTCCGATGATGATGATGATGAGAAAGAGGGAAAAGAAGAGGAAAAAGGTGGTAGGAAACAAAAGGTGGTGAAAGAAAATGAAGAAATGCGTATAAAATATTGGAAAGAAGTAGGCGTGAAGAAAGAATAATAAGGCATTCTAAAAACAAATAAGTATCAAAGGAAAAAGAGATAAAAATAAAAGGAGAACAAAGAACAGAAACGAAAAGGCGAAGGAGAAGCAAAAGAAAAATAGTCAGGGAAATTCTTAAGAAGAAGAAGAAGAAGAAGAATGACCAAAAAAAGAAAAAAAAGAAAAAAGCGAAAAAAAAAGAAAAATGAAAAAAGAAGAACGACAAGATAAAAACTAAAGAAAATAAATGAAAAGAAATAAGATAAATGAAGAAGAAAAAAACAATGTAAAAAATGAAGACACGAAGAAAAAGAGGAGGAGGAGGAGGAGGAGGAGTAGGAGGAGGAGGAGGAGGAGGAGGAGGAGGAGGAGAAAGATTAATCGAAACTTGAAGATAATGATTATTACTACCGAGACAAAGTACGACACATATATCAACACTTAATTTATTTTCTTAGCGGCAAAATTAGCTAATACATCTAAATTTGGCTGTAAAACTTCTTTCCTGTGTTTGCGGTAACCCAGCAGCCGTTTATGTGATCAGCAATGTTTGACACTTGGCAGGTGAGGCAACTGTTAACATCATCAATACTTATCAAGAATACATTAAGGAAGGCACCACACCTTGGAATAAGCCATGTCTTTCTACTCTTTCAGTACTATATGGCACTTCTCCATTAGTATTCACAGAAACATAAAAGTTCTAAAGCCATTTCCAAACATTGTATTGGTTTGAAACAAGATCTATCATTGTTATTCATGTATAAAGAGTCTGTACACGTCTTTTTAGTGTTGGGAATTGTTGCATACCGCAGTGAAAGTAAACCAGACGCTATTTGCAGCCACTCTACCTCCGTCTTAAGAGCATGTCACCCATTCTTTTGTCAATATTACTGGTTGCGACGCCCGAATGCAATTTGCTTACTGGGCAGTTGGTTATGAACTGCTCTATAATATTAGTTTTAGAAATTGAGATAAAGGATATTCACGTATCTGTCCTCAGCAAATTCTGAGAAAATATAATGAAAGAATTCGAGTGATTTAAACACGAACGCTTACTGCAGACTTTACGTTGTCAATGATCTATTAAGCTTTTGTTATCTTGAATCATGCTCCATATTAATCTATAGACATTTGAAATCTGGTTAATGCGTCAACAGTTTCATGATTCTAACTTGTCGCTTTCCTAAAGTATCGATGTTTCATTTCTACATATCCGATCACTCATATATCTGTTACATAAAAGCGAAAGCAGTTTATTTTTCTAATGGCTATTTCACTGAGGAGGGGGAGGAGGAAGAACACGAACATGTGGTACAGAACAACGACGACAACATGAACAAAAACGCAAAGAGAATAAAAACATGAACAAGAAGAAAGAGGAAAAGGAAGAGGAGGAAGTAAAAAAAAAACAAATTTATGTAAATGTTGGTGGCAAAGCCTTCCTGATCTCAGCGAGGCCGGCGTGGGGTCAAGTTTGGTCGTGTGTTACAACCAAAGCCACTGAAACGAGGTGAGAGGACGCTGGGAATACTCAGCGGACCATAAGATATTCCGGGGAGAGAGAGAGAGAGAGAGAGAGAGAGAGAGAGAGAGAGAGAGAGAGAGAGAGAGAGAGAGAGAGAGAGAGAGAGAGAGAGAGAGAGAGAGAGAGAGAGAGAGAGAGAGAGAGAGAGAGAGAGAGAGAGAGTATAGAGACAGAGAGAGAGAGAGAGAGAGAGAGAGAGACACACACACACACACACACACACACACACACACACACACACACACACACACACACACACACAAAAGCAACACAGATACATGCATATAGACTGACAAAGAGTTATGAATTCACAAACAGCAACAAAAAGTATGAGGAACAAAATACAAACAGACAAAAGGAAGTCAAAGAGATAACGAACACACATACAAATACGCAAAGAGACAACTACAAGTAAAATAACAAAACGGAAAAGAAAAAAAAAATAGGCAAAAATGAGAAGATAGATAGTGATAAAATTAAATAAACTCGGAAAAAATACAAAAAAAATCTTCACCTGGCGATTGGATTCGAAACACTAAACAAATTTGAGAGTACGAAGTTTTTATTCTTTTCCTTTTTTTCTATTACAGTGCAGAGTCCGATTGAGTATATCTCTGGTCAGTTTTTAGGGTCGTGGTGCGGCGGCCTGTGCAAGTGGGAACGATGTGTTGAGTTTACAGAGGCGACACCTGCCCCAAGGGTGTCTCTCGGGAATGAAAGTTTTATTTACTCTTTTTACTATTAGAAAAAAAAGAAAGGAAAAAATGTGATGAAAAGTATTACCAAAAGGATGCAAACTATTTCAATATAAGGCCAAAATTGATCACAGCCCCCACTCGGTATAAAAGGTAAGCAGTGGATATCACCATCTATTTCTCCCATCCTATGACATTTTTATATTAGGATCGGCACTTTAAATTTCCGCTAACTGATAACGTTCACTCGTCTTTCTTCACTTCCTGGGCGGTGGCAGTTCAGTGATATTGTTTTCTCTGTCATCTTTTTCACAATTGGTAAAACGTATTTAACCCCTTCAATACTGAGACATATTTTTGTCTTGATATTTGTATACGATTAGATCATTCTATTAACATAGAGAATGGTCTGTGGATATCAGAAGATTAATGGCCACAGTCTTCACTATTGCAATCCCCCAAATAAGTTTCTGAAGCTGTATAAAACCACCAAATAGTAAGAAGAATGAATATAAAAACGCGCCAAGGTACTGAAGGGGTTAAATGTACTAATTATAACAATAACAATAAAACGACGTTTGTGACAACAGCACTTTTTTGTTATGATTAGCTAACCTTACTTGGGAAAATAATAAAGAGGATGTGTGTGCCAATAGCTATTCATAAAGGACCGAGTACCACAATACCCTAACACTATAATAGTCTTCACGTCTTCTCGCCTATATACGTAATGATAACCGCCAGCCTCGCCTCTCCCTCGCCTGTGCAACATTGTATCAACACAGCACAGCACAAAACGAGGAACCGAGAGGGAAATAGGAAACATAAGTGCGCAGTAAAAATTATGTTCTGAGGCTTTCATGGCATCGGTTCCTCGTCTAATAAACACGCACACGTTAAGGAGCAGCCCCACATCACCTCTCATCTCCCACGCCTTACTATCAGTCTCCAAACTCTCCTCCGCTATCCACCCTCCATCACCTTTCCAATACTCTTATCCACGCGCCATCACTGTCTGCCGCCCCCTCTACCCATTACCCCCTACGCCTCACCTTCATCAGCCTCCACTCCCCCTCAACCTCTCGTCTCCCACACTCCTGCAATCACTCTTCTCCCACGCAGCCAGCCGCCCATCACACTCCAGCTCGCCCCACTTCCCGTAACCACCTGCCCTCTCTCACCCACCACCTCTCCTCCTCTCTCACATTTCCCACTGGCCTCCTACCTGGTCTGACTCTCCAAAAACTTTAAATATATTTCTCCCTCCACTTCCTGGATAGTACTTCCCTCCATCAGCCTCTTACTTCTTTCCCTCTTTCTAGTCTTTCTCTATCCTGAATCTCCTCGACCATCTTCAAGACTCTTCGTCGGTTCCAGCAAGTTATATTTACTTTTAACTATATTTTTTTTCCAGCACTTTCCCTCCCTAAGCTGCCACCTGCCACACCTGCCACGCCTGCCACGCCTGCCACACGCCGAGTTCACGTATACACGTCCTGTCTTTCTCACAGCTTAAAGCGGCGCCTAGGCTGTGTCATTAATTTTCATAGGATAGAATGGACTATTTTTTTACGCGGTTACTATCTGGCCTTACCACAAATATACGCATCCATAATGAAAAATACGAGTAAAAGAACGTGAAGAAAAGATTTGATTAATAATGATGTAAGAGATGGAGATGTATTGAAACTCCTTAGGTTAGGTTAGGTTAGTTTTGGTTTGGTTTGGTGAGGTTAGGTTAGGTTAGGTTTGATTGAGTTAGGTTAGGTTTGGTTAGCTCAGGTTTGGGTCGATTAGCTTTTGTTGGGTTTGGTTACAGTTCGTTAGGTGATGGAGCAATCTTCCGCCTTGTAAAGAAAACTACTGTATCTATTTTCCGTTCCACTCCTGCTACTACTATAAAGTAATCGCAAGGAGTACAAAAGAGCTTCTTATTATTATCATTACTACTGAGTATCAAGTTTATATTCACGATATTTTTTTTTTCTTGCGTCTATCCACCTAAATAAGCTAGAATGTGAGAAAAAGGGAAGTGAAAAGTGTATTTTACAGACACACACACACACACACACACACACACACACACACACACACACACACACACACACACACACACACACACACACACACACACACACACACACACATTAACACACGAATTAAAACTAGATAAAAAAAAAACAAAGAAACACGGAAGAACTTCATTATGCTAAACAAGACAAACGAAGGGAACAACAGCAACAACGACGACAGCGATGGCAAAACAAGCATAAGAAAACCCGGGTAGGAAGCAAAATCAACATGCACAAGAGCAATACCCGCAGCGTTCAGTAAGCACGATAAACAGTGTGGTTCGCTCACCGTGAGATTAAACTATGTACGTGAACAGGCGCGGCATCAATTTGGGGAGACTAACTTCAAAGTGGAATTACAGGGCACCACACAACGAGAGAGAGAGAGAGAGAGAGAGAGAGAGAGAGAGAGAGAGAGAGAGAGTTTGTGTGTCTGTGTGTGTGTGTGTTTACTTCACTATTCAGGTTGCATTAAAGGCTTCATTCTTACGATAATTCTGACAGGGAAACATAAATTCAAAGTACTGCGCTTGGTAAGATGATGTAGCAGTGGACCGAGCAAAATACAACAAGGAAGAGACGCTACTTAAGAACAGCCATTTACCTGAGTGCTCTTATTATTTTTTTTCATTCTTAATCACATTTCTTTTATGGAAGGAGAGTTAATTATACGACACCGGAAGTTGCAGCACCGGAAATGAAGAATGTGAAGGATGTTTTGTTGCGGTTCGTCGTGATGGTGGTGGTGGTGGTGGTGGTAACCCCTTCAGTACTGGAACACATTTTTTATCACGAATTTTGTTTATGATTACACAATTTTTATGTAGATTAGGAAGGGTCTATGGAGTTCAAAAGATTAATGGCCAGAGTCTTCACTATTCTAAATCCAACATAAGTATCTGAAGCTGTATAAAATGTCCAAATAGTAAGCGGAATAAATATGAAAACGCGTCATGGTACTGAAGAAGCTAAGGTATAAGGGAGTGGTATTAGGGAATGTTACTGTGTGGAGGACTACAACCACCACCCACACAACCTTCTGTAGCCCTAAGCCTTCAAACGTCCCATTTTTAACATTACTCATTTTGACAATTTGACTAGTTGAAGGTTGAGGTGGAGATGAAAAAAAAGAGACACGTGTTATGGGATGAGTTTACTTCTGGCTAGTTTTTCTGGTGCCTCTTCATGGGAATGTTAGGTTAGCTTAAGTTAGATTAGGTGAGTTCCGCTGTAAAAGCATCAGACAAAACTAATCGTGAATAGACTCAAACCCATAATACTCATGGCTCTTTTCACTTTCACCTACATTCCCTATCTCACTAAATAAAACTTAAGAGCTTCAATAGCAAACCATAAAAATATACCAATGAATAAAAACAAAATGGCTCTACCTAAAAATGATTTGGGAAGCTGTTAATACCGTGGCGGAGTTAAATATTTCAAAGCATGCAGAAAAAAAAAATGAATCTCCTTTAGCATGCTGGAGAGGAAAGGACAGACTCCGACAAACAAGTGCAACTTTCATCGCATACGGGAAAACTGGCTGGGAGTTGAAGTGGGTCGCTTTGTTCCTGTTCCGTTTCGAAGCGATCCTGAACATGAATGGCACATAGAAGGTTAAACAATGGAACAATGGAGTGTGGAAAAGAAATGGTGAATTGTCAAGGAGAAATGGCGTTCACACTCATCAATGTAAATCAGTTCTGGCATTCGTGTCGGCACCTTCAATTGTGGAACAGAGTTTATTATCCGGTGAACAGAGAGAGAGAGAGAGAGAGAGAGAGAGAGAGAGAGAGAGAGAGAGAGAGAGAGAGAGAGAGAGAGAGAGAGAGAGAGAGAGAGAGAGAGAGAGAGAGAGAGAGAGAGAGAGAGAGAGAGAGAGAGAGAGAGAGAGAGAGAGAGAGAGAGAGAGAGAGAGAGAGAGAGAGAGAGAGAGAGAGAGAGAGAGAGAGAGAGAGAGAGAGAGAGAGCTCAAAAGCATCTCTCTCTCTCTCTCTCTCTCTCTCTCTCTCTCTCTCTCTCTCTCTCTCTCTCTCTCTCTCTCTCTCTCTCTCTCTCTCTCTCTCTCTCTCTCTCTCTCTCTCTCTCTCTCTCTCTCTCTCTCTCAATAACAGGCTCGTTGAATCTTTCACGTAACAATTAAATGCGGTATAACAGATACCACGGTTGCACGGCTTTCAAAAATAAGGATGAAATAGGAAAGAACAAGCGGAAGAAAAATTGAAAATAGAATAGAATAGAATAAATAAATAAATAAACACTCACACACACACACACACACACAGAAGGGCAAGGGAAAAAGGGAACAACACAAAGGCGAAGGATGATAAATAAATAAAAAAAAATGACATTGGGATAGGGAATACTTGAACCAAAGAAAAGATAATAAGAAATGTGCATGAAAGGGTTCCAAATAAAAAGAAAATGCAGAAAACTTTTGGAGGGAAACGAATAATTAAACTGCAAGCAGGTCATTAGGGAACCGTGTAAAAAGTAAGACATGATGGAAAGCAAAAAAAAAAAAAAAAAAAAAAAAAAAAAGTGTATTCAAATGAAAATGTTTAGTGGAAAATCAGCGCAGTGTTGAATGAAATGAAAACAGATGAGAGGGAGTTTAGCAGATTAAAAGTCACTGCGGGGAAAAAAAAAAAAAAGACAATATCACGTGAAGTTGCTTAATTAAGGGAATGATACATGGAGAGAGATCAGCAAACAAAGCCACATATTTCTCCTTGATATAACTTACTGAAGGATCAAAGATTATTATTGTCCACGAATAAGAACATTAATCTCGCCCACATTCTCTTAACTTAGAGTGAAGACAAACACAACGATCTGAATTAATATGAACTCGAGACAACGGATAGAAAAAAAAATAAGGCATTTTGAATCCAATGAAGAGAGAGAGAGAGAGAGAGAGAGAGAGAGAGAGAGAGAGAGAGAGAGAGAGAGAGAGAGAGAGAGAGAGAGAGAGAGAGAGAGAGAGAGAGAGAGAGAGAGAGAGAGAGAGAGAGAGAGAGAGAGAGAGAGAGAGAGAGAGAGAGATACGGATGACGTAATGCACACGAAAGATAACGTACAAATTAACAAAATAGCAGAATGGAAAAGGAGGAGGAGGAGGAGGAGAAGAAGGAGGAAGAAGAAAATGAAGAGAGTTCACAATTTTAAGGATTGAAATGAGGTAAATATTTTGCAGTAATGGCCTGGAATAGATGGACAGAAAATGCGGAGAAAATTGTGTATTCCTTAATGATTATGAAAATGATGACAACGACGACGACGACGATGATGATGATGATGATGATGATGATGATGATGATGATGATGATGATGATGATGATGATATTGCTACAGAAGCTAAGATATTCCCTCGCAATGACAGTGAAAGCAATTTGGTGATGTGTTTGGCACCAGTTCCTAAGGCACTTGAGGACATATTTTTTGGGGAAGGGTCAAACTGTAATTATAAAGCTGTTAACGTAACGAAAAGACGAAAAGGTGAAGCCTTCTTGTTGCTCTCACTGTCACCCTTTCTGTCAGTCTCTTTGTTGTCTTTGGTCAGTGACAGGAGAAAATAAAAACATTCTTATTAAATACATACATGTTTTTTCTAGGATTAGATTACCAAAAAAATGACACTTTAGTAGTAGTAGTAGTAGTAGTAGTAGTAGTAGTAGTAGTAGTAGTAGTAGTAGTAGTAGTAGTAGTAGTAGTAGTAGTAGTAGTAGTAGTAGTAGTGGTGGTGGTGCTGGTGGTGGTGTTGGCGGTGGTGGTGGTGGTGGCGGTGGTGGCGGCAACAATAACAACAACAACAACGACAACAACAACAACAACAAGAACAACAACAACAACAGCAGCAGCAGTAGCAACAACAGTAATAACAATAATAATAATAATAATAATAATAATAAAATAATAATGATGATGGTGATAGTGATGATGATGATGATGGTGATGATAATGATGAAGATGATAATGATTATGATGATGATAACGATGATAATAATGATAATAATAATAATAATAATAATAATAATAATAATAATAATAATAATGATAACAACACCACGATTATCATTATTAACGCAATACCGTAATTACTAAGATACCTGATCCACCTGAGGACAGTAATGACGTGTTTTTATTCTAAGACACTAGCTTTGACAAATGACATATCCTTCATCCTCCCTTGTCTCTCACACGTGGGCGGCTAATCAAATGGGTTTCAATTATCTAAATGTACCTGCTAAGCCACTGAATACTTCTTAGAATGGATAAGTCCGTTCTGTAACAATAAATCGCAGACTACAACACTGAAAGTACTACTAAAACGTACATAAGATACACATTTTATTCTTTGATGTAAGCAGTGGCGTCATTTCAGTTGAGAAATTATACGATGAGCATCAAAAACACAATTAACCACCATTACGGGTACTCATTTTGTGCTTGGTAGTGGTTTGATAGATGAATATATAACTACAACACTATCTCGAACACTCACCTTAGCGGAGCACGGGATTTGAAAGGCAGACTCTGAGTACATCTCATCCCACGTACCTGCAAATAAAAAGTGCCTGAGGTTAGAAATCACAAGAAGAACGATAAGGAAGAGAAGGACAAGAGGGATAAGACGACAACGACCACGACGACAACGACGACTGAGCCTCTATTTTTGAATTTATTATCTTCCTTGCAGTTTGTGCCTAAATGGACAAAACTGCTATTACATATTTCTCATTGTAGTTAAAAAGAGTGCCTTGGTGAGAGACGCCGGTTTTCGTAAAAAGTTTCTCATACCAAAGTAATCAGAAACCAAACACACAATGCATAAAGACAATTTAACAAAAGAATCATTTAATACCACCGGGAATTCAGTGTACTCCGGCAACCACAGCGCACTGCTAGGGATTAGCGGTCAGCGTTATGTCCTGATTTTGAAAGCATTGTCACGTTTGTGTACTTGAGTGATTTATTACTTGGGATTGAATGGCGCGCGCTATCTCCATTAATGCTTCGTTTATAGTCTTCCAAAGTGGAGCTGAATAGCTGTCTGCACTGTCCAGACATGAAATTTACCTTTTTTTCAAGTTGCTATTATACATGCATCATTCCGACCGTAAAAATTATTAAGCTCCACATGAACATGATTTGTTAATACTTTATATCATGTTTTTGCCGTTTGGTTAAAACACAAACTGACCCTGAATTTTAGTCGGCCTGAATAAACACGACTCTATTTAATTAACCATTTTCTGTATTGTTTAAAAAAAAATACTGGATATATTCGTATAATAGTTCAAACTTGATTTTGCCTTTCAAATCAATTTTCAATGCAAGTCACTTTGCAGATTATAAGTAAAATTGTATACTGATTTGTTACGAATTTTTCTATTTTCCTCGACACAAAATTCAATAATTTAAAACTAATTTTAATACAAATTATTTTGTACGTTATCTGTAAAAATACAAGTAGATTCCTTACAACAAAAAAAATACTTTCCTCATCTTGCAACTTACTGAATAGTAACATTCGTTGATTAATTATTTTCTAGTTTTAGATGATTTGAGAGAGAGAGAGAGAGAGAGAGAGAGAGAGAGAGAGAGAGAGAGAGAGAGAGAGAGAGAGAGAGAGAGAGAGAGAGAGAGAGAGAGAGAGAGAGAGAGAGAGAGAGAGAGAGAGAGAGAGAGAGAGAGTGTGTGTGTGTGTGTGTGTGTGTGTGTGTGTGTGTGTGTGTGTGTGTGTGTGTGTGTGTGTGTGTGTGTGTGTGTGTGTGTGTGTGTGTGTGTGTGTGTGTGTGTGTGTGTGTTCTATGGAAACGTCTGAAAAGTTAGTCGCAGCTGTTCTCTCCTCTAACCTAGCAATGTACTATTTTTCCAATCGTTTCAAGATATTTATTGCTTTCTATTGACCACCTCTCTCGAACCTACACGGGAAGAGGCAACTAAGCGTGTGTGTTTTCTTTTTTTCTTAGCTCTTTTTGTTGCCTTTGGCCAGTTTTCCCCTCTTGCATAAAAAAAACAAGAAACCTGCATTCTGCTTCAATGAAATGTAGCTTTAAATTTCCAGCAGTGATAAAGCAATAAAATACTAAGACCAATATGATATTTTTTTTTGCATAATGAATGATTTTTCTTAAATTTAGCAAAAAAGCCAAATTATTACAACATATATATCATATTTCACTTAAGTTACTACCAAACATGAATGGCCATGGTCGCCAGTCATAAATTCATCAGAAGTTAATTAGTAATTCAGCAAAATAACATAATTTTGTACCTGATATAACTCAATTAGGACGTGGCACCCATTTGCAGGTTTGTTATGCTGTGCCGGTTTGGATTCTAGCCTTAGTGTTTCATTCTTCCTGATGGAAAATTTGACCTAAAACAATTAATTTTGAACTGCGGAAACTGAAACGATGGAAGCGAAACAATATGTAAACGTGTGTTTCCGTTTAGCAATTAGCAGTTTTTTGTACCACCAATTGATATAATACACACTCCATGTTCCGGAGACTATCAATTCATATTTTCAAATCAGTTTAATTTATTATCTATAAGTTAAATGTAAATACATCTGGCTAGACAATGCCTCTTTGCCTGCTCCTTCATGTACAGTAAATAAACGAATAAATTATATATATATATATATATATATATATATATATATATATATATATATATATATATATATATATATATATATATATATGAGAGAGACAAAAAGGACGGTTATCTTCATTATATCCACTTCACAACGTTTCGGGAAAGTACATATCCCATCTTCAGGTACAAAAAGGCACTGTAAAACCACACATAAAAAGTAAAAAAAAAAAAAAAAAAAAAATGACCAGACGCAGTGGTCCTACTACTTGTTCTTCCAACAGGTAAGTGGGGAGGGAGACTGGCTTACCAGTATTTATAGGCTCCTCCTCACTAAATGGCAAAATCTGATTGGTTCATTAAGAATTTCCTATCCAATACAAAATATAGTACAAAATTCTAATCTGTCATAGCTAATGGAAAAAAAAGAGAAAGTTTAAAGGTATGATGTACAACAGTTAGTCTATTAACTTTAATTTTTTTTTTTTTTTTGCATTGGCTATGACAAATTAGAATTTTGTACTATATTTTGTATTGGATAGGAAATTCTTACTTACCTGTTGGAGGAACAAGAAGTAGGACCACTGCGTGTGGTCATTTTTTTTTTTACGTTTTACGTGTGGTTTTACAGTGCCTTTTTGTACCTGAAAATGGGATATGTACTTTCCCGAAACGTTGTGAAGTGGATATAATGAAGATAACCGTCCTTTTTTGGGTCTTCTCTCTCCTGTACCGTGTACGCTATAGACGCCCTGTTTTTCAAGTTTTATATATATATATATATATATATATATATATATATATATATATATATATATATATATATATATATATATCATTCAATTATAAAGGCATCCAAATAATTGCAAGGCTCTCTAAGACCTTCAGGCCTTCAACCGTAATCCTTACAAAACTTCATGTGAAAACCTGATTCTCAGAGGCAAACCTTCACGAGGGAATGATGCACTCTTTGGCAGCAGGCACGCACCGCCCTCACCGCAGCACCAATCAGAAAAGCTTGGTCTTTCAATCCCTACCTCCGCACGGCCACGAACTGGTCCAGTGGGCAGGAATCCGCGTCCCTCATCCCTCAAACGCAACTCCAACTCCCAGTAAAACAGCCCAAAAGGAACTCAACTTGAGCACGACCCTCCAAAAGACACGATTCTCCTCTGGAAACATTTCTTTGAGACTCTTCGTGGCCTTTCCAAGCCCCAAGTCGACACGTTCATTTCATGGAGCACCAAGACGAGCCACGCACCCTACGCCTGACTCGGTCCTTAGGTAATAAAGACGTCCTTCAGTGCAGGTCATTAGTAAGTGTATATGATGGAGCAGCTGAGAGAAAGAAAAGAAAGAGAAAATGCTGGATATTACTTTTGTCATCATTGCTTAGGTCATTCTCCTCCCTTCCTCCCCTCTTCTCTCCTTCACTATCTCTCTCTCTCTCTCTCTCTCTCTCTCTCTCTCTCTCTCTCTCTCTCTCTCTCTCTCTCTCTCTCTCTCTCTCTCTCTCTCTCTCTCTCTCTCTCTCTCTCTCTCTCTCTCTCTCTCTCTCTCTCTCACACACACACACACACACACACAACAAAGAACCCTTTAACTTGCATAACTGCAGGACACACTCGTGACTACAACCTAAGTGCATCCTGTCGTATTTTATTTTGTACAGTTTGGGCCAGCCATTATTTTCTGGGGTTGGGGAGTGGCGGTGCAGAGTGAGAGGAACTGGGATGTGACCTGCGGGCTTCGTGTCTTCTCTGAGTTGCATGTTTTTATTTATCTTTTTTTTTCCGCTTTGAAATTTTAAAGACCAGGAAACGTCAAGGTGTATCGAGTTTTTCCGTTCTTAATTGCTGAAATGTACGCCTCTGACAGCAAGTCTTAATGGAGTGCTCTGCTACTGAAGTAGTTCTTTGCGACAGCAATCTTCTTTGGAAGAAAACTCTCATTATTAATCACTTTTATGAGCAACAATTTCTTTTGGTTACAAGTACTCTTACGTTCAACTTGCGATCCTCAGACAAATTCGATTTACTGCCTATATGTCTTGACTGCTTAAAGAAGAATTTCTCTTTTTGCAAAAATACAACTTACGTCTTGCTGATATATATTTATTTCCAACAAAATAATTTTTTCAATCATACATCTGACAACTGTGCAGGTGCAGCAGCCTTATTACGCTCTTCTCTACTAGGTTCAGAAACTCCTCTTGCTAGACAACCTCTGACATCGATATCTGTCCGGTGTAGCGAAACCAAATAGATGTCAGCTTGCGTCTAGACCGGAAAAGCAACACATCGAGATTCCTCAGCACTAACGGACGCGGTCAGGCCGCGAGGTGCTAGCCATCAGACTTAAGCAAACTCGTAGAATGATTTGGGAGTAGTACAAGTCCTGGTAGATTGCGTTGTTTGCCTTGCAGCGGCGAGGGCGCAGCGATCTCTCCTCGTTCCAAGCGATAATTTAGCAACGGTGAGTGAAAGCGTGGTGCTCAGCTGACTGATGCAGAAAGCAGTGCGTGATGAGGAAAGACCTGATTTACACTTCACGCGGAGAGGCGGGCGAAGCGCTCCGTTTATTAAGAATGAGTTTGTAACGTGCAACTCAAAACCACGAGGACACTATGACTTCTCAGGCCCGATGCAAGCCTCCTCCTTTCATCTAGAGGAGATTCCACCCAAACTTATAGTATGAAACTGCGAGCTTACAGATAAATTACAATGAGAGATAAATTGTAAAATATTAAAGAGATAAAAAACAGTCAATGTACTCTGCATTGTAGCACGGATAAGAAAAAAATAAAATTTCCTTTATTAAAGGAAAAAATCGTTGTATCAGGAAAAATGAGGCAGCAATATCATAGAGGGGAGTGCAACACCTCGCTTTTCTGTATCCGTGACTGACCGTAAAACAAACTTCAAAATACACCTGCAACTTAATATAACTACTTCATCCCAGAATTTTCATCACTGAACTTTTTTTTTCTTCGTACAAAGAGTACCTCCTGAATTTTTTTTTCATTAGAAACGCTTCATTATAAAGAAAAAATATGTTTTAAGACAAAAAAAAAAAAAAAAAAAAAAAAAAAACGTGAATTCCTACAAACCTGAAGTCGTGCGTACACACGAGTATTTAACATAGCTATATCATATAATTTCGAATGGCATAATGTCTCCAATCAGCTGCACAATCATTCTCCACGTCTCACCAGCAACTCGTTAGCATGCGTTGCTAGATTTGTGTTAGCTGCTTTGTCTGCGCCCTTGAATCTGGCAACACAGAGAACGCGAAACCATTCTGTTCCATACGAAACTATAAAAACGCTCACCAGGAAAAAAAAAAAAAATATTCGAGAGCAAAACAAAGCGGTTACCGAGATTGTAAAAGCCACAAATTTGAGTTAGTGGACGCAGCAATTTCCACC
>NC_059268.1:8884183-8909183 GCF_017591435.1 Portunus trituberculatus | reverse complement strand
GTATGGGAAGATATTATATCGTACTAGTCGGTAAGAAAAGACACACTGGAGCAGAAAACTCTCTTTTCACCCACTACTATCAATAAATTGTACTTGGTTGGATGAAAAAAAAGTAAGATGCATAAAAAAACTGTCAAAACCAACATAACATTTGAATACCAAAGGATGAAAGGAAAATGACCTGAACCCTACAGCAATCAATCCTTATCTGATAATCTGGGGAATCACGAATTTTCACCAAATAAAATATAAAAAGGAAACCGTGAAGCAATCCATTGTACAATTACTGGAAGAAGAAAAGGATGGGGAAGATGACAGGAGTGACAAGTACAATAAGGATTACGAAGAAAACAGGAGTAATGACGAGAAAAAAAAAAAACGAAGGAAGAAATAGCTCTAAGCCAAGGAATACAGCAGCTTCTCCCTGTTCCATCCGTGTATCTTATTTCCTCATCACTGTCAGCCCTTGTCTCTCGTCTTCCGTCTCTCGTTCAGTCAACGCCGGGCTTGAGGATATGCCCTTCTTATTGTCTCCCTTCGCCCGCCTCTCTCCGAAGTCAAAGAGGGAGAATATTTTGTTCTCAAGTAGGAACGAGATACTTCCTGCAATACGGGGCGGGCGTCTCTCTCTCTCTCTCTCTCTCTCTCTCTCTCTCTCTCTCTCTCTCTCTCTCTCTCTCTCTCTCTCTCTCTCTCTCTCTCTCTCTCTCTCTCTCTCTCTCCACTTCACTGGCACCTTTGACCTATGACATTCACCTGAGCGTACTTTAGACACAATGTATGCAAGTTATTAGATTACCTGCCTTTTCAGTTTCTGGTAGTTTGATTGTCTTTCTCTCCTTTTCCGTTTGTGTATCTGTTCTGTTTCACATTATTTGTTTTTTTCATATGTACGATATTACTTATAAATAGGCCAATAGATACTAAAGACAGATCACCATGTTACCTTGTATATAGTCTCTCTCTCTCTCTCTCTCTCTCTCTCTCTCTCTCTCTCTCTCTCTCTCTCTCTCTCTCTCTCTCTCTCTCTCTCTCTCTCTCTCTCTCTCTCTCTCTCTCTCTCACACACACACACACACACACACACACACACACACACACACACACACACGTCTCTCTTCTTTCATCTCGTCCCTACTCACGGCCTAATGAATCATGTTTTTTTAATCAAAGGAGTCTCAAGATAACGTTTTGTCTTTCTCGCTTACACACACACACACACACACACACACACACACACACACACACACACACACACACACACACACACACACGGATACACGCACTCGCACACTCGTAATTTATTGGCCTGGTGCCTCAGAAAACACACAGGACAAGATTTACTATGGCGGAGGAAAGAGGCCTACACCAGGGTGAGGAATTTTGAGGCACAGGATCATTAGAGGTGCAAGTAGACAGATCCATTAATCTAAGACCCATCTCCTGCAATTTATCTTGTAATATGTTCGAGTCCGTACATGGGGATATTAAAATCAGAAGATACAAGGGACATGTAATACTGTTTTACATTTACTAGTTTTGATTAATCCTTCCGGCTTCTTGGTAGATTGGCACCTCATTTGGTCTTTTTGTATATTTTATTGTCTTCCGTCAGTGCTACTCATATAAAAAAAAAAGCTGGTGTAGGCTATATTGAAGGCGGGATCTGATAGTGGTATTTAAGTGATATAGCGGTGGTGTTATGGCCAGCACCTGTGTATAGTGTTCGTGATAAGGATACAACTACAAAGGTATGACTCGACTTTAGTTAAGTCAAATTAATGAGAGAGACCAGACTTGATTTATGGCAAGTTAATAGAGACTTATAAAAGATCACTAGTTACATATAGTTATTATGATGATATAATTATATACTCGTACTATCTTTCATAAATAATAATAATGACAATACTGATAATAATGATGATGATAATAATAACAATAATAATAATAATAATAATAATGATAATAATAATAATAAAAAAATAAATAAAATAATAATAATAATAATAATAATAATAATAATAATAATAATAATAACGACAACAACAACAACAATCACAATAATAATAATAATAATAATAATAATAATAATAATAATAATAATAATAATAATAATAATAATAATAAATAGTAATAATAATAATAATAATAATAATAATAATAATAATAATAATAATAATAATAACAATATTAATAATAATAATAATGAAGATAATATTTTTTCCATTTAAATCTGTCTCCATTATAAAGCACTAATTTTACTGAAGTTTTAATTATCGTGTAAATGTTCTTTGAAGTCCTTCCCTCCTTTTCTCCTCAGCTCTCTTCAACTCTTTACCCGTCATCAGCCAAGATTTAATTATCCTTCTCTCTCTCTCTCTCTCTCTCTCTCTCTCTCTCTCTCTCTCTCTCTCTCTCTCTCTCTCTCTCTCTCTCTCTCTCTCTCATGGGTAAGAGGCTTCTAAGTAGTAGCGGAAGCTGCGTCACTCTGGAGGAGCATCAGTAGTCAGCACACGGTACTTCTGTGAAATTAATTACCTTTGATGCGAGAAAAAATAGTTAAAAGAAATCAGTATTCGTCACATCACCTCCAGCCTTAGAAAAAGAAACTTAGTATGACAAAGACGAGAAGAATGCGGTGTCTAAGGAGGCTCAGTTAACCCACAATAGGCGACAAAGGGATCTCAGCGGCAGGAGAGGCAGGAGGGGATGGAAACAATTGTCTTTCAACCACTCATTGATCGTCCACATTCTTTCGTCGAACCGAGGCTGGTAAAGCGTACGTGGACAAAATATCCCAAGATAAGACCACTGAGTTATTCGTTATCGGCCTGCTGTAGACGCGAGTGCCATGGTTATAGCGCTGTAGGAACATGAGCTGAGTCATTAATAACACCACGCCGCCTTGTATGCATAATGTTCATGGTAGTAGAGCGATGATGACTTTGTGAGGCATCGATGCAAATGTCGGGCTGGAGGGGAAGAAGATCAAGGCAGTGTGAGATGTTCTGCAACGTCAGTAGTTACAGGATGAGGAAGGGCGGGAGCAAGCAATCAAGACGACAATTAATTCAAAGATCTTGGAGTTTACAATATACGCTAGGCAGATTTTTTTTTTGAAATATATAAGGTGAAAGGAATGATGTCTTGACTTACTGCTTTCAGTCTCGAACGTGAGGCTGCAGAACACTTCAAGTTATTACTGACAGAGTGAGTAATGGTTGAAAGTATCACCTCCAACGAAGCATTCAGGAGGCGAATGTTGAGTAATGATGATGCAGGAGTCACGGTAACCCGGAACTCAGAACTATGCAAGAGTTCCTGCAAATTTCGATACTCATGCATCTAAATTCATGTTTTAAAGCGGACACTCAGCTAGAAAAATATATACGGAGGTTATCTATCTATCTATCTACTTACTTATTTACCTATCTCTGTACAGTTGCTGTTTCTACTAGTTTTCTTAGCCTAGAAGCCTCGCAGGTCGCGCTGGGAGACACCGGCCTTGTATTGATTACTGAAACCTTTTGCATCCGAATTATTTAATATAGTGTTGAAGGGAAAAAAATATTTAATGAACTGCGATATACTTCTTTCGTAAACAATAGCTCTTCATTTTATGTAAAAAAAAATGATAGTCTGAAATTACGTTTAAAAACTGTCGTGATTAGGGAAATCTGTATGAATTGTTGAATATATTATAATAATGAAAAGAAAAGGAATTTTTTTTCTTAAGAGATACAAAAATGTTTCTGCATCTGATCCGCATCTGGTCTATGACATATTTGTTTTTCGATACAATATTGTGTGTACATCAAACACAAGTCTACACTAAATAATATTCGCTTGTTTCTTACTTGATAATTCATAGTAACCAATATTATTTTCTGTACCATCTTCTGAACATTTTCATTCAATTCTACAGAAGTTCCGTGACTTGAAAACGGTGTTTAAAGTAAAAGACAATGGCGATACACTTCAGCACAAATCTCAAACGCTGCTACACTAAAAACAACAATCTTTTCATGCTAAAATATTGAATCCTTGTCAAGGCACGCACATGTCGCATCCCCTTATGTAAGAGATACCCAAGTCTCCCTCCGCTCTTAAAGTGGTCCTCGTAATGAAATTTATTATGTAACACGGAGTCTACATCCCCTTACGTATACTCCCCATATCTTAAGTTACTTCCGTAAGTACTTGTGAGCTACAAAATAACTCTCCCTGAGCCACATATACCCTTTACTTGAGCAGCCGTGGTGTGGTGTATGAAAGTATGAATTTTCGAAGCTGCTCTTTGAGGTTCGAGGTGTCAGAACTCGGCGCGTGGAGGATGCATTACACAAAGAGCCTCTTCAGACTCTACTTTACCCGAGCTTATGAAACAACCGTGTTCAGTAATCAGGCAGCAGGTTGTAAGTTACTGCCCATCAGCGGCCGCGATGGAGCACCACCTCCAGGAAACCCTCCACCTGCACGGCTCAGCACTAAGTAATTCTTTCGACGCTTACCTCCAGACAAAGGGAGGAAGCAGGAACAAGGAAACGAAGCACTACATTGGTGAGCAATATGAAGCTCTTAACGAAAGGGAGTGCTGTTACAGTCGATCATTGAGAGGCACAGCGTAACCCGAGATAAGTGGAGTGTTCTCGTGGGGACTGAGCTTCCTTTATCACCACCACGCCAACGCCTGTTATCTGGATATAGTGCCAGGAGGATGGTGTACCTGACGGCCGCATGACGAACCGTGGAGAGTATCGGGGGAATGGACTCAGGCAGGGATAAACATCAGGGGTACAAGGAAGCGCGGAGGGTTAAGCTGGAGTGCGTGCGTGCAGGCTGTGGTGTGAGTAAGGGGGCAGCACAAGTGTGGTCTAATGAATACCTGTGTGCGTACCTGGGCGCTCCTATAATTTCATGGCAGGAGATAAAAAGGAGCATAAAGACAAAATGGTAGTGATAGGTAAACTGCTGGTGATTTCCCTTTTTCATCAAGACATTATTCATCTATTTTACATTTTCAGTTACGTGTGACATTTAAACATTGGCGTCCCACACACCAAGACTCAAAAACCTTGCCGCTAGCTGAACCACCAATAGTAATCGTAGTCTGATTATTAGTATAGTAGCAATCATCATCATACTCATTCTGTGTTTCATAATGTACAGTAAACTGGTCTCAGTAGTAGTAGTAGTAGTAGTAGTAGTAGTAGTAGTAGTAGTAGTAGTAGTAGTAGTAGTAGTAGTAGTAGTAGCAACAGCAGTAGAGTAGTAGTACTAGTAGCAATATCAGCAGTAGTAGAAACAGCAGTAGCAACAATAAAACTAAATGCTTTAACGCTGTAAAACATAACAACGTCTACTACTACTACTACTACTACTACTACTACTACTACTACTACTACCATCACCACCATTATTACAAGAACTATAAGGAAATAACATTATTCACAGCCTTTCCAATCCCTTATATAAAAGAATAAGCAGTTGACCAATCCCGTTCACACACACACATACACACACACACACACACACACACACACCACCTACCAAACCACAAACTTTAAGTATAGTGTTACTTATTGCGCTGTTTTGGAGGCAGAGTCCGAGTGACGTTATTGCTGTTGTATTGACGTTAAGGCGAGACAAACGATCCATAAATTGCCAGCGTTGTCAGAAATCCCGTGATGAAAGGAGAGTCCGCTTGGAAAAAAGAAGGTGAAAAGGCAGGAGCGGATTCTGAAACTGAGTAAGAATGATTTTTTTTTTCTTTCCTCCTTTCTTAATGTTACATAAGTCAGCTCTTTTTTTCAGTACTTTATCTTTTTTTCCATTTTGTGTTTGATATCAATGTAGTTTTAGCCGTGTCCTTATAGTAGTACACTTATTTTCTGCTCTCTCTCTCTCTCTCTCTCTCTCTCTCTCTCTCTCTCTCTCTCTCTCTCTCTCTCTCTCTCTCTCTCTCTCTCTCTCTCTTTCTCACACACACACACACACACACACACACACACACACACTCTCTCTCTCTACCTTTCCAATATACATTAGTAACAGCTCACACGATTAATCTCACGGTTGCACTGTTCACGTGTTGAGCGTTTCGTGGTTGTGAGGGAAGGAAAGGCGGTGTTTCCAGAAGAGAGGGAGACAGAACTGATGTGATGACCCTTTAAGGCAAGAAAGCGAAGATGATTTACCGCTCGATGATGGATGGCGTGTTGCTTCATCTTTATCGCCTTCCTTTGACCCACAGAAGCATGTAAGTTATTGTCCCTCTAAAACTGTCGTGCACCTTATACCATTCAGTTAGACAAACACTTGGTAATTAATTGTAAAGCTTAATGCATTGTATTTTATCTCTTCGTTCACCCATTTCCAAATCGTAATTGCACAGAGCTCTAGACTTTCAACGGAAAATATTTGTCCTAAGTTTTGATCTACGACATGACTCACAAATGAGTCTAAATGAAGATTATTGCTTTAAAATAAGAGTAGCTTCAAAACGAGACGTGCGTATAAAAGTTAACCTAAATTGTGAAATATATATATATGTTCTGATTCGCTCCTCCCCGTTTAATTCCTGTAGGTAAAAGGCACGTGAATGTTCTAAAAAATATTTGAAGTTGTACACATATGCAGATGAGGAACGCAATATAGTGTGGTAATTATCATTAAAATTCAAAATAAAGACAAAACGTGGATTTTGCAATACTTCGATCGCCATAAATCAAATGAGAATCAATAACAGATAAGGTCACAAAAGGATCAGATATATTATCAGCTAGAAACAAGAATACGTAAAGTAGCAAAAATATTCTTCAGAAATATTATAATCTGAAAAAAGAAAATTTATATTCACTCGAGAAGAGAGCACGGAGGCGTGCGTCAGATGAAGTTTGGAGGCAGGAACAATAGGGCGGTTTAACCATTTCACTCAAGGACAATCCTTGGCTGCATAATTATCTTCATTAACATGTGGCTGTAAAGTAGGAGGCGTTGTGGATCTACTAATTAAATTTACTACGAGTTTTAATGGGATTAAACTTCATAGTACACTAATTACACAAAGCGTTTTTAAACTGTCATCCAGTGTGCTGGAAACACTATTAAGTCTATTAAGGGAGAGTAACACATGCGTATAACGAGCAGTACCTTTGGTATTATTGCAACAGATGCGTAGAAAGGGAGAGAGCGGCGGAGATAGATAACAAGAAAAAATACTGTCCTGACAAAATAGTAAAACGTGTGATTAAACGATTCCCCCATTAATCTCAATATTCATCTGTGAAAAACACACGAGCAATTCCGGATAAAACTTTTACTGGCAGAATGCAAGATGATGCATCAATGACACACACTAATAATTTGCAAACATACTTACATATGACTAACTACTCGAACGTCGACACCTCTCAGGCAGATGCTGCGCTATCGATTAAAGTGAGAGAGAGAGAGAGAGAGAGAGAGAGAGAGAGAGAGAGAGAGAGAGAGAGAGAGAGAGAGAGAGAGAGAGAGAGAGAGAGAGAGAGAGAGAGAGAGAGAGAGAGAGAGAGAGAGAGAGAGAGAGAGAGAGAGAGAGAGAGAGAGAGAGAGAGAGAGAGAGAGAGAGAGAGAGAGAGAGAGAGAGAGAGAGAGAGAGAGAGAGAGAGAGAGAGAGAGAGAGAGAGAGAGAGAGAGAGAGAGAGAGAGAGAGAGAGAGAGAGAGAGAGAGAGAGAGAGAGAGAGAGAAAAATGGATGGGGAACACACCAGGAGATATACATAACTTCTTCAAAGGATGCTGCACATCTAAACAAATACCAAGAATGAAATATCTAATCAACATCAACCATCTACCCATCCACAAACACACACACACACACACACACACACGTTCTGCTTCTTGAATTATTAAATCGTCACACACATTCCCTATCGTGTACTGCGTTGGGTTCAAGTTCCCAAGAATATTAGTCTTGGAAAGGTGCGGCTGAATTTCTTGAGGGTATGTTTCCTATCTCAATTGCTGGAGGAGGAGGTACATCGCGTTTAAATATTTAGTGTATGTCTATTACGTATTTATCACGATTCGTCAACAATGATGTCATTTTTCAATAAATAACCTTGATGTTTCCAACCAAACGTGTTGATTTGAGCAGATTGTACATTTGTCAAGATCATGTTACAAGAAAGCCACAGTCAAACGGACACTAGTACATTAGTTACATGCTTGCAAATCTCAATCGCAGAAGAAAATCACGATGAAATAAGAACAGTACATGGAAATTCACTTCTTACTGGTTAAAGTCGGTTGGAAGTCTCATGTGGTAGCACACAAGGAATATTCAACCTAAATTTGTCATTCCTTTACCAACTTTCCCGTCCATTACTCAATGCTTTACCTTTCTGATACTTTCTGTATTTATTTTTAATCTACTTCCAACACTTCGCCAGTTCACTCTTTTATTTCAGCCCGCCACTTTCCCTTCACAATTTTGGCATTCATGGCTGCGATATGGAAATTCCTAAATACTCTGAAAACTGAGCACGTACACAATACTTCCAGCCCTATCATTCCCGCCTCATCAACGTCCCTCAGCAGCGTCCCTTCCCTCCGCCTCTCACCTCGTTCATTCAGTTTTCTCACTCTCCCCTGCGGCTTTTATGTCAACTTTCTTCTTCCTTGTTCATATCTTCCCCCTACTCTTTCTTTCTCTCCTTTTCAAGCTGCCTACCCCCCCCTCTCTCTCTCTCTCTCTCTCTCTCTCTCTCTCTCTCTCTCTCTCTCTCTCTCTCTCTCTCTCTCTCTCTCTCTCTCTCTCTCTCTCTCTCTCGTCTCCCATCCTGGTCCCTTTTTTTCCCTCCCCTCTTTTTCTCCTCTCCCTTCCTTCTCAACTACCTAGGGGAGGAAGAGAACTCTTGTCTGTCCAATTAAAAAAAGCCTTGAGGCCGAACATTAAACACAAGACTGAGAGGAGCATCCTTTATCTCCGCCGCTCACTCAGCCCCCCAATACCCGCTCTCCTGCTGCCTTCTACTGCTGCCTCTACATCTACCACCACTGTCTACCTGCTTCATACATGGCCAAGACACTCTCGAGAGCATCCAAGCCTTTGTCCCTACTCTCATCCTGGCGGGCTTGGGCACCTCAGCATTCCCTATGTTAGGTTCATATTTGTCTCCAGAATCTCGTCTCTCACTCTACTATCAGTAATAACACTAACACTCATTGCTTAATGAGTAATTTACGGGTATGGAAGAGATTCAGTTTCAATGTTATCTTCATTTATACATCTATACGCAAGAATAGAAGAGTGAATTTTGTTAGCTTTCGTCTGCCGTATACTGCATATCTATGTATGTATAGGCATAATGCTAACTCTTTATTGTATGTGCCAGTGTTGAGATATACTTGATTTCACCAAGGTAGATGAAAACATTGGGTTGCAAGATATCATGTTTGCTCACCATGCTCCGCTGCTCACAGAAGAAGGGTAATTTTGACCGGGAAAGCACAATGTCACGACTACCAGGAACTGTAACAATGAGTGAAACACTTCAGTGAAACTCAACTAAATTCTCTGGTAAAAGGAAATAATGGGTTGCCCAACAATGGCCAAGGAAAATACTGGCATCGCAGAAGCGCCCTGCCTCTTGTAGAATATATTTTTTATACAGATAACTTTTGTTAGAATTTTTGAGATCTCGTCATTTATCATTCTGGGTCATTGACTATTCCCTGCTGAATGGCTGATGGATGATGTCAGTTTTAGCCCCAATTCTGCCTCATCGCTGTAAAGACCAGGCGCTCCTGGTAATATATCTCTAGAATGACTCCCACTGTACATTAAATTAAAGAGTTTTACGCACACATACGTGTAATAACTGAACATGATAAATAACCTTACTTTCAATAACATGGCATTCCAATGATAAAATATGGCTTGACATGTGTTATTCCTTGATGACTAATTGTCATGTAGTCATTAATGTTTAGGATTTACTCTTACTTATGTGAGGATAATAACGATTTAGTATTCATGTCGATGAGGCAACAATAGTGGAAGGTTTGCTGGTGCCGGAAGTGAGTGTGGTACACCTGCCACACCACCTGGCGTGTGCACTTCAATGAGAGTGTTGTGCACCTTGTTAGAACAGGCTGTACGTAATTGGCAACCGTGTTCCCGCTAACCTACACATGTTCTATCGACCATCGCATGTCCTCATGATTATTTCCCACAACGCTCACAGAATTATTGTAAACTATCGACTCGTATATCTTCTACTTTATAAAATTACCATAATTTCAGTAATAAAAAATGTAACCCTGTCAGCTGCTATAGTAATCCTTTGTTAACATTTTGACTATGAAAGTGGCTTAAAACACTAAAACAATATATGATACTAGGAAGTTATCACTGTTAGAGATTTCTAAAGAGTTCTACAAACTAAGGGGAAAATTTACGTTCCAGCGAAAGATTAAATACATCTCATTAATAATTCTCCCAGCGTCTCCTATATTCTGTAACTAAAACTATAACAACACCGCAATTGAAGCCACGCTAACACCCTTGGGCCGTTCTCCAACACCTGGTGAAGGGAGGTGAGGATACCAGGGAAATCCTCGGCCCTTATCCACCAGCACTAGACCATCGCATTAGCTTGATACTGTTTTACTAAAGACTTACCCATCATTAAAGAAGCGTGGCTCGTTGGTATATGCAAAACAAATCAGCAGAAACAACGTCTAGTACAAAGTAATGGAATATAAATGTACATGCAATTAAATACACCGGATCCATAAACTTTCAGGAATATTATCAACCTTCACCTAATCGGCCCAACCCTCTCTTTCCCCATGCCCCTGTTCCTGCTGCTGCTCCTGTTCCTCCTGCTGGCGCTGCTGCTCCCTGCTACAGGCAAACAGACACGTACGCTTGAAATGATTTTTTATCCATTAAGAACTGTTCCTAGCGAGCGTGTGTGCACCGGTAACCTGCAAACACGGGGGCGTATTTCATTTGTTTTATTAAAGCTGATGGGTGCAAAGGCTGACACACACACACACACACACACACACACACACACACACACACACACACACACACACACACACACACACACACACACACACACACACTCTCTCTCTCTCTCTCTCACACACATTGACACACACACACACACACACACACACACACACAGAGAGAGAGAGAGAGAGAGAGAGAGAGAGAGAGAGAGAGAGAGAGAGAGAGTGTGTGTGTGTGTGTGTGTGTGTGTGTGTGTGTGTGTGTGTGTGTGTGTGTGTGTGTGTGTGTGTGTGTGTGTGTGTGTGTGTGTGTGTGTGTGTGTGTGTGTGTGTGTGTGTGTGTGTGTGTGTTAAACAACTTATGTTTATTTTGGAAACATTAATTAATGGTCTATAGGGGCCTCACTTGACCTACTGTATACTGTGTGTGTGTGTGTGTGTGTGTGTGTGTGTGTGTGTGTGTGTGTGTGTGTGTGTGTGTGTGTGTGTGTGTGTGTGTGTGTGTGTGTGTGTGTGTGTGTGTGTGTGTGTGTGTGTGTGTGTGTGTGTGTTCTTGCTTTGAAACTAATACTTCAAGGAGGGAACAGAAAAGTCACCAAGATAATGACTGCAGAGTTTAGATGATGACAGCAGGCACCCACACTCCTCGTCCCCTCCTTGCTACACTCCCACGCCTCTCTCTCACTCTATCCCTGCTCCTCACCCCAACATGCCAAGCTGCCCTGATGAACTCTAGCCCCTTCTCTCTTCTTTCCTCTCTCCTCTCTTCCCCCCACACACTAAAGTTTTTCCTCACACCCCTTGGCGTCCCCTCAGCATCCACACCATTCTTCCTCCTGTCTCCTCTCCCTCCCCCCAGGCACTCACCCACTACACTACTTTCTCTCTCCGTTTTTAACTACTCTCCTTCACTCTCTTTCACTCTCCCATCCACTAGTCTCCCATGACCGCCAGACCAGCGCCGCTACCACGGAGGCAATAAACATTCCTTCTCACCTTCCTCGGGTTCCAGAGCGCCTTTTTATGGCCACTAAATATTTAAATAAGTCTAGTGGTCGTGTAGGTTGAGAGAGTGGGAAGAGAGTGGGATGAGAGGGAGAAAAGAGAAGGAAAAGAGAGGTAGTGCACGTCCAACAGCACAACCACCGAAACACCCCCTCTGCCTCTATCATCTCCTCCCCTCTCTCTCTCTCTCCATCTCCCCTCACTCCATCTTCTCTCCCCCTATGCTCGTCTAAAGCGTAACTGTCTCACTATCTCTCCACGTCCTGTTCCTCTGATATTTAGGCAACTGATATTTTTTCTTTCTTTTCTTTTTATTTCAGGGTGCAATACAAATTTCATGCATTTCTTTTCTTATTTCTATTTTCGCACCATGAATTTAGGCTTTGACACAATTCTTAATCAGTAATTGGGAAATATTCAGTCTATCAGATATACCAGTAATTTGCAGTGACGAATTTGTATTGATTTTTACATATTTACAGAAAAAAAGATATAGAGAAAAAAAAAAGATGTTATTTATTTATTTTTGCGTTAAAATAGCAAAGGTAGAAAACACGGAGCCTCGGAAAAGATATACAGTGAATTAAATAAGATAAGTTGTGATAAGCTATAAACTAAGCAGAGAGAGAGAGAGAGAGAGAGAGAGAGAGAGAGAGAGAGAGAGAGAGAGAGAGAGAGAGAGAGAGAGAGAGAGAGAGAGAGAGAGAGAGAGAGAGAGAGAGAGAGAGAGAGAGAGAGAGAGAGAGAGAGAGAGAGAGAGAGAGAGAGAGAGAGAGAGAGAGAGAGAGAGAGAGAGAGAGAGAGAGAGAGAGAGAGAGAGAGAGAGAGAGAGAGAGAGAGAGAGAGAGAGAGAGAGAGAGAGAGAGAGAGGTGAGTATTGGGATGAGTGGGCTAAACAATAATTGATTCTCCCTACCGTGTGGTGTGGGAATCAAACAATGAAGCCAAGCATGAAAAACTGTGAAAGTGAAAATGACTCGCTGCAGGCCGATGATAAATTTTGTTAGGTGGGTAATTGTGTTAGCACGGGATGGGCGAGAGGCGTGGCTTTGGAACGAGAGATAGGATACATAGGAAGACGCCCAGAGAATTGGTTCCTGGTTTGGTTTTGATAGGGATTTCTCAGTGATATGTTAGATTAAGTTAGTGAATGAAGAAATGGATGGTGATATTTAAACGTCTACTCTTGTTACTGATGTTGAAAGATCATAGCACTGAAGGATCAAGTTGTCATATCATTACTCTATATAAACATGCACCAGGTCAGTACTTGAAGCGTCATTATAACCACTACAACTACTGGCACCCTCCTAACATCCCGCCTCGCTGATATACGCGACTGTCATTATCCAGTCTCACCTTCTCATCTATATTGGGCAAGCACGTGTACACACACACACACACACACACACACACACACACACACACACACACACACACACACACACACACACACATACACACACACACACGAAAAGTATTTTTTTTATGCGTACCATTAATATATTTCCCTGTGTAAAGCCAGCACAGCATGTAAACTTTATCCAGAAATTCGTATTACGTACTACTACAAGTTCAATCCAGATTTCCAGAGCCATTCAAAGGTACCGCAAACTAAACCAATTTCAACTACAGGTACACGAGTCTTCCCCTTTCCCTCTGTTTGTGCCTTACTTCCCTCTTGCCTGTTTGCGAAGTGGACAATGAACAAGCTTTAACATACCGTAAGGGATGAGGTAATTACTCTCCACCACTGCAAACTTCTTGGACCCAAAACAAATGAAACTACTCTATCGTGTGTAACATTTATCTTAATGGAGCAGCACCACTAAGGGAAGCTGAGAGGTGATAGGAACAGGGTACGTATAGCTCTCTCTCTCTCTCTCTCTCTCTCTCTCTCTCTCTAGTTATTAGGTACAGTGTCTCATGCTTGTCTTTTCTCCTGAGCACTTTTTCCTCCCTCCTCTCCCCGCTCTTCAATCTCCTGCCAGCTCAGTCCCCCGCCTCCCCTAGTGCACATAACGCTTGGGAAAATAAAAAAAAAAAAAATAAAACCCAGTCTATTATATAAAAGACCTTATTTCTACCATAAGTTTAAACAGTAGGTGAATAAGACCGTCGGCAACTGATTACATAGATGGTTAGACATATATGGAAGTGTGTATGGTAATTTGGATATACGTTTACGACCGTGAATAGACAGATAAATTCTTTGTTCTATTAGTTCACCCATACATCCACCCTTATATCTATAGTACCTTTCCTTCTCTTTCTCCATTTGTTCAACCCACCTGTTACCTGAAATATAAGGGAATAAATGCGCTGCTATGTTACCTATATCGCTACTGTATCGCCCTTATCACTCACAATAATTACTTCCTATGCTTCCTTTCTATCTGTTACATGCTCAAGATCGAACAATCATTCAATACACGCGCCACCTAAGACACCATACTGCATACACTGAGCGAAACAACAGAGAAATGAGCAGAACCCTTCCTTTCCCACTTGGCCTCTCAATGCTACAAGGAGGAACGTCGCACGAAACGGATATTTTAACTCCTTTCATCTCCCACCCTCGACGTGTGTGACGCTGATGATCTTTGGAATGGAACAAGGCGGGTAAGGAAGGGGAAGGTGAGGATGAAATAGCAAGCACAACCTGCTGGGAGGAGAGCGCTGAGGATGAAATAAAGTCAAAGGAGTTAGAAAGTGTTGACAGGGCGCATACTTTGTCAAGGGAAAGTGCGAGATGGGTCTTTAGAGCAAAAAATGTCAAGAGAGAGAGAGAGAGAGAGAGAGAGAGAGAGAGAGAGAGAGAGAGAGAGAGAGAGAGAGAGAGAGAGAGAGAGAGAGAGAGAGAGAGAGAGAGAGAGAGTATACAACTGAAAAAAAGAGACTAAACACACCTGCAGATAACAAGAGATTCCCATCAACACGACCACTGCGAACACCCGCCTTAAGGAGACAACAAGTAGGAGCAACAGACCAGAAGCAGAAGCAGGAGCAACAGAGCAGTGAGATGTACACCAAACCCGCTAAGTAAAACCCGAGCGTCTAAAGGTAATGGACAAGGACGGCTCATTAGTTCCCACTTAAGAGGCGAGGGGAAGCCAGGTGTCGTCATCAGGAGCTAAGGAACAAGTTAGGGTCTCCTGCCTTCTCTTGTGTATGTAACACGACTCCTCACTTCTCTCGTTACTTTTCCTCCTTACCCTTATGTTTCGGGAAGAGACACTGTTTTTCTGTGTTATTCTCGTATGAGGAAGTGTTACTGTCCTAAATATATATACCCACTCTTCCATGCAATATTCTGTACTTCAGGTGATAAATTGCTGATATGAATCTTCCCCACAATATTCCCCTATACACCGCATAACACGCAGGTGCTTCGCAGTATATTGGCTCATTCATACGCATAGCACAATCCGAAGGAGGTAATCGTGCGCATATCTTGTATTCTAGCTTACACCTTGTTTTATTGCACATCCACTGCATTGATCTGAGTACCTCCCTCTCTTTGTCTATCGCCATGTACCAGTTTGAGGCTCCTACCTGCTTTGAATATTCTAGTTCATTGAGCATCATCAACCAAAGTTTCAGTATTTCTTATCTCATGTTTGTACTACACCCACCACGTTCAATGAGAAGGAAGGCTGAATTGAAGTAGAAGAATAAACGCGGTGGAGTGAAAAGCTGTTCGTCAGCTGCTCTCATTTAACTGTCTGTCTTCAATTTCTTTGTTCTGTTATTTATCGTGCTGCCTTCATCCGCTATATACTGCTCTGAACTTGATACCATGACATTTTTTTATGCAGGAGAGAAAACTTACCAAGGGCTACAACAAATGGAAAAAAAGTCCCACTAGGTTGCCAGTACCCTTAAGTTCATAAGAATTATCCAGAAGTAAGGGACAAATGTCTTGAAACCTCCCTCTTTAAAGAAGTCAAGTCGTAGGAAGATGGAAATACAGAAGCAGGCAGGGAGCTCCAGAGTTTGCCAGAGGAAGATATGACTATTTGAAAGTAATGGTTAACTCTTGTATTAGTGAGTTGGACAGAATAAGGGTGAGAGGAAGAAGAAAGCCTTGTGCAGCTAGGGCGCAGGAGGAGGGGATGCAAGCAGTTAGAAAGATCAGTAGAGCAGTTAGCATGAAAATAGCGATAAAAGATAGCAAGAGATGCAACATTAAGGCGGTGAGAAAGAAGCTGAAGAAAGTGAGTCAGATGAGAGGAGTTGATGAGACGAAAAGCATTTGATTCCACCTATCTAACAAAACTGTGTGAGTGGACACCCCTCCCCCTTAAACATGCGAAGAATACTCCATAGATAGATAGATAGATACATAGGTACTGTACAAAGCATATTCTTTTCATATCTATTGATCTTTAGAATTTAGTTTCATTATTAAAACAGTGTTTATAATTTGCAGCCCACAATTTGGCATTTCAGTAAAATTTTACATAAAAAGACACCCAAAACCTAAAAACATCAAAATAAAAACTATACTAGCTTATTGTAATACATGCATGTTAAACATATCATGCAGGGAAAATATCAACCTAAAATAAATATCTAAAGTAAAGTAAACTCTAAACCGGAGGGACATTAAAGCACAATGAAACCTAGGTCAAAATTATTCATTAAGACAATGGTTAAGCATCACCTAGGTAGAAAAGAAACTTTAAAAGAAACTCCAAAAGGAACTCTAAAAGGAACTCTAAAAAAAAGAAAACACTAAAACATGGAGACATTAACAGACAATACACATATATAAGCCTGGCTAAAATCCTCTGCAATAAAATAATGTTCTACAACGCACCTGACCAAACTTGGAACATTTCAGCAATAAGGACGAATAAAGCCTTTGTACAGAGTTCGCAGTTGAAATGGTGAGAAAAACTGGCGGAGACGTCTCAGTAGATTTCTAATTACCCATTCATTAAATGATTGCACTATTTCTGCTGGTGCATCAAGGCATCTCTATAACTTACTGGCATTGTGTTTTATGGACTCCCTTACGAGCTTCTTCAATAAAAGGGCGGCTCTCTTCAGTAGTTAATTTGTAGCCGATAGGTACTATATCCTCTTAGGTACATAAAAATCTGACACTACTGCCACTCAATACAACAAGAAACATTGTCTCTTTTTCCTGCCACTGTTTTATATACCAGTAAAGTAAAGAAGAGAAAGTATTTGTTCTGTTTTATTTCCTCTTCCAACGTTACGAAGACACACATTTGAGTGACGGAAAGGAAAGAAAAAAATCACCCTGACACTGATGACAAAGGAAACGATATTTTCATTCGCTCTGACGACTTCCTACTCGTCTATTTCTTTGACAATAATTAAACGGAAGGATAGTTAGTGAAAAAAAAATGTGGGGTTGTTATTTTCTCTAGATGAGTCAAAGTGTTTTTAATTCAATACATGAAGTCCTCCGGTCAATTGCCCATTCACCCCCCATCAATTATGGGTTCCGCACAAAGCCCATCATGCTACACCCAAGAGTTGATGCTGCCTGACATTGTGGATCAGTTTGAAAGATTGTTTTTCATCACGTCGTGAAACGCATTTATTTTTCAGCACGAATAATCTTAAAATACTATTATCTCTATTTTACCTTAGCTGGGCAGAAACATTCGCTCACACGCCAGTTGGCTTCCATCTCAACCGTACCTGAGGAAGAAGAGAAAATATCATTAAAGGAAATATGAAGAAATATGAAGTTCATGAGTACTAAAAATTCTCACTTTTATTTCCCAGAATTGAACCGATATTTCAGGTGAATGAATGGCTCACAACCTAAGTATTTCCATTACATATAACTACACACTACTACTCCACTGCTCCACATTTAATCTTTTTGCGTTAATTGATGAAATGAATGATGCCAAAAAACGAGGTAGTAATCTCTAAATCATATCCAGTAAGCGACACTGAATCTTTACTGTCTACTGGAAAAATAACGGAACTCATGTCATAGTTTATAAACGAGAATTTCGCAACTGTATTTGACGCATTGAAACAACAACCTCTGTTAAAAAGCAAGCAAGGGATTGCATGCACGAGTACACAACCGAAAGCGGTAAATTAATACAAACAACGACCTTAGGCACCACATTGTTTGATAGCGTTGTATGAAAAGAGGGAGAGAGAGACCTCATCCAGAATTTATATATAGAGCCTACGTCATACCCAAACAGTCAGTCTCCATGGTGATGTGGGGTAGCGAGTTGGTTGAGAATCTACGGACCTCAGTTTGAATCAGATTAGGACAGCCGGCATAGAGGTCACCCAGTTCTTCACTCTTCCTTCTGCTTGGTCTGGTCGATAAATGGGGAGCTTAGAACCATCGGGAAGGCAAACTTTGATTATCCAGATATGCCAGTGCCTCCGCGTCCCGAGGTGAGGGCTGTCAATCAACCACCACAATTTTAAAAAGCAATGAAGTGACGCCGAGGCCACGCGAGGCTGCAGCGTATGTCCCCAACTTTACTTTGTATTTAGCCAAACATATAAACCATGCAAATAAAAATACAAACTTATGAACGTATTACAGTGCGCTGAAAATTCATGCGTGGAATTCCTTTTAAAAATGTTATGATGAGGGTAAACTATTGGAGTGCAAAGGGGAAAACGTATCATGAAAGAGAGAATAGTAAGGTTCAACATTGAATATATTCAGTGCGTTAATCACTAAAACTGATGAAATGTTTAGAGACTTTTCTGTGATAGCTCAACACAAACGTTATGTATTAATACTTAACTTAAAACGGTTTATGAACACATGAAAATAAAGAAAGAAATAGAACGGATAAAATAATTGTCAGTGATGAGAGAGAGAGAGAGAGAGAGAGAGAGAGAGAGAGAGAGAGAGAGAGAGAGAGAGAGAGAGAGAGAGAGAGAGAGAGAGAGAGAGAGAGAGAGAGAGAGAGAGAGAGAGAGAGAGAGAGAGAGAGAGAGAGAGGAGAGAGAGAGTGAGTGTGAGTGAGTGTGTGTGTGTGTGTGTGTGTGTGTGTGTGTGTGTGTGTGTGTGTGTGTGTGTGTGTGTGTGTGTGTGTGTGTGTGTGTGTGTGTGTGTGTGTGTGTGTGTGTGTGTGTGTGTGTGTGTGTTGGGAGAAATAAAGGCTGCCACGCCTCAGATTTAATATGCTGAGGAACAATTTAATGCAAGAATTTTCTCATTTACTGGCTCAATTCAGGCGGTGGAGAGAAGATTACCTTGTAATGACAAAGCGGAGGCGAGAGGCAGAGGGAAGCTGAGAGGAGGGGAAGGAGAGGCGGGAGAGGAAACCGGCGGAGAGATGAACGAGGGAAAAAGTGAGGGTGACGAAGGGTTGTGGCAAACAGGTGTGCGTAGGTACTGATTGAGTTACATGTTTGAATTACAAAGGGAATATCAGTTTGTATTCTCCATAATTCATTCTTTCATTGCAAGTTACACATTAAATATTGATTTATTAGGGAGCTTTGAAAAAAAATATACATGAGAACGATAAATGGAAATAAGTAAGTAGTATGTTTTACACAGGGAAAGCCTGAAGATTGCTTGCAGTTACCCTTATCGTCTTGCGCTCTTAAACGTTAATGTTTTCGACCATTAAGCCAAACCACTCATGTCATAGTAAAGGAAGAAGGTGGCGGCACTCCATGACACATCCATGATACACTCTCGTCTTTCTTTCTTCACCGTCGGTAGTATTTCATTCCTTACATTTTCTTAAATTGGTGTAACTATAATCATTTGATATTAAATGTTTTGAAAGGGAAAGCATGACGGAAACAGTTTTTCTCACCAATAATTGTATAAGGAAAAGTTACTAACATAGCGACAGTGATTATAGGTGCTACAAGGTGCACTCGATGATTATAGGCAATCAGCCAGCGCGGTGCCATTACCTCAACCAATCAACGGCTTCCACTTTAGGAGGGAGTGTCTGACTTGCTGGCTGGCTATGCCTCACGCTTCCCTTCATCATTCTTCACGATAACATTGATAAATACGAAAAAATAAAATAAACAAAAAAACTAATATTTATGTAGGATAGTGTTTCTCCAGGTAAGTGGTAATATATATATATATATATATATATATATATATATATATATATATATATATATATATATATATATATATATATATATATATATTGTATCTAAGATGACTCTAAAACACTTGCAGTATGTACAACAAAAAATAACAAAATATATTACAATTTTATATATATTGTACAAGACTATTTTTGTGTATTTTGGAGAGAAAGAAATAAATTTTTAATACCTCACGGAGAGTATAATTACAAAGGTTTTATATTACATTTTACGGAGCTGAAATTACATTCATGAGGAATACAACATATATTGCATCTGGTGTGGGAAGGAGCCTTCCACTATGTGTTCTATTCGTAGTTCCTAACATGGACGCAAGGAGCTGTGGGTTATTCTTTATTAATTGAAATGGTCATGAGGGATATGTACCAAAGAGGCACCATGTAGTAAGGCTTTCCCTGAGCACTCTTGTTAACACGCATTGCTTCACTGGATCTGAACTTATCCTTCAACAACCCACATCATTAAAAAATAAAATAACAAATAAAAAAAAATCAGTTTACAGAAAAAAAAAGAAATATATAGAAAACAGTAACACCATTTTTTGAATTTGTTAATATTACTTGTTAGACAGCATCAGAAATTCCACGAAATACGTTACCAAAAGTTTATTGTGAAGAAAAAAAAAAGAGTTGTCAGCAGTATCAAGAAAAAAAAGTTATAATTGTATGTCAGATACGTGTGTCTGCTGCATGCACGACTAGAAATGGCAGGCCACTGGACCAGTCAATTCCATGGTTAACGAAAAAGAATTTCTTTTCTATTATCTTCACCATCATTACCTTATTTTTCGCTATTCATTACCTCTCGTCCCACAGGTGGCACCACATTGCTAGTCATTACTGTGCACCATAAAGCACTTCTTATCTAACCGGCCACCATCTCACTCCGATTCCTTTCCACAATATACACAAAGAACACTAGGTATGACGTAACTGATTATCACATCAGTTAGACAATATGTATTACAATATGTTTTCAATTGCAAATTTTCAACTTTTAACTCGATTCCACTTAATAGTACTATCAGTGACCTTTACATAGTGTTAACATATAAGCTCTGTTCGGCCCGGTTTTTGTTTTGATAGAATAATAATTTTTACTTTTCTCTTCGGCTTCTCATCTTCCACATCACTTCATTGTCCATAACTCCCATGAAGAGTCAACTGCATTCCCATTCTCTTTCCTTCCTCATAGATTTCCCTCCACTTCTCTCTCTCTCTCTCTCTCTCTCTCTCTCTCTCTCTCTCTCTCTCTCTCTCTCTCTCTCGACCCACAAAGTGATAATCTTCTCTTTCTACAACATTACTTCCATTCCAAGGGAGAGCTGTGCGCAGTATAAAATAATGCTTTTTACCTTTGTTCCATTACTTGAATCACTTTCATTTATCGCCTTTATTAACACAATTTACAGAAATTCTCTCGTGAAGTAAATCTCAGAACTCACTTGCACATGAAGGGAAGTTTTCTCATATGTTGGCCTCAGTAAAAGTGTGCTATAGTGAATATTTTCCACTCTCTGAGTTGCTTTGCTGGAGTTTCCTTGGGGACGGACGGGTGAAGGAAAGGCTATCAGCCAGACCAGTCTAGGACAGCGGCGGAGGGTCACTGGCAGGCTTCAGTGGTTTATTTTTGATGCTGAGCTTTTTTGGTGAGGAAGAATAAGAAACTTTTTTGGGGGTTTGATTAAAAACTAAAGGCTTCAAAAGGTGTGTGTGTGTGTGTGTGTGTGTGTGTGTGTGTGTGTGTGTGTGTGTGTGTGTGTGTGTGTGTGTGTGTGTGTGTGTGTGTGTGTGTGTGTGTGTGTGTGTGTGTGTGTGTGTGTGTGTGTGTGTGTGTGTGTGTGTGTGTTTTGTGACCCAAGCACTAACTGAGTTTCAGCTTCCGTGCTACAAAGTTAAGAAATGATCCATTAATATGCGAGTCACTCAATAATAAACCAATCACATCGGCACATATTTTGATGTGGCCAACTTCAGTCTAGCTTCCAGAATAGAAAGACTACTCAGTATTGCATCCTAGGGTATTTTACTTGGAATCCTAAAATATTCCCTTAATCTCTATATTTCAGCCTGTGAAGGTTCAAATAGATAGTTTTGCTGAAATCTTACTGCCAGAAATCTAATCAATGAATCTTGTCAGTACTTTACTTGTACTGCTTTGCTGAGATACTTGTGTGGACTTCGGTCAATAAAGGGTGCTTCCAAGTAGAGGAGAAGAGGCCCTCTTGAATGGGAAGTGGTTTAGGATAAAACGAAGATCCGGGTAGAGGAAGGATCTCAAGCCGAACATGATCATCCTGTTCTGTCCCCAAATGGAAACTGAGCGGGAACTGCCGGCAACACGACACAAGGAACCTAAGAATGTTCATTGGGAAGACATGTATGGTGATTCGCTCTAAGACCTTGTAGTACGGTGTGATGGGTCTTAAAAAGCATACATTCAAGATTTAACTTCCTTTCCTTTAACTTTTACAGTGGAAATGAACACTTGATCTTTAGTAAAAAAAAAAAATAATAAATAAATAAAAAATGAATATATTTTCAAAGCGTATAATTATAAGCTTCCATAAGACTCGAGATTCACAAAACAGACTATAAATTTATTTTCTTTACCTTCATTTACCTTAAAGCAGTAAGGAATATCTCTTTTAACCCCCTCAATACTGGGATACATTTTTATCTTGATATTTGTGTACGATTAGACCATTTTATTAGCATATGGAAGGGTTTATGAAAGTGAGAATATTAATGGCCACGGTCTTCACTATTCTAATCCTCCACATGAGTTTCTGAAGTTGTGTAAAATCACTAAATAGTAAGCAGAATGAATAAGGAAATGCGTCATGGTTCTCAAGGGGCTAAGTATATCTACCATTGATTGCTATGTTTGTGGTATGTTTCATCACCGTACCAAGGATTATGAAGCTGACTTTTGCTCATCTCATAAACACAAATATTCAATGCCGTATGTTTTATCTCTTGTAATTGAAAAATATATTCCTTTCTTTGTCCTACTATAGTCAGTATCTTGTATAATGATGATTTTTTTACTCACATTTTCACTCACCAGTTCGTCATATTTTAATTCAGACAAACATTTCTCGAACGCTTCCACTCGACACACTAAAATGCTGAAGAAATAATGATCAAAAGAAATATTAAGCTGTAAAATGAACCGGTATTTCTTACAAGCTTTTCTTTGTCAGATATCTGCAATTTTCACCTGGACTTTTTTGCAGCTGTATCACAAGGCAATTGTTTGAAATTCTCTCTCTCTCTCTCTCTCTCTCTCTCTCTCTCTCTCTCTCTCTTTCTCTTTTCTGTGTGTGTGTGTGTGTGTGTGTGTGTGTGTGTGTGTGTGTGTGTGTGTGTGTGTGTGTGTGTGTGTGTGTGTGTGTGTGTGTGTGTGTGTGTGTGTGTGTGTGTGTGTGTGTGTGTGTGTGTGTGTGTGTGTGTGTGTGTGTGTGTGTGTGTGTAGAACCGCCCACTTAAATCTTCCATTCCTCTCCACTCAGAACCCTCTTCCCCCTCTCTCTTCCGTCTCCTTCACTCTCTCCAATCTCCTCTGCTCCTCTCCCAACACGGCCAGCAACGGTGACTTCTTCCATTCCAACCCACTAATATTTTAACCCACTCGACCTTCCCTCTGGCTACAAAAACAGGAGCAGGTGGAAAAAAGGAGTAGAGGTGGATAAGGAGGAGGAGGAAGAGAAGGAGAAGGAGGAGGAGGAGAAGGAGGAAAACTGCTAACAGATCAAAGAGAGGAATTATACTGCTACTACTGTTGTTACGTTTATTAATGCTAATGTTGGCGCTGGTGCTTCTGCTACTTACAAAGACGACGACGACAATGATAATGATGCTGGCGAATGAAGAGAAAGGAACAGGAGTAGAAAAAAATCACTGAGGGAAGGCTTAGGGAAAATGAATGAGAGAAATGAAGACGATGAGAACTAAATATGAGGAGAAACAATACTAGTAAGAACGATAACAACAACAGCAGCAGCAACAGAAGCAGGATCAAGAGCAGTGACAACTACAGCGACGGCACAAAGGGAGCGTCATATGCTGAATCTAACCTATAAAGAAGCGACACCCTGTAAAACTGAATTGACGACACAAACCTCCGTCTACTTTTTATCTCTAGGGATGGGTTTGGGAGAGACTGGTCGGCTGGTTACGTACTATGTTAGCGTATAATACTGTAGACGCAGCTACTGTGTGGAAGCCAACTAGTGGTGGGAACCCATGCCAGTCGCTTTCTACACTGGCATCATTAAATCTTACCAAGTGTAAGCTCGGTTCACTTCACCTCAATGTACTACCTTTTCCTTGCCGAGCCATCGTGCGAGACTCACTTTCTTCATTTCCTGGAATACTACGTGGAGGACGATGATGACACCGACAAATAATATACTCGGCTCATCAAAGGTGGAGAGAAGTGAACAGGAAGAGGAGGAGGATTAAAAAAAGTGAAGAAGGTGAAAGATAAAGAGCAAGAGGAGGAGAGGAAAAGGAGAAACAACAGGAAACAGAAAAGAAGGAAGAGCAGCAGTAAGTGAAGATAATAGGCGGCAAAAATGTAAGAATCAAGTGACGACAATAAAATAGCAATAATGAAAAAACGTTGAGAAGTAATACGAAAAAAAAAGAGGAAGAAGAATTCATCAAAAGTCTTTGGACTGAGGTATCACAAAGACGAGAAGCGAAATATTCAAGAAGGGAACAATTTCTTCTTGTTTGTAGCTCCAGAAACTCAAGAAGTGAAAAACACAACGCAGGAAAGAGAGAGAGAGAGAGAGAGAGAGAGAGAGAGAGAGAGAGAGAGAGAGAGAGAGAGAGAGAGAGAGAGAGAGAGAGAGAGAGAGAGAGTG
>NC_059268.1:8869183-8881683 GCF_017591435.1 Portunus trituberculatus | reverse complement strand
TGTGTGTGTGCATGAGTTCTTTAACCGTTTGACTGCATAAGGGCACGCTTAATTAATGAAGATTGGGAGATAAAAGTAGTGTTTCTTCTTTCAACAATCGCAAACTTATGTCACAAACTCTGGTGATGAAGTGAAACAGTACAAAGAACACATGCTTGACATTCCACCCCACTCGCAAAAAACAAATAAAAACTGTCAGATCTCCTTAAAAAACCGAATAACAGACATTACTAACCACTTAAACCTCGCTGCACTCAATTAGATATTCGCTACGAACACAAAGAAGTACACAGAACCCTCCTATTATGAGAAAAAATTAAACAAAAAAGTAAATTCATGAAGAGTCTGTCCCCGTCACCAGAGTCACCGGGGGCAAGCACAATAAGAGCGTCGTGAACACTACATGTAAAGGTACAAACAAATGCATACCAACAAGCTCAACATGGCACGCGGAGAAACACAACCAAGCCTGCCAAGGAAAATGGAAAACCGGCACCAGAGGGAGACTGCCAAGACGCCATTCCAGAGACACCCTTGTGAAATAGGAGAGGAAGAGGAAAAGGAGGAGGAGGAGGAGGAGGAGGAGGAGGAGGAGGCAAGACTATGATGGCAGGCGGCTGGTGACACGGCGGGAGGCGGATGCAAATTTAAGGTTTATGTTGCTGTGAAACATATTCATAAGAAACCCTGTAAAAGAATGCCTGCAGATGGCATTGCTTATTCGTGTGGTGTGTATACGCGAGGGGCGTAACGGCGACGAACCGTAGGAGGCTGGAACGCGGGGTTAAAGAAGGAAAAGTATGGAAAGAAGGAAATGCAAAAAGGGATAGCTGGTGAAAGGGTTTATTAAAAGTATTGCCAATTACATGCAAATAAAAACAAGAAAGGAAAGGATACAAAGGGGGACAGCTGATGAAGGAGAGTTTCAAAAGTATTTCCAATTAAGGTTACTCTGGCTTGTGAGTGCAGACATATACTATCCATCTATCATTCATTTCAACTTTCATATCACCTTCAATCCAGGAATTACAACGAAAACACTATGTAGATAAGGTAATGTTATGAAGTTATTCAGGCATGAATCAGAAAATAATACCAAGAACATCACCAATACCCACAAACCCACACCTCGCTTATCCTTCCCCTCACACCTGACTTGTGGGACTCCCTTTGATAAATACTCGTAAGCGTGACAGTGGTTTCCAGAGCTACGAAAAAAAAAATAAAAAAAATTCAGAGCACAAAGGAGGATGTCCAACTCATTAAAATCCGTTTTGTCATAAGGAGCATTTTACTACTATGATCATTATACTATAAAATTCACTGGCATTATAAAACGCCATCATCATTGTGCTATAAAACGTCATTATACTGCGCTATTTCGGCTTTTATTACCGTTATCATTGTTGGTTATGTTTCTCTTACACGGGGAGCAAGTATTCCAGCTCAAGTTTGTCTTCTAAGTATTCTTCTCCGTATAATATTCCTACCGAGCTGAATGACAAAAAATAAAAAGAAAAAAAAAAAATATATACACAGAAGATGCGATGTTCTATTTACACTACAAATAAAAGTCGATTTTCACAACAATGAAAATAATGATATACACTCAAATAAAAAGCAAACGCAAGGAAAATCATTTGGGGGTGGATGTGAAGCTTTTAGTAAAACACACAACCTCTAGGAAAAGGAGAGGAAGAGGGTACGAAAGTGGTAAGACGATTTGTGGAAGCGAAAGGGGCAGGCGGGTTTGTGTGCGAGACTGTGGAAAGAGGTGGTGTGAAGGAAGTAGGTGGAATAGGTGTAAGAGGAGGTTGAAAAAAATGAGAAGGGTGGATGGTACAGTCGTCCAACAACACTAGAGAAAAATCCGCTTCCATCTTACCACCGAGAGCGGCTTGAAAATAATGCTAAGGAGAAAATAATGCCACAGAGATTTCCTCTTTTATTCCACTTTAGGTGTAGCGAGGTGAGGAGAAAAAATAACATGGCGGCCCGCTCCTCGCCAGGTAACAGCAGCGCTAAGTGGATTGCTGGAAGTGAATGGCTGCAGATGACACATAAAAAGGACCAAGCAGAAGAAAGAAAACATAAAATACTGAAATAAAAATCTAATACGCGAAAGTTTGCGCTCAATATACGCGTTCTTATTTGCCGGTAAAGAAAACATACTTTTGTTAGCGTTCACATACACATATAGTACATGAACTATATTTAAAAGGCACCGTACGGAAACAGTAAAAAAAGCTAAGACACACTGGGACACAAACCTAATGAGGATAGGAGCGAGGAAAACGAAGAACGAAAATTGACACCAAAAGAATAAGGATATGACAACGAAACACAAGATGGCAACAGGGACGGAAAACATTCTAAGAAAAAAAGAAGAAAAAAAGAAAAAAAACTAAACAAAAAAATTACACGTTAGAGTTAAAATTAGCACACAAACACGTTGACGAAGAACATAACAACGAGAAAAGACACGAAGGCAATCATGTTAACGATAGAGGCGACCAGTAGCTCAACACGGAGGAGGAGCAGGAGGAGGAGGAGGAGGAGGAGGAGGAGGAGGAGGAGGAGGAGGAGGAGGAGGAGGAGGAGGAGAAGGAAAGTGAGGAGAGGGAGAAAGAGAAAGAAAAGGAGAAGGAGAAGGAGAAGGAGAAGGAGGAGGAGGAGGAGGAAAAAAAAGGAGAAAGAGAAGGAGAAAGAGAAGGAGAAAGAAAAGGAGAAGGAGGAGGAGAAAAGAACAAATATACACCTACGAACACACATACAGCACACGAGGCGACACAGTATCTTCACCAGGATATTGTGTTGCTCTTTGCATCTCTAGGGAAACAAACTTATACCGACTCCTCTTCTCTGCCACAGGAGAAAAACAAAATTAAAAAAAGGAAAACTTAAACATTTTTGAGTGAAAGTTTGCACAAAAGACTTCTTTGACGTATGTGTAGCTAAAAGTGGTGGTGGTGGTAATGTTGTTGTAGTAGCAGTAGTAGTAGTAGTAGTAGTAGTAGTAGTAGTAGTAGTAGTAGTAGTAGTAGTAGTAGTAGTAGTAGTAGTAGTAGTAGTAGTGCTATTACTACTACTATTACTACTACTACTACTACTACTACTACTACTACTACTACTACTTATAATAATAATAATAATAAAACAAAAATAATAACAATAACAAAAAACAAAATAACAATACTACTGCTACTACTACTACTACTACTACTACTACTAATAATAATAATAATAATAATAATAAAATCAATAATACAAATAATAAAAAAAAAATAATAATAACAATAGTAACAACAACAACAACAACAACAACTACCATTATCATTATTATTACTATAAACAACACCACTACCAACAACAACACCACTCACAACACTAACATCAAAAACAATAATAGTACAAAACACGAACATGAAAAACAATGAAAATATAAATACCGAAAAAGCAAAGCAATCACTTCTATTTCCCCAGGCTCTAGTACTAAAGGTAGTAGTAATAGTAGTAGTAGTAGTAGTAGTAGTAGTAGTAGTAGTAGTGGTAATGGTGATAAAATAATAGTGATAAAAACAATAAAATAGCTACTACTACTTTTACTACTCCTACTATAACCATCATCACGACCACCACCATCACCCCACCACTATCACGAACAACAACAACAACAGCAGCAGCAGCAGCAGCAGCACTGATGACACTAACAGTAATAATAATAACACAAACACCAAGAGAACAAAGCAATCACTTCTGTTTCCCGAGGCAGTATCACCGCGGCAAATCTTCTTTCACGACCAAGCTCTGTAAGTATTCTCCTCCTCCTGCTCCTCCTCCTCCTCCTCCTCTTCCTCCTCCTCTTCTTTATCTCTTTCCTCTTAACTATCATTTAAGCGCTCTTCATCCTCTTCTCCTCCTCCTCATTTCCTCTCTCACTTCTTCTTACTCTTTCTCCACCTTGTTCTTATCTTCATCTCTTTTTTTCTTAGATAGCTTCTTTTGTTTCTGTCTGTATGTCTGTCTGAGTCAGCCATCCCTTCTCTCTCTCTCTCTCTCTCTCTCTCTCTCTCTCTCTCTCACCTACGTAAGTATATAGTACTACCTCGTTTTCTCACCCACATCAATACTCCTCGACCCTCCTTTCTGGTGCGGAGGTCTCGGGTACATTCGCTCCACACATCACACCACACATCACACCAAAGGGGTTTCAACAGAAGGTTAGGTAAAGATGAAGTACGGAGGGTCAGCAGCGGTAGAAAGGCAGCCGGGGAAAAAGGCACGACCAGCAGGACTTTGGATAGCAGGAGAAACAGACGGGGAACAGTGAATAGGTGTTTATGGTAGATGTAATGTGTAGTGAGGTGGCAGTGGTATCTATGCGGGGAGCGAATATGAAGTTTGAGAAAGCAGGTTTATGAGCACTGGGTAAATAAATGGAAAGCAGTATAGGGATGTAGCGTGAAAGTGAAAAGGCAGCAAGATTCATAGAGTTGAAAAGAAGACAGACGCAATAAGGACAGGGAAGAAAGAATGAATACTGCTGAGAAACAGGTTGAAAACTACTGTTCTGGCGTTCAAAAAGAAGGGAAAGAATCCATGATGAAAACTAGACCGTGAGAAGATCTGACAAAATTACGAGTTAGTTGTTGCTCTCAGTACCACTCGGGCAGCATAAAGCAGAGCTGCACACATCCCGCCGCCGCTGTAGGTAGCAAGAGTAAGACTGTCAGTATACTCTATTGGAAAACTTCAGAAATAAACTCGTAAGCTCCTATACGACAAACCATCTCTCATTGGGCGAGGGATTCAGTAAGAGCGTGCACTTTTCAGTATACATTTCCTTCGGCTGTATAAAGGAGGTCAATTCATCGAATATACACTAAATCTTTATGACTCGGAGACAAAAGTAAGTCACGCAAATGTGTAAAAAAAAAAAAAAAGATGATGAGGTACAATTGAAAAGACTTCCAGAGTTATGCATGAAAGATAATGGAATGAAACACTTGGCATTCCCTGTAACCCATTAAAAAATAAATATACAAAGACATTTATCCCTTTTTTGGCTAACTCCTTTAGATCTGCAAGGACACCGGCAACTTAGTGGGCCTTTTCATTCGTTTTATATTGTCCTTGGCCAGCTTACATAAAAAAAATCCTTGATTGAATGGATGATTGAACTGGGCCAAGGGAATCACACCACCACCACCGGTCAGACCATCGCCTTCAGGTGAGAGAGAGAGAGAGAGAGAGAGAGAGAGAGAGAGAGAGAGAGAGAGAGAGAGAGAGAGAGAGAGAGAGAGAGAGAGAGAGAGAGAGAGAGAGAGAGAGAGAGAGAGAGAGAGAGAGAGAGAGAGAGAGAGAGAGAGAGAGAGAGAGAGAGAGAGAGAGAGAGAGAGAGACTACCAAAAGAACAAAATCCAGCGAGAAAACAGCTTACGTAAAGACAAGCACATATACAGTTGTCATCGTTTTCTGCCTCTCATAATAAAAAGAACGAACAGGGAAACAGGGCTCGGAGCATGGGAAGCGACAGGATGGTGGGAGTGGCACATCAATAACTTGTCCCCGAGCAGACTGCGACAGCAACTTTGCTTCACGTTTTATGGCATCTCTCTAGGTAGCGAGGAAAAATAGCTTATACTAGCATTATTCACTTCTTACTTCCCATAGAGCGTTTGAAATTAGCTTGCATATCTGTGTGCAATGTATACCACCCGCCACTAACCCATTCTCACTCTCTCTTTCTCACTGCAGAATCACGTTTCCTGTTTTAGTTCAGCCTCAATCCTTTTGGCAGCGCTGTAACATGGAATACGTGTTGTTGTAATGCTTCAGCGATACCTTCTCGTGTGTCGCTGCTTTTATGACAGTGACAACGGTGGGATAATTGTACAGCAGTGGAGGTTCACCTGTGTTGCGGCTGCCAGCTGTGATTGTCGCTACTCTTGTGTGTCTGATGTTGTAAAAGGCAGGTGTTGTTTTGCAGAGAGAGAGAGAGAGAGAGAGAGAGGAGAGAGGAGAGAGAGAGAGAGAGAGAGAGAGAGAGAGAGAGAGAGAGAGAGAGAGAGAGAGAGAGAGAGAGAGAGAGAGAGAGAGAGAGAGAGAGAGAGAGAGAGAGAGAGAGAGAGAGAGAGAGAGAGAGAGTGAGAGAGAGTGTGTGTGTGTGTGTGTGTGTGTGTGTGTGTGTGTGTGTGTGTGTGTGTGTGTGTGTGTGTGTGTGTGTGTGTGTGTGTGTGTGTGTGTGTGTGTGTGTGTGTGTGTGTGTGTGTGTGTGTGTGTGTGTGTGTGTGTGTGTGTGTGTGTGTGTGTGATCTGGCCTGATTAAATAAGTGGTCCACGCAGCCTTGACCTGACTGACCTTTTTTTTTTTTTTTTCGATTCTTCCTCTTTGTTTTCTCCTCCATCAAGTTTCAACAACCCACTTCCTAACTTTAAAACTTGCTGTGCTCTCTCGATTTTCTTTTCATCTCTCCACAATGACCTGAACACGGAGAAAGACCTCGCGCAATTAACTTATCTAGCTGTAAATGGTAGCGAGATTGGCATTAGATTGTTATCCAGGTAAACAAAGGCGTGTGAACAGGAATGCAACATTTCATTTTGTTGGATCATGCATTGGTGGATATTCTGGGTGGCCTCTAGAATGTTTGGTTAAGACGAAAGATAGAACTGGTGATTTCATGGCGTCACTCTAAGCTTACAAAATCATATCCATCCGAGAAAAACATATCAGTAATGAGGATAAAATAACCTACAAGAGGATTGTTAGGCCTACTTATAGTATTCTCTATAATACATACAAATACGTACATATACTAATTTTATATCTGTATATTCATCTGATCCTTCAAAATTCTTAACTGATTTAATCATTAACAGCAAAATCATTTATCAAATTATCTACTAGCCTATGCATGATCCAGTTTCTTCGTATCACCTTTTAAACATGGTTTTATCAAGTTTGGACACCCCAATACTTTTCCACTCCATGACTGATTACTAACCATAACAATCTTGCCATCCTATTTATATTCCTTAAGCAACTTCAACATCTCTTAAAAAAAAAAAATCATACGCTTAAATGTGTAAAAAAGGACCGACAAGTTTTCAGAATGAATGCATAACAACTTGCTGTATTGCTTTGTGTGGAAGTAGCAAAATATCTCAGCTGATTAAATTCTTGGAGCGTGATTGTTGGAGAAACAATCGACGTGCGTCAGAATGGATACAAGAAATTTCTGGAGATTGATTATCGTATAGTATAGAATACCGTATAGAATAGGAGCTTTCAGGTTACCTTTTGACGCACAGGCTCAATTAGAGAAAGACATTCAATCAGTTATATTAATCAGACGTCATCTATCTGTAGTGAGGGAAGTCTTTGTCATGTTTCCCTGGAAAATAAGAACAAAGAAAAGACCAAATTACTTGAAAACAGCCGGATAAAATGATAATGATATAAATGTGGCACAGATGACATATACATTACGTACAACCCAGAAATGGATTAATCCAAACCGTGTATGATTAACACGAATTTGGAAATCAAACAATAAAACATATTCTTCTTTTCCTGCGTGCAATACGAATATATTCTTTTAAACTTTGCACTGCCACTCTTCATAAAACATCAATTTACAGGTAGAAAGTCGATGGATTTTTGTTTTGAAATAATGAAAACGTGAGGCAATATAAGGAAAGAGACATGCATGAGGGAGAAAATAAAAATGGTATTCCTGGAGATCAAAAGTCACCTCGGCTTTTGAATAGAACAAGAACTCATGAACCAAATTAATTGACTAAATTAGAGAAAGGGGAGGAAGCGTTGTGCCACACGTAGCATTCCAGCCTGTGCCATCCGTGTATGCTGACAGGGCCTCAAAAATACAATAGTGTTGCACTTCGACTCAGCTGTAAATAAAAATGATCTGGTATTCTGTACACACATCTCCATCTGTCATGAACAATTAAGAAGGCGGCACGTGCCTGGTGAAATGATAAATGTGACTGTTACAAAATCAGGCATCAGGTTCCGGTTGTGAGTGAAAAGTTATGGATTTTTCCCTTTCCTTCCTGCAACACACTGCACACACATCAACATATACAGTGTTGGTCGTCGTTTGCCTTCCATACATACGGCTTATGTACTGCTGCATTGTGTAATGTCAAAGTAATCTGGAACATGCAGGTTCATTGCAACATAATCGACACAGGAAATTTCCAGTAACTACACGATTCCACGGCTTAAAATCTCTGCAATATAAACGTGGCCTGATCACCTGGACTTTCTACAGAGAAGTAAACAGCTTCTCTCGAGCACCAGTCGAAAATAATTACAAGGCTTTTCATGACAATGTGCTGGCGGAGATGATTTCATTTCAGGGGAGTTTCCTGCGTCTCCCTCGCCTTCCTAATCTCCACGCTCAACTTATTTTCTTCTTCAGACAAGCGGTTTTAGAAGGAAAGAGGAGTTAAAGGGATATTAATGAAAAAAAAAAAGAAAAGACACAGTACAGCAATTCATCTTCGATACTGCCCGTTAAATATTCATGCAATTATTTGATTATTCGTTCACTAACTAATTTCATTTTCTCGTGATTAATATGTTAATTATCGCTTATACATTTATTGATATTAGAGAAGTTGTGGGTGTCTAACAATTCATGAAGTGTCGTTATCATTATACAGCTAAATATGTAATCTCTGACTATTCAGCATCATCAAATTTGCAGCTGTACACGTTATATTGATAATCTAATCATATTCACAGCCGAATACTGAATATGTAGCTGAAATAGAATCCCAAAATCAAAGAAGCTGAAAATTTTTCAGAAAGAAAATATGAATAGCACTTTCGTTCGTGGGTTCATCTCGTAACACTAATTCAGTAACTCTGGATAAACACAAAGGAGGATACAAATTCAACAACTCTATATGGTCAGATACTTAAGTGCCAACTGTAACAACGCCACCCATAACACTTAGAGGGACCTAGTTCTGGGTGTGGCTGAGTGGTGCAACGTAATGAACGAGTACACAAAGATGGATGATGAAGCCAGGGATGTATCTATGCAGAAGGGTTGAGGCAAGTCTGGTCTAGCTGATGTGGACTTATTTGCCACAATATATTAAGGAGATATATTCTTTAGAAAGCCATCAGCAGGTCACTATGTGTTGCACTAAATAACGCCTTAGATATATTTTTGCACGGTATTCTTAATTAAGGGAGAAGAGAAAGCGATTGATAAGCGCAGAAAATCTCTGGGTCATTAAGGTTATATATACTTGGTCTAGCGAGGCAGCGCGGAAATAAATATAGTTAAGTGTTTAGCCGCACGTTTTCAGCAAGCAATTTTTATCTTCAAACAACAAGACTCCCTGAACCACGACACACTAAATAACGGAGCCAGTTCCTTTGCAATAAGTGATGTTGAGAAAATGTTTACAAAGGAAAGGTCAGCGCAAAGAAATAAACACAAATATAAAACGAATGACAAATAAAATGAATAAAAAACACACAATGGAAAACTATATTAATGTTTTATAAAAGTAAACAAAGCGATGGTATTAAATAAAGAGTAAATTGTGTGGTCGTACAGCAGGCACCCAAAAAATTTAAACAAGTGGTGGTGACTTTGCAATGCGTGGTAATGAGCAGTAATGAACTGGATCCCGCGGGCGAGGCAGAGAGCGGCAGGAGAGGCAGGCGGGGGAGGCGGGACGTGCAGTCGTGGAAAAAGAGTGAATAGCAGGAAAAGGCCGATGAAAAGACCAAAAGGATTCTTCATCGGTGCCGGTCTTTGTCAGGCAGCCGCGGGACACGACTTGCCTGCCTTCTGCTCGTCTTTTCCACTTACCTGACCAGTTACTTGTCCTCCAAAGTTCTTACATCTTTGCATCGATTAAGTTTTTTTTCTCTTTGATCCACCTTTATGTCCATCTGTCGTTAACTAAAAGCATAACATTATCTTCAAACGTCATGCGGTCTTCATAGTGGTGAAAATTAATGTATTCCTCAGGCAAGGTGTTTTAATTAAGGTCTTTCGCTCTTGTCTCGCAGCGCCCCTTCCATCCTTTGCCAATGATCTTTTATTCGCTTTGTCGTGGTACCTGACATTCCTATTGAAAGAGTTACAGATAAAATGTCTAGATTAACTTCCTTAATATTAACTAACTTAATATAACAAATTTCTACTCTAAAAACAGAGCTGCCATTTCTATTATATACGGAAAAAAGTAATTGATAAGCAAAAATAACAAAAATTTCTCAACATAATAATTTTTTTCTTTTTAGAATAACTTGAATACAGGAAGAAAAAAAATTTGCATGCATTTGGGAGAACTTTTATGAGGACGTCAAACATAAACTACTTCCTTTTCTTCTTTTGATTAACATAATGCCTCAGTCACATTTGCTTTCTGCTTCATCACCGCGCGTCTTTTCTTTTCTTTAAACAATTAATTATCATTTTTTTACTTCCCTTAGAGACGATCTAATACACGGCACATGTACAAAACTAAATAGTCTTTAAATTCATTGCACATTTAATACAAACTTGCTGATTTATATATTTTGAAGACATGAAATAACGTTCTCTCTCTCTCTCTCTCTCTCTCTCTCTCTCTCTCTCTCTCTCTCTCTCTGTGTGTGTGTGTGTGTGTGTGTGTGTGTGTGTGTGTGTGTGTGTGTGTGTGTGTGTGTGTGTGTGTGTGTGTGTGTGTGTGTGTGTGTGTGTGTGTGTGTGTGTGTGTGTGTGTGTGTGTGTGTGTGTGTGTGTGTGTGTGTGTGTGTGTGTGTGTGTGTGTGTGTGTGTGTGTGTGTGTGTGTGTGTGTGTGTGTGTGTGTGTGTGTGTGTGTGTGTGTGTGTGTGTGTGTGTGTGTGTGTGTGTGTGTGTGTGTGTGTGTGTGTGTGTGTGTGTGTGTGTGTGTGTGTGTGTGTTTTACGTCTTTACAGTGTCGTCCGTTTTTTTATTTCTTTCAGCTTCCTTTGTGCCAGCAAGCAGAAGTTGGCGGCAGATCCCACAGTTGTAGTCTTGACATGGCTACGACAAAAACCCCATTTCTTACTTACGTGCTACAGCAACAGACAAATTCTCTCTCTCTCTCTCTCTCTCTCTCTCTCTCTCTCTCTCTCTCTCTGGGTACTCGTGTTAATCAATTTTCTTCAATGGGGAGATACGTACTTTTATCTCGATCCTACTTGACTGTTCGGTTTACATCAATTAATTCATTTCGTTTTATCTACGGTATCTCGTTACTTCGTTTGGTGTCGCTAATTGATGCATACACGTACTCTAATTTGCCTCAGTGCTTTTTTATTTCCTTTTTTTTTTGCGTGTCAGGTTGCTATATATTGTTGTTGTTGTTGTTGTTGTTGTTGTTGTTGTTGTTGTTGCTATTGCTGCTGCTCCTGGTGTTGTAGTTGTTGTTGTTGTTGTTGTTGTTGTTGTTGTTGTTGTTGCTATTGCTCCTGCTCCTGGTGTTGTTGTTGTAGTTGTTATTGATGATGATGATGCTTTTGTTATTATCATTGTAACTTTGTAGTTGTAGGTGTTGTTGTTGTTGTTGTTGTTGTTGTTGTTGTAAGTAGTAGTAGTTGTTGTTGTTGTTGTAAGTAGTTGTTGTTGTTGATGATGATGCTTTTGTTATTATCATTGTCACATTGCAAGGTCTTTTTTTTTTTTTTTTAGCACTTTCAGCACCGCACTGAACTCTGTACCATTGTGAATTTGGAGTAGAGACACTTTCCACTTTCATATCTATTTGCATATACATTTGGAGCTGCCAAAGAGCTTTTTAACGACATAAAAATGAGTGCTTGGCAATAAAAGAATTGGTCGCATGATAGCGAAATTTGCATTTCCAAATGTTAACTCTGTGCAAACTTGCTTCCTCCTAAATAGTCCTCCTGGCAAAGTTTCAATCGGTATCAAATTTTCATTGACCATCCAAGAGCAGCATTCGAGTCTCCTGTTTTATTTCATCCAAATTCAGCGTTCAGTTTTGGCACGACTTCTGACATGATCTAGAACACCTGGACCTCAACAGTTTTCATCATTGAACTCATTAGCACACATGTTCAATTATGATACTTCGTCAGTTAAAGACAATGAACCCTGTACTATCATTTATAATCATAATGATTTCATATTATAATTAGATATATCCCTGCAAATTTCCTGTTCTGATAAGTCATTATTGAATATCGTTTCTTTATGCTTACTGGCTTTCTCTACGCAGTAACAAAGATGGTGTTCCTCCACAGACCCATTCAACAACTTAAGCACAATGTCGTCAACAGACCTTGGAATATTAGGCATATCAACCTCTTTCCACTTTAGGTTCTTATATACCTCATGTTAAATATATAATGTGATGGAATCTGCAAGAAGCCGCCAGCTCTGTCTAGCACAGTAGTGAACAGTTTAGGAGAAATGGTGAGGACAAAATTATCCTTAATTGCATTGTAATTACCTATAATCAATGGACGCTCATA
>NC_059268.1:8836683-8864183 GCF_017591435.1 Portunus trituberculatus | reverse complement strand
ATCCAAAACTTTGATAGTACTTAACGAATTAGAGTAGATTGCCGGGGAAAGAATATTAGCATTGGTGAATGCCGGTAATGACGTGCCTCGCAGTACTGCCCTTCTGCCTACAATACACAACCGCCGAAGAGTCTCTTCCATGACCACCCTGCAGCAGTGGCGGCGAGAGAAGAGAAATGTTTGGGGCACCACGCTCACATGTTCATCACGACATAGTATTGGTGTCCGCATCAAACAACTGGTAAATGCAGCCTTTGTGACATGTAATTAAGTTAACTCTCGTAAATTTCCTAATCCTCATAGATTATTTTGTTCCGTTATATACACATTTTATATTTCATCAAACAAGATTCATTAAAATTCTGTTACCTTAAAACAAATTCTGCCGTAATGATGATTTGCCTTCAATATAACGAGTTCTGACCGAAATTTATAGTACAACCAGTGACGATATAAGGTGTTTCATATTCTAAATATACAATACATATATTTCTAAAATTGTTTGCAAAATGAGACCTTGAAGGTTGGTAAGTCATAGTTTTTTTTTCATAGTGAATAACAGATTCATTTATTGATCAATAATTCTAATTCTATCTCATTTCTTAAATTGTAGCTAACCACGAGTTAATCCGTTGACAGCCTCCCTTTATCATAACACACGCGCGCACACACACACACACACACACACACACACACACACACACACACACACACACACACACACACACACACACACACACACACACACACACTATAAGTCGGAAAAGCCTCAGTAATACGATGGAATCACCTGTCTGAGTACACGACGATTCCGTTTGGAAATATTTGTTTTACCTTTATGAAAATGTATTTTTTCACACTGTGTGTGGGGGAGTGGGGGAGGAGGTAGATAATGCTTCAAACTGGACAACATATGGAAAGGAATCAAGCATATATTTTTTTAAATCAGTATCATCAAATTCATTAAATGTTCCCGCTCGACTGTTCGTTTCGATTCATTTCTTTCATTCTTTAATTCTCGTGACAAATTTTGAAGGGCGACTGAAGACAAAAACACTTGATTTTGTCCCACACATCTCTACACCTCTCCAAGTCGACTGACAATGAATGAAAAAGAGGTGGTGTTGCTGATGCTGCAGACAAAATACATAATACGACATGGAAGTTTAAGATACAATCAAAAGAGAATATTGTTTAATAAATGTGTGCTAAGAACGGTCATGTACACACACACACACACACACACACACACACACACACACACACACACACACACACGCGTAGTGTAGTGGTTAGCACGCTCGACTCACAATCGAGACGCCCGGGTTCGAGTCCCGGTAAGCGGCGAGGCAAATGGGCAAGCCTCTTAATGTGTGGCCCCTGTTCACCTAGCAGTAAATAGGTACGGGATGTAACTCGAGGGGTTGTGGCCTCGCTTTCCCGGTGTGTGGAGTGTGTTGTGGTCTTAGTCCTACCCGAAGATCGGTCTATGAGCTCTGAGCTCGCTCCGTAATGGGGAAGACTGGCTGGGTGATCAGCAGGCAACCGAGGTGAATTACACACACACACACACACACACACACACACACACACACACACACACACACACACACGGGCGCGCGCGCGCACGCACACACACCCACACACAAACACATGCACACAGACACACACAGAGAGAGAATAATAAAGTATGAAGCTCTGTCCAACAAACAGATGTTAAGCTATGCACTTATCTCCAAAGAGAGAGAGAGAGAGAGAGAGAGAGAGAGAGAGAGAGAGAGAGAGAGAGAGAGAGAGAGAGAGAGAGAGAGAGAGAGAGAGAGAGAGAGAGAGAGAGATAATATTTCAGTTTCCTCAGTTTTCATGAAAATAATATCTTACGGCTCCTTTCTTTGGAATTCTTTACTCTTTTTACCTTTCACGTCACTTTTTATAACTACATTTTCTTCAATGGTAATTATAAATGCATAAATCAGCCAGGTACTGATGACTACATTCTGATAATATGTTTCATTCGCATTCACATTTGTACTGAAAATCTATATTTCTATTTGAATTTGAAATGTTAGATCTTATACTCCTACACAGCTGACGTCTTGGCTTTCTCTAATTACACGTAACCCCTTCAGTACTAGAACAAATCTTTATCGTGAGATTTGTGTACGATTAGACCATTTTGTTTACATTATGAGGGTTGTATAGAGTTCAGAAGATTAATAGCTACAGTCTTCATTATTTTAATCCCCCTATATGAGTTTCTAAAACTGTATAAAATCACTAAATAGTAATAATAATAGATATGAAAACGAGTCATGGTATGAAGGGGTCAAGAAGAGAGCCACTTCCTCCAAAATCTTCAAGAACAATAAATACTATAAAGACAAAACGTATAGAAGGGCAAGTATTCGCGGCGTCTTCTCACTGGGGAAATTATATCACTGGGGAAACTAGAGAGAGCCACTGCCCTCAATTTATTAAGGTAAGGCATGTCTTGGTATATGCTGCTCTCTCTCTCTCTCTCTCTCTCTCTCTCTCTCTCTCTCTGGTAATTCTTGGTAAATCATCTAACTGCGAAATTAATGAGGTTTTACGTACAACTTCAAGTACAATAGTCTACCATCAGGTTTTTACCAGTGAAAGGGATGATGATTGAGATTATTTCACTAGTTAAGACTTGTAATAAGTGTACAGCGGCCACAGCATTCAGCTCACGTTTCTGTACCACCTGGCACGCTCCCCAGTGACTGCGTGGATCTTGGTTCACTGATCGCCTATTAGTATGCACCGGACGTTCTTTCATCATCATCACTTCATATATTTTCCTGTTTATTTTTCCTTCCCATTGATTGAATATCCCACTTGTCTGCTCTTTCTTATTTACTTTTTCTTACGACGATTTGGCAACAGTGATACGCACTTTTCATTGAAGTGCAAATTGTGCATACAAATAACAATAATTAAGCAAGAAAAAATGTGTCAAGTCTCGATTTACTGATAAACTGAGGCGTATCAATAAATAGTTTTATCCGTTGGTTTAGAGGTAACGCTTTTTTTTGTTTTGTTATTTTTTCAACATATCCAGCACAGAGCACCAGGAAATTTATTAGTGCCGTGTATCTCCCTCTGGTTTTCACACCGCAGTTTGTGATATGATTGGTTGGTGCCCTGTCGCCAAAAACACACGAATGAAGATGGAAAATATGGAATAGCGGGGAGGCATACGACAGACCACATCAGCAAGGTTATCCATCGACACGTGCAGTCCTTGTGCTTTACATCTAAGTGTAGAATATTGGGCTGGGCTGAGCTGGGCTAGACTGGGTTGGAATAAGATGGGCTGGACTGATTTGGGTTGGGTTGAGTTACGCTGGTTTGGCTTCGGCTTTGCTGGGTTGAGTTGGGCCAAGATGGACTAGGCAGCACGCAATACCCAGCACAGAGGAGACAGATAACGCCATTTGCAAGGAATATGTATTTGATGGTGTGGAGACCAAGGGGTGGCGACAGGGGCGGGGAACGACGACAGGCCAAACACACTGCTGTCCCCACCCTGGCAAGCCTTGGTGCCTTGTCAGCTTTATTACAATGACCCTTTCTCTCTCTCTCTCTCTCTCTCTCTCTCTCTCTCTCTCTCTCTCTCTCTAGTAATCCCCATCCTCTACCCCGACCTGTCCGATCCTTCCCCACCTTTACTCGTTCACTGACCAAGACCGACCACCACCCTCCCCACAAACAGGCTTTACTCTCGCCAAGCGCACATATCCGTCCGGCCATCCCCTAAGCCCCTTGGACCTTGTTGTGGACAGCGCCACGCTCGACTAGACACCGACAACGTGCTTTTACCATATGGCCACCGATTTCACCAGCTTCGTTCAGTTCGTGGGAGTTCTCTGTGGTTTTAAGCTCATGAGAAAGAAATATATGTTTTATTACTAACATATTTTTCTAACTATCCGGTTTTGTAGAGATTTTCAATACTTCAGATCTTTCACATTTTTTGTCATTACATATATTTTTAAAGAAGTAGTTTTTATTTATTCACCGAGTTGGTATTCATTTTGTTGGTTGATGTTGTTTAGATACTTTAGATACCTTTGTGTGTTATAGGAGATCTACACATGTATTCACCTAGTATTGCCATTGAAGGGGATCACAAATTAAAAGGATAGGTTTTGTATGATGTGCACGAGACTTAATTTAACGAGCTTATTAGTGAACTCAGCGTATCTTTGTGATGAAAGTGCCATATGAATATTATGAAATGCGTTACCTTCCCTCTCTCTCTCTCTCTCTCTCTCTCTCTCTCTCTCTGTGTGTGTGTGTGTGTGTGTGTGTGTGTGTGTGTGTGTGTGTGTGTGTGTGTGTGTGTGTGTGTGTGTGTGTGTGTGTGTGTGTGTGTGTGTGTGTGTGTGTGTGTGTGTGCATTTATCCAGTTCAAGTACTCGTGTATAGGATTTCAAAGCTCGTACTGCATATTTCCCATATCTATTTTTACCCATTTCAGCTTTACCTTTGATCTAACTGAGTGTGTGTGTCTGCGTGTGCGCGTGCGTGTGTCTGTCTGTGTGTGTGTGTGTGTGTGTGTGTGTGTGTGTGTGTGTGTGTGTGTGTGTGTGTGTTCAAGTGTACTCGTATGTATGTTTATCCTCCCGCCTTCCATCCCCATTTGCGTGCTCTGTAATTCAGCTGACCACCCCATCAATAATCCTGGACAACGAGGCACACAAAAACTGGCAACCAACAAGAATTTCGCTGCAATATTCCACAAACTATGATGATCCAACACAAGGTTCCTCTGATTTTTTTTTTTTTTCTAACTACAAAGTTGATTTAGGCAATACGGATCAAGGGAAAGGATTGTGTTGTCTTTCTTCAAGGGCCTATGAACACGAGAGAGAGAGAGAGAGAGAGAGAGAGAGAGAGAGAGAGAGAGAGAGAGAGAGAGAGAGAGAGAGAGAGAGAGAGAGAGAGAGAGAGAGAGAGAGAGAGAGAGAGAGAGAGAGAGAGAGAGAGAGAGAGAGAGAGAGAGAGAGAGTTTAGACTGTTTGCCCCATCACAGCTCGTGAATAATGGAAAGCTACATGAGCTCTGCAGTGAAAGAAAGACGGACGGAAATCCGCAAACCACAATTCTTTCTTCCTCTTATCACAACCACCATCACACTCATCACTATCGTCATCATCAGTGTTCATTATTTCCGTCACTATCATCTCTATTATCACCAAGGGAAATTTCTAGTGCACTGCAAGACAAATGACCGCTCACAAGTTTCACCATTCATATACACCACTTGTTTATCTTCCATTTTGCCTCGTGGTAATTTTTCTCGCTAGGTTTATTCTCTTCTGTTTTTATTTTTCAACTGTCAGTCTTGGTATATACGATCCCATCCTTCACCAACTTGAGTGTTTATCTCTAGTTCATTCCGCACTTAACAAGACTTTATTCACTCCAGTCTCATAAAAGCATTCTATTTCCCATGAAGTTGCTGCAATTTTCTCTCCTTTATTTGCCTTCCTCCAGCTCGTATATACAGTTCAGTTTTCTCTCTGCCGTTCTCTGACAAAATATAATTACGCAATCAGCCAATGTATATACAGAGCGAAAAGCATCACGGTAAGTATTTGTGTATTAATGTGGTATAAACACACTCGTACGTACAACACTGGATTAGTATAAGTAGTGCCAATAAATCCCCATGGTGGCGATGGGATTTACATTGCGATGATAATTCGGTCGCTAACAGTTTTCACGGATTGACCTTAAAATCGGATAGTTTAAAAGTATATAATACATCACACACTACGTATCATAAATTACGTATGGCCACCCATCGGTTGGTGTGCGTGGTATTATTGGAAAAAAAAAGTAAAAGCTGATTTAGTGAACATGTTTTATTCTACTTCACTTCTTTATGCTAATTAGCAAAAATAACAATTAGCATAACAGCAATGGTGTGTGTGTGTGTGTGTGTGTGTGTGTGTGTGTGTGTGTGTGTGTGTGTGTGTGTGTGTGTGTGTGTGTGTGTGTGTGTGTGTGTGTGTGTGTGTTTATCGCAGCGCTACAAGGTACGATTTTTTGTTGGCTAAACAAACATTTTCTCCTCGCTATATTGTAAATGTGGTTCATTACTTGGTGAAAAAGGCGGACTCATTCATCCCCGAGCCACGTTTGGGGGATTATCTCGTGCATATTTCATCTTTTCTTTTTTTAACTTAAAATTTACAACAAAGTGTTCATTAGCACGAGCGCGCGCGCGTGTGTGTGTGTGTGTGTGTGTGTGTGTGTGTGTGTGTGTGTGTGTGTGTGTGTGTGTGTGTGTGTGTGTGTGTGTGTGTGTGTGTGTGTGTGTGTGTGTGTGAGTGAATTAATGCTTCCCTCTCTACTCCATCCTAAACATCACAGACACATTTCTAACAAAACACAATTCACACAAGATGGTAATATAATATGGACCTGGGTTGATGTTTGATCTCACAATTTTGTCAACGCTGAGAAGTGTGCAAACTTGTATGTTTCGTTCTTTTTTCTTAATGCTTGAACGTAAACCATTGCATTCCATTAACGCATTTCGGCAACATCCCTACCTAGCAATCGAAGCGAGATAGTAACTCCCCTTGCAGTAAACAACACTTGAGGGGACCATGTCTTGTACTGCACCGCAGGTACATCGCAGTGATGGTTGGCTGTTGTATACCTCAACACTTCATGATCAACAAACATTTTGCCAGGCAGGCGGAGCTCGATGGAGGTACGAGAGGGACGGTGCCATAAGGAGGGCGGGCACTTCACCTCATTATGAGTGGCCCCGCACGGCTGCTCAGTGCTATCATGGCCTCATTAACTCAGTGCTTAAACATGTTATTTACAAAGCTCAAAAGAATTCCACGAATAATTAGTAATCTGCCGGAAGCAAACTTTTTTATTATATTAAAAAGAGCCATGATAACATGGTTGTTGTTGTTGTTGTTGTTGTTGTTGTTGTTGTTGTTGTTGTTGTTGTTGTTGTTATTGTTGTTGCTGTTGTTGTTGAGGTAGTTATTTATGATGATGGGAGTGATAGGGTTGCTACCCCTGCTGTTGGTCACACAATAGCATTACCAATAACTGAAACAATAGCAGCAGTAGCAGTACAACAACAACAACAACAACATCAAAATAAACAAAAACAACGTCTACAACATCAACAACAACTACAACAACGATTACGACAACGTAAATAACAATAGGAACAAAAATCGAAGATACGTCAGGAACAAAATCACCAACAACAAGCACCACATCTGTGACAATAACAACAACACTAATATCCCCTGTTGTTGATGACACTGGTATAGTAGAACTGATGTTACGCTGGTGTGCTGCTGGATATTACCTACTTTCGATGTTGCTGTTGATTATGGTGGCTGATATTTTTATTGTTGCAGTTTAGCACCCAAAATAACAACACATTACGTAATATTTTCCCCTCCGCTAATTCCATGGAAGAATAACATTAATTCTATGTGACACTTTTTCTACAGGTTTGAAGGATATATTTGGTCAATAAAAGGCTAGTTTAGAAGTTCTGTGCGAAGGTGAGAACGTCTACTTCGGTCGAGAGTGCAAACACACATAGGTACTAACACACCCCACCCACCCATCCTTCCACTTACCCAACCCACACACACATACACACATTTACACACGCCAAACTTCAACAAGAGCACTAACATCTGGAAAGCAATAAATCTTGGACATGGAGGAGAAGCAAGGTGTTTTCTTCACGCGGCAAACAAACATGACGCTGTTTCCGTGACTCCAGACACCGGCACATCAAATAAACACCCCTGAAGTATGTGAGAGGTAAGGTGGCATCACTCTCAACTTACATAATTGCACAACTTTTCGCATACCTCCCTTAAATTGGCGCCCCTGTATTGTGTGGCAGACTGTGGCCGACGTGAAGCGTAAATCCCGCGCCCCCAGAGTTATGTCAGGGGAGTGGAGGCCCATTTGTCACTCCTAACACGGCCGTCACACCACATCTCCACCTAAACTTTCTCCCGGGTTTTTATGACCACCACGTACTCGCTCAGCCCCAGACGAGGCACCACTACACATTGCGGTGAGTGCAGCACAATGCGACGCTGTAACACAATGCACCGTCGTACCAAATTATGAGGCGCAATACTACTACTGCACAAAACAGCACAATGCGGTGTCATGTTTGGGTAAGCTATGTACGTGTACTTACCCACACACACACACACACACACACACACACACACACACACACACACACACACACACACACACACACACACACACATACACACACACTGCCATTTTTTTTTTTTATCGCTGATTCCACAAAATAACACTACAATTAGTTCTATCGTACAAATATAACCTAAGAATATGTTTACTTGACTTTCTAATAACTAATGGGTTATCGGCTGATTTTCTAATAAGCAAAGGGTAATCGGCTAACCTTCCCTACGTTGTTTAATTGATGCATAATAAAGAATGAATCTATGGAATTTTTCACGCAATGTACAATAAATAACTTCCCAAATGATAAACCAGTCATCAAGAAACTTCCCAGAAGGTCAAAACAACGTTATTTACAAGATTTATTAATGAAACATAGTGAAATATCTTAGTGTGGGTTTATGACCAAGCTGGGATTATAATCTTTGTTACAAAATGCAACTTTTAAACAAAATACAGAGGACAATTCCCTGAAAAACAGTTCATGCATGAAATTGTATTCTGAGTTAAGAAGGAAGCCTCGCTAGTTGCCATTCTTTTTTTAACAAGCTTCACGATTATTAAATTGTACAGTGTTGTGTCAGCTTGTCTGACTCATGGAGTATTTCCATTCGCTACATCTGCATAGAAAACATTCCCAGTTTTCTTATTTCCTGATTCAGTCTCAGCAAGGATTCATTTTACGTTATGGTGAGTCGTCCTTAAGTTTAAAATGAAGAATGCAGGAAGCTAATTAACCATCAGTGAGTAAACACATTGAACTGCGAGCACACAAGCAGACGCCCACCCACCCCACACCCACACACACCCACACACACAAAAACACACACACACACACACACACACACACACACACACACACACACACACACACACACACACACACACGCACACACACACACACACACACACACAAACACACACGTACTTACCCAAGCCACACAAAGAGTGATGTAGGGAAACTCACCTGCAAAGCAAAAATTCATAATTAACATACGCATAACAATAACTAAAACGTGGCAGTAATTGCACCAGCAACACATTAAACAATAAACATTCAGTTCGAAACTATGATAGTTTCATTCATTAAAAAGAATTTTACCGCAGCATTTTTTTTCTTTATATTTTCATGTAATTCATATATACAATGCTGATAAATTTATTAAGCATGAGAATAAAATTAATCAGTGATTATTTTATCTCTTTGTTTATACGTTTATCTATTTTTTTTATCTCTTTGTTTATACGTTTATCTATTTTTTTTTTCGAGGTATAGGGGAATTTTACAAAGTCCATTTGAATCTTTATTTATAATTCAGGAGGGAGGAGGGTTGGCAGCGGTTACTCAGACTGGAAGGTGTGATGCGTGGCGGGATGTGGCAGGCTGGAGCAAGAGGTGAAAGACAATAAACAATAATGATTAAGTGGCTGTTGCGGCAAAAAGAATGGCGGAACATGTGAAATAAAAAAAATAAAAAAAAAAGTGTAGCAGGAGAGTATGGTGTGGATAGTGTGTCGGTACATTGCATCTGTGGGAGTGTAACGAAAGTGATAAGAAGTGTGGCTGGAATAGTGGTGGAGAAGTGTGGAGTTTACTGTAGCGCCTCAGTGAAAGCGCGGCAAAGAGCTTGGTGGAGAAAGTGTGGTCCTGAAAAGAATGGCTCGAGAGAGTGTTGTGTGAATGTGGCAGACGAATGTGTCGGGAAGCAGTCGTGCGCAAGATGGAATGGCGAGACGGAAGTCGAATGCAAATACAAGGGACGAATCCATGATACAGTCAGTAACTCCAGTGCGGCAAGAAGCATCAAGAGCATGTTCATATCTGGAAACCTCTTCCTCCCGCCCTCCACCTCCTGCCACAAGCTGCCCCCGCGGAGGAAAACGGCGCCGTGAACCCTGCAGAAGTCATTTTAAGGCGAAGAAGGCCTCGGCTGCTTAAACCTTTATGGCGCCACAAATAACTTACGAGCCGCGGATTCCGGGGCGGGTGAGGTACCGGAGGCCCGCTGTGCTCTACTCGGCACGCCGAAACAAAAGTTTTACAGTTAAAGCGAAATAGGAAATTGTGAGCGGGATACGAGAGAGAGAGAGAGAGAGAGAGAGAGAGAGAGAGAGAGAGAGAGAGAGAGAGAGAGAGAGAGAGAGAATGCTCCTTCACCTCAGTGTGCATGCATTACACTTAGCAATGAGTTTGTGAATAGAAATGGATCATAAATGTGTGAGAAAGTCGAAATACTGTTTCCTGCGTGATTGTATCACCCATGAGTAAGAAGTAAAAAGTCAAAAAGGCCACACGAACCCCCAAAGGTGTGTTCACACTGCCACACTTCTAACAAATATTAGTTTAACACGACTGAAGTCTAACCAGCACTAGGCTCCGTAGGGATTACTGTAACGCTTGCCCTTACCGGCCTTGGGGGAGCTTTGCCACGCTCACTGTTATGGTGCAGCTACATCGGATAGTAGATACATTTGGTACACGCATTATCACGATAAAAATAACAATTTACATAATTAATACACAAAGAGGTCATGTGTACACACCAATAACTGGAGGTGGAATTCAATAAATATTGTGGGAAGGGGCGTATTTACACTGTCTGGTGTTCTCTGCTCTTGAAACTGTAGCCTTCTCGTGTATCATTGCATCATAACTCGTACATACGCATGTTAGTTTAATTAATGGATTTAGAGAATACTCGCATGAATAATTTCCTGGCGGGACAAAATTACGATATAATTGTGATACATATTTTTGTGTTGATATTTTCTGGAGATTTCAACTTTATTACTTGGCTTGCGTCGACTGCTTCTGGGTAACGGCAACTTGAAAAATAAAAAAAACATCTTATTTCTGAGTTGTTTTTTGTCTTTATTCCTTCAGTTTTCTATGTAAGGGCGAATCCTAACTCAAGTAACCATACAAGTGGCGCCTCTCTTCTTCCCTCATTTCCTCAGAACCTCAAGTCAGCCCTGTTAAAACTTCGCCACCTTGTTACCAACAAGCTGAAAAGGCTTTTAAAAACTGGCCGCGGAGTCCCGTGTCCTTTCCGCGACTTAATGGAGATATTCCGTCGCGTTGCCTTGCGTCACTCGGGGAGTCGCAAAGAGGCAACACCACCACAAAATAATAAAATGAAAGAAAAAAAAAAGCTCAGAGATTTTGCTTGGCGCCGGTCGCTTGCTGAAAATGTTGTGACCTCAAGTAGAAGTAATGCTCTCTCTCTCTCTCTCTCTCTCTCTCTCTCTCTCTCTCTCTCTCTCTCTCTCTCTCTCTCTCTCTCTCTCTCTCATTTATCACTTTTTCTAGCCATTTATGTCCACTCACGGGCTAGGCATAAAAGGCCTCCTAATGTGCCTTGTAAAATGTGTTAAATGACGCATCACCTTAGTCCAACAACCACCCCTGACACGCAATAAACGCACGCATGCACACACACACACACACACACACACACACACACACACACACGCACGCACACACACACACACACACACACACACACACACACACACACACACACACACACACACACACATACACACACACACACAGAAAGAGAAAGAGAGAGGAGATAGGAGACAAAGCAACATACAGGGATAGAAACAACAAACGGGGAACCTAGATAGAGTTATGTGACGAAAAAAAATCCCCTCCATAAAGTGATATGGTCAGTGTCTGCCAAGCATGACGCTACACCAGACTTTATCAGCCCTTTCCACCCCTCCCGTGACTCCATCCCCTTCCCCTAACAAGCTAACAAAAGACTAAAGTGGTGGACGCTTCGTTATCTGTGTTATCTGGTGGTCCACTTAGGAGGTTTAGTATAATCCTCCTCCTGTTATGCTTGGCCACCGCTGGGATGCATTTAAATGGTGTTACGACGTAGTAGAAACTGAGTGGTGCTTTGTTACACTTGTTGAGAAATGGAGGGGAGACAGGCAGCCATGGAAGCAGGCAAGCACCATGAAGTTCCCTGAAGCAGCTTGTTATTAAATGCACAGTTTATCAGTGCTTAGTTTTCATTACGTTGTGCTATTAGGAGTGGGTATGTCTTGCTGCTATTATTATTGGAATCTGAGTGAGATAGGAAACAGTAGAGAAGAAGTAATGAGTAAAATGAAGACAGGCAGATGAAGAACAAAAAAACAAAAACAAAGTAAGAATAGATAAGGAAAGAATAACTTCAGAAAAAAAAAATACATAGCTGGTCAAATAAAGACAATGATGTGGTTTGAACACAGAATGAAGAAACAGGGACGTAAAATGGCTAAGAAAACAAGTGAGTGGGAAAAAGGAACAACAGAGGGGAACACTTCAAAATGTGTGAAGACTGTGTGAGCGTGGGTGGTGGTGGTGGTGGTGGAAGTCCCAAGAGGAGGTAGTATCGAGAATACCAAAATGTGAATGTCGGAGCAAGAATCTCAAGAAAACTAGAGTACAGGAAGCAAAATGGCGCAGATGACATGTAAGACGGGGAAAAAAATCCACAAAAGGAAAGAAGGAAGAAAAAAGCACCTTGAGGACGACACTTCCGCCTTGGAATACAGCAGGCGGGAGGGATTTTGCCCCGGAAGCCGCGAAGCTCAGTCAAGATCCGGGACAGAAACGCTGCCTGAGCAAGACAGATGGCATGCCGACTTAGGAGGAGCCGCCGCCTGTGGGACAACCATCTGCAGGATATATGGCAGTGAGGCCTGACCGGAAAATTTGTCTCCGTGAACTGAACCCCCCCCCCCTTTACCCCGCCCCGAAAAAAAGAGCTGTATCTGGGGTCCGAAGAGAGAGAGAGAGAGAGAGAGAGAGAGAGAGAGAGAGAGAGAGAGAGAGAGAGAGAGAGAGAGAGAGAGAGAGAGAGAGAGAGAGAGAGAGAGAGAGAGAGAGAGAGAGAGAGAGAGAGAGAGATGCACCAAACCACAAACACATACGTACGAAATGACAAACGTATAATGTGTGTGTGTGTGTGTGTGTGTGTGTGTGTGTGTGTGTGTGTGTGTGTGTGTGTGTGTGTGTGTGTGTGTGTGTGTGTGTGTGTGTGTGTGTGTGTGTGTGTGTGTGTGTGTGTGTGCTGGGGGGAGCATTGCATACAAGTACGTAAGCGTGCTATTGAAGAAAAGGGGAACAAACAAGTACACATAACCTCGCGAACGACCTAAATCCTGAAAGAGACGAAGGCTGCAGCTCCACATCTCGCTTTGTCATGTGAGCGCCCCTCCCGCTTTGTCCCGCAGTGGTGACCGAGTGATGACCTCCATCTCGGGGCTAAACCCGGAGCCCAGCCTGGACACAGCGACGCGGACTGAGAATGTGCATGCAGTCGGACAAAGGGAGAAGAAACTTTTACATTTCTATTGAGCTTTTGACTTTTGACATGCGAAGTGGGCGGTATTCTATTGTTACCGAGTAGTGTATAGCTTTTAAAATTCTTGAAAATCTTTAGTTTTTGTCGGTGGTTCATTCTTACTTCAGGCATGATGGATGTTGCAACTACGTATTACAGCCACAAAAATACTTCCTTTTAGCACCTTCCTCGCAGCTCGGGTGCTGTAAATCTTGGCTGCGGGCTGGAGCTTTTTCATGAATACACTCTCTTCCATGAATGTGGCGGGCTTGCTAATGAAGGCAAAGGCTATGCAACACTTGCCTCCACTTTGCCACGTATTGATGAGTCTGGCACTTTTGCGGCCGACAATCTGCATGTTAAGGCCGCCGCGAGGAGGAACAAGTCACGGAAGGCGAGTACCAACTGCTGCTTTACGATACGCACTTTTCCTTTCTCTCTATTAGTTTACATCATGATATAATCTTCACTTACGTCCCTCCTCGCCAACATCTCACACGAAGCACTTACAACAAAATTTTGCGATCTCTTAGGTAAGTATGTAGTCAAGAGCGTGAAGAGACCAAACAATCTGCTAAAGGAGGATTTTCTTGTTTGTTAATTGAGTGACGCACGTTTAATGATTTCCATCACCTCCCTACATCCAATTACACGGTCATCTTCTAACCCTGGTATCAATTTGCCTCCAGTCAGGCAGGCAAGGGAGGTGTAGACAGTGACTTCCTAATTACCGTGTTTCAATCCTATGTAATGAAACGTGAACGCGCTCGCGCACACGTGCACACACACACACACACACACACACACACACACACACACACACACACACACACACACACACACACACACACACACACACACACACACACACACACACACACACACACACACACACACACTGCGGATCCAACGCTCGTTTCAGAAATGCAGCAGATGGTGGTCACGAGTCCAGTATGTGATCAAGACAATGCTGAATTACAAACACACGCGCACAGGCAGACAAACAGGCGGACAGGTACCACATGGGAAAGCAAACACACACACACACACACACACACACACACACACACACACACACACACACACACACACACACACACAAATCTCCCAAAACTCTTCCCAGCGAAATATCTTTCCTCTAGCAGGTAAGGAAACTTGCCCCCAAAAAATAGATAAACAGACCGTCAATTTGATCGAGCAAAGAGCAGCAGCAGGAAGCCTTGTCAGCCACCACTCTTCCTGCCGGTCGCTGCCGCATTAGGAAGGAAAAATAAACTGTAAATTGGGATCTACAGTGGCGGCTCGCAGCCCCTCTCGTGCCGCCGAATTGGATTATTTCCCAGACCGAAGTTTATCGTCTCCCTGCGCAAGCACCATCACGCACATCCCTCCTCTGCACGGCTTCATCCTTTACCCTGCACGCCCTGCACGCCTGCTGCACCTTTCCCCTACACGAGGCTGCTAAATCTTCCTTCCTCACCAGCCACACTTATTTCTTGAACCACTACACCGCGGAAGCACGTTTTGATGTTCGTGCAGGGAAACTGTAAATTAAGTGTGTGTGTGTGTGTGTGTGTGTGTGTGTGTGTGTGTGTGTGTGTGTGTGTGTGGAAACCTTCCCTACAGAATTTAGGTAGAGCTCTTCCGTAACTAAGCAAAATTCCCTGCTTCTAATTGTAGATCACTTATAATAACATTTATCTACTGGCTAAGGAGGGAACATTGTGAGGGAAGGGATGGGGCGGTGGGCGGATAAACTCTTTTTTTTGTGTGTGTCGGAGGGTGGAGATGAGAGATTTGTCTGAAGAGATGGATGAAGGAGGGAGGACAGGGTGATGGTGGGCAGACGAGGAGGTTGGAGAGTGGAGAGGAAGACCCATCCCTCTGAATGGAAGAAAAAAAAAAAAAAAAACTGCTGCGCGAAGAATAAGAGGCGGCGGTCCTGTGTTGGAGGGAGGTTGTTTTATGTGGATAAACAAGGAGAAAAGCTCTATTAGGATGAAAAGAGAAGGGACTGTGGTGGAAAAGAAAGCGAAGGCTGTTAGGGGAATAACAGGACGAAAAGAGCTGCTGTGGGGGAGGACAGGGTTTTGTTTAGTGCGAGGAAAGGAAACGTTACTATATATCACTGTTGACATCACGAATTTTCCGATATTACCGACTTTTACCACTTTGCAGACACTCTCAGGTCACTGCAAGGTTTACTCCACTAATAGCCTACGTTTGCTGCGTATTAATCATGATGGGTGTCCTTGCTTTACAAAATTAAGCTTAGTTCGTACATTAACCTAAGCGAAAAAGTATGAAACGCATTAACTCCCATGAACTTTCATTTTTTTGTAAATCTCAGGGTTAATTGTTACAAATACTACCATAACCAACAAGGACGGAATTCTTAATGTCTCGCTTTACTGCAAATAATACGGTATAAGTTCCCATAATGTCTGACGCTATTGTTATTTTTGCTCGTCTCGTGAACTGGTGACCATCGCAAGGGAAACGAGGGACGAGGAGGATACGTCATTACCACACAAATTGAAACAAGAACTGAAATTGGGAGGAAGGAAGTAAAGAAGTAAACTTAACCCGTTTGAAAGTACGACAATTCTTTCCGCACGTAATCACCTGAATATACAAGGACGGAGAAGCATGTGCGTGGATGAAGTTCATAATTACTAACATTAAAGCAGAGATAAGTTTTGTGGTTTTAATGTCGGTAAAGGGAGAGTGAGCAGTGTGTGTGAGACGCGGACAGACCGACGCAGCACTAAATGGATCTGGTTAGCTGTGTTCAATCCCTGGATATGTGTTCCGATACCCTTTCACCTCACTGACCTAAAACATCGGAAAAGTCACGGGAAAAATGGTAATTCTATTAAAAATGGCGTTACTACTCGTGCGCAATCCCTATCCTAAAGGCACACACACACACACACACACACACACACACACACACACACACACACACACACACACACACACACACACACACACACACACACACACGATGCAACCAGCACAGGGATGGCTCAGTTTTGTTAAAAAATTGTTTGAATTTCAAGAACACTCAATATGAACCTCTCATTTATGCCTTGAAAAAAAAATAAACACCCACAATTTCCACATTTTCCACGTCCATCAGTTGGAGAGAGAGAGAGAGAGAGAGAGAGAGAGAGAGAGAGAGAGAGAGAGAGAGAGAGAGAGAGAGAGAGAGAGAGAGAGAGAGAGAGAGAGAGAGAGAGAGAGAGAGAGAGAGAGAGAGAGAGAGAGGTAACTAACGTGACCACCTCGACCACTTAAGGCGAGGCCACAGGAAACCACTCAATCACTTTCACCGAGACCTGGAACCAAAAATCAGAAAAAAAAGGCTAAGAGCAAAGAGGTTCGATAGAGATTGAAGGGATGGAACGTGCAAGAAGACAAAACGAGAGAGGGGGAAGGTGAATGGAAGAAAAATGGAAAGAGGGAAGGTAAAGTTGCATCAAAACTCCGGGACACCATTCAACGTCGTGAGTTTTAGCTGAAGGGAACACATATTTTGGAGTCAGATGGGGAGCGAGTGGAGAAGGCAAGATACTGGGAAGGCGGGTCGGTGTATAGAGAATAAACGAAAATAAAAGATGCGATATAAAAAGAAAAAGAAACACAAGCCAGAGTGAAGAATGAGAAGACTGTAGTGAAGAAGTGTTTTTAAAGGACTGAGAGAGAGAGAGAGAGAGAGAGAGAGAGAGAGAGAGAGAGAGAGAGAGAGAGAGAGAGAGAGAGAGAGAGAGAGAGAGAGAGAGAGAGAGAGAGAGAGAGAGAGAGAGAGAGCTGAAAATACAGAAAAGGAAATGAATAACCACATGGAAAAAATATTGGAAAATGGAGCTCTGTTAAAAAAAAAAAAAGCTATGATAAAATACACGGTTCACAAATGGATACTAACAAGCAACTCACCCCCCAAAAATATACATTTATAAAAAGAAAAAAAATATGAAAAAAAATATAAAACGAGGGGATGTGGATGGGGAGAAAAAATATACACACACATACACAAACACACACATTGTTGCAGACAGACATATCAAATTTATCAAACCGAAACGACAAACAACTTACGCTTGGGAAAATCAACAACTAAACAAACGAACGTGTGAAACTGATGGATAGCAAAATCACACACACACACACACACACACACACACACACACACACACACCGGTAGCTCAGTGGTTAGAGCGCTGGCTTCACAAGCCAGAGGACCGGGGTTCGATTCCCCGGCCGGGTGGAGATATTTGGGTGTGTCTCCTTTCACGTGTAGCCCCTGTTCACCTAGCAGTGAGTAGGTACGGGATGTAAATCAAGGAGTTGTGACCTTGTTGTCCCGGTGTGTGGTGTGTGCCTGGCCTCAGACCTATCCGAAGATCGGAAATAATGAGCTCTGAGCTCATTCCGTAGGGTAACGTCTGGCTGTCTCGCCAGAGACTGCAGCAGATCAAACAGTGAATCACACACACACACACACACACACACACACACACACACACACATAGTCTCTCGCCCATCCAACACATACACACAACTCCCTCCCTTTCCCTCACCCACAAACCGATTCAACCAGACGACCAATCAACCAGCCAGACACAGTTCCTCTCTCAGCCTCCCGCGAGAACCTCCCTATTGCATCATTCTCACCCCGATGGTCGATTGAGCCCGACAACACGTCAACAATTACCGTCACCAGAAGCCTAAATGGAAGAAGATCAGAGATACGCCCGGCAAGGGGAGAGAAGATGGGGAAAAAAAGGACCAGAGGGGGGAGAGAGAGAGAGAGAGAGAGAGAGAGAGAGAGAGAGAGAGAGAGAGAGAGAGAGAGAGAGAGAAAATGGCACAGATGAAGGTCAGGACTCGTATACCGCGCACTCCCTGAGCCACTCGACACCTTCACAATATGACAGGCAAGCGTTCATATTGCACTGTCCAGGAATGTTGACGCCGCCAAACCCACTGTCATTAACGCCAACCACCACCACCACCACCACCACCACCACCATCAACACTCACTGGTTTTCCTCGGTCAAATGATGCGTGCAGACCCCCCGTAGCGCCGCTGTGTTGTGTTGTGTTGTGTTGTGTTGAGTTGTGCTGTGTTGTGTGTCCTTGTTTCGTTGGTATGGTGACGGCTTGCCTTTCGTGGTCTCCTGTCAGGTCAGTGTGTACAAGTATATGAGAGTGACTGTGACGTTTTGTTTTCCTATCTTCTTTTTACGTGGTTTTGTTGCCTCTTTTTCTTACTTTTCTCGTCCGCGTTTTTTCCTTTTTTTTCTTTCTAATTTGCTTTACCTTTTTTTTCTTACTTTTTTTCTCAATAAAAAGTGACGTGTTTTCACTCTCCTTTTTTTTTTAATACTTGCTTTCAATTTTTTGGTCGCAAACTTTCTTTTTCTCCTAATTTCGCTTCAAACCATTCCCCTTTTTTTTCCATCTTTTATTTGACGTCCTATTTTCCCCCTCTTTTCTCCACGCCCAGTATATTTCATCGTTCCTGTTTCACAGCCGCCGTCCAATTTCATTCACTGTCTTCATCCTTCAGCTTCTCCCATTCCATTCTTCATTCTCTCCCTGGCCCGGCCTCTCCTCGCTCTCCGTGTTTCTCTTCCTTCATTCAACACTCCACTTCTCCCTTCACCTCCACCAAACCCTCCGTCTTCTTGCTACCAATATTTTACTCTTCCCACATCCCTCTCCCACATCCCTCATTTCTTCTCCTCCACCTCCTCCTCCCATACCCCTCACAGTCCTCCCCGTCCTGTTGCTCTCACGCACAACAAAGCATCCTCAACCTCACCATCTAGTTGCCTGGCAGGTCTGCATTTGACAGATATCACAACGTCTGACACCCGCGGGCCACGTTCCCTCCCGCCCTTTTCCCTTCCCCCTCCAAGGCTGAGGAAATTATGTTCCTTTGAGCAGCTGCGGCAGTGGCGGCAGCGTCCGGCAACTCCCCTTCCCTCCTCAAGTAATAACAGAGCTGGTGCTGTCTCCCTTCATTGGAAAAAAAGTGTATATGGAGGTGGGTGTTACAATGCGTGTGTGGAGGTGCTGGGAGAAACGGTTGGGTGTCTGCATGGGTATTTACTGTAAGAATTAAGATGTTTTGGTGGGTTTCTCGTGATAGTAAGTCAATATTGTGTAATGGATGACGCTGGGGAGGAGAGGAGGCGAAGAAAGATGGGGAGAAAGGAAAGGTGATGGAGGGTGGTCTGTTCATGGCTTCCAGCACCCTCCTTCACGGTGTAGTGTGATACTTTATATGATATATTCTCTCTCTCTCTCTCTCTCTCTCTCTCTCTCTCTCTCTCTCTCTCTACGTACACATCAGCCAAAAATTCTGAAGTTTTGTTTTCCAAGCATTTCAACTTTAAACAAGTGTAACATTTCGATTTTTTTGTTTACTTTATACGCGATATCCCTACTCCCTACTGCCTATTCCTTCCCTCACTCCTCCTCACCTCTACCTCTCTCTCTCTCCCTCCCATGACTGGTGAGGCACCTTTCACACCCCTTCTGGGCAGGTGTCGCCCTTAAACAACATGAACTAGCCAATTTGGACCGAACAGAGAGAGAAAGAGGAGGAGGAGGAGGAGGAGGAGGAGGAGGAGGAGGAGGAGGAGGAGGAGGAGGAGGAAATGGAGAAGAAGGAAGAAGAGGAGGAAGAAGAGCAGGAAAAAGAGGAAGAAGAGAATGTGGAAAAAGAGGAGGATGCGAATATTAAAAGCAACACGTGTCAAAAAGAAAAGTGAAAGGCGCAAAAAAAAAAGCAAATATATATTAACAACAGGAGAGCATGCCGGAGGAGAGAAAAAGGCAATAAAGTGTGTCTGGAGGAGCGCTAGGTTATCAGGTGTGGAGGAGGGCAGATGGGGGGAAGGTAAGGAGTAGGAAGGAGAGGACAGGTGGCTATTAGAGACACGTGATTGGGTCTTTCCTCAGCGGACACTCTTGACGAACCAATTGAGAAAGAGAAACAGCTGATATTAGGTTCAGTTGCCCAGAGGTAATGGAAAGCGAAAGACGAGGAGTAGGATAGGAGAATAAAAAAAAACAAGGGAAGGGAGGAAGGGAAGGAATAATGTAGATGACAGAAAAAAAGGATTAAAGGCTAAAGTAGGAAAGAAGAACAGAAAGAGGGGGAGGAGGAGGTGGAAAGGAGGAGTGGAGGAAGGAGGGTGAAAATAATGGACGGGAAGAGAGAGAGGAGGGAAGAAAGAATCAAGGCGAGGTGAGAAAGAGAGAGAGAGTCAGGTTGAAGAAGAATAAGTACGTAAATAGTATAACTCGACCATTACTCAAGAAAAACCGAGAGGAAAAAAAAAAAATATGAAACAAAAAAAGTCAATTCATTCTAATTCATAACCGATTAAAGAACAAAAATGCCCCAGAAATACCTTAGGAATATCAAAAAAAGATTATAGACTCTTCCCACTCAAGCCTTCTCCTGCCGATATCGATAGCTTATGAAGGATGCAAGTGCGCTTAGGTTTTATTGGATCTAATGGCGAGAGAGAGAGAGAGAGAGAGAGAGAGAGAGAGAGAGAGAGAGAGAGAGAGAGAGAGAGAGAGAGAGAGAGAGAGAGAGAGAGAGCAGGGTTGTATAAAAATTTCTCTGGATTTCAGACTATCAAGAATATATAAGAAGCAGCCAGAATTTCTAAGCATCAAAGGAGGAGGAGGAGGAGGAGGAGGAGGAGGAGGAGGAGGAGGAGGAGGAGGAGGAGGAGAAAAGTGCAAGAGGCAAAGATTGACGGCGAAAAGTGAGGGCGCAGCAGGTGAAGGAAAATGAAAATGAGCTTGGAAAGGAAAATGCGAAAAGAGAGAGAGAGAGAGAGAGAGAGAGAGAGAGAGAGAGAGAGAGAGAGAGAGAGAGAGAGAGAGAGAGAGAGAGAGAGAGAGAGAGAGAGAGAGAGAGAGAGAGAGAGAGAGAACGGAAGCTTGAAACCTAATCGTGAAAAATGGGAAGCTGGAGGAATGAAAGGTCAGGGACACGTTGTTGTTGTTTATCAGTTTTGTCAGATAATTAATAAAAGTGACCGTGAAGATTTTTATTACTCTCTCTCTCTCTCTCTCTCTCTCTCTCTCTCTCTCTCTCTCTCTCTCTCTCTCTCTCTGTCGTGGTAGGAGGGCGTTAGGCAGCGAACATATCCATTCCTCAGACTGGTTACGGTCACACTACCAGAAGAGAAACGAAATCACGTCCATCCATTCAATCCAGACAAAGTACAGCGCCACACACCGCAGCTGACGAGAATAAAAGAACATGGAAATGGCGAATGATCGGAGGATATGTACCTAAAACTTCCCGCGTCCTATTATCAAGCCTGTAACACTGAAGGGAAAAAAAAAGAAGGCAGGAGAGAATGACGGCGGGAAAAATGATTTAATGCACCAATATTTCACCTGGGAATGGAAATGGATAACGAGAAGGTAGTTGAGGTTTTAGATCCCCACCTCAGGAAAGCGGTATTAAGAGCGCCGCCGTGCAATATCCGAGCGCCACTTAAAGGGTTCCTGTCTGGCTATAAATCCTGCGGTTCAATACTACCTCATGGAAATAATATTGGAGCGGTGATTTCCCGTTAGAGTCTATTCATTCATCACTCTGGGGTGTTTGTAATGAAGACGACGACTGTGCTTCCGTGTGCTGCACCAGGCTGAATGAGAGAGAGAGAGAGAGAGAGAGAGAGAGAGAGAGAGAGAGAGAGAGAGAGAGAGAGAGAGAGAGAGAGAGAGAGAGAGAGAGAGAGAGAGAGAGAGAGAGAGAGAGAGAGAGAGAGAGAGAGAGAGAGAGAGAGAGAGAGAGAGAGAGAGAGAGAGAGAGAGAGAGAGAGAGAGAGAGAGAGAGAGAGAGAGAGAGAGAGAGAGAGAGAGAGAGAGAGAGAGCTCTGACCATCACGCTGTACTGACACAGCTGGAAGTGGGCGTGGCTCAGGACGAGGCCACCACCCGCACCATCTGGCTGTGGAACAAAGCAGACTGGGCTTCCTGCGCCGCGACCTGACCCACACCCCATGGGCCACTCTGCTACAGGGAGGAGCAGAGAGTGAAGCACTTGCACTCACCTCTCACCTTCTCGCCCTCCAGAGACGCCACGTCCCACACAGGGAATACACCACCAGATCGACGGATCAGCCATGGTTTGGCTACCGTTGCCGTGTTGCTGCCGAGGCAAAGTATGCTGCCTGGCTCCGCTACAAGAGGAACCCGACTCGGCGCAACAAGGACCTGCACAGGGCTGCATGCAGGAGGATGGTGGTAACCAGCAAGTGGGCCTTAAAAAAGTGGGAGGAAAGCCTGCGCCGGAAACTGTGTGGCACTGGCGTAGGAAACAAAACTTGGTGGTCTCTTGTTAAGGACAAACAAGGAACTGGCCACCAAGAATCCATCCCTCCCTCAGCAAGCAGGACGGTACTGTCGCCACCAGCAGTAAGGAGAGGGCACAGTTGCTGGCTTCCTTGTTTGCTGGAAAAATGAAGGTCGGGAATCCACAGCAGCCACCGCCTCAGCTGGTCCAGCAATGTGAGAAGACTGTCACCATGGTGGAGGTGACGCATCAGCAGGTGAAGCGATTATTGCGGGGCTGGACACACAGAAAGCCACCGGCCCTGATGACATCAGCCCGCACCTGCTGAAGCGATGCTCCCAGGAACTGGCTGCCCCTCTCACCCAAGTTCACAACTTGTGTACGGGAAAACGTCTGGCCTTCAGTGTGGAAGGAGGCTCGAGTAGTTCCTGCACACAAAAAGCTCCAGGACGGACCCAAAAAACTACAGACCCATATCCCTGTTGTCAGTGGTGGGTAAAGTGTTTGAGAGGGTCGTGGCAGAGGTGGTGTGTAGCCATCTCAAGGACAATGCCCTCCTCTCAGACCAACAGTTTGGGTTCAGACCTGGAAGGTCAACCTCCGACCTAATGATGCTTCTCACCAGGCATTGGCAGGACGCCCTCGACGACGGCAAGGACACTATAGTGGTTGCTTTGGACATAGCAGGAGCTTTTGATAAAGTATGGCACAACGGATTACTAGAAAAGCTTCGTGCTAAAGGCATCCAGGGTGGCTTGCTACGACTCTTGGGAAATTACCTGCAGGACAGAAGCCTCAAGGTGGTTGTCAACGGGCAAACATCTGAGTCCCTGCCTGTGGAGGCATCAGTGCCACAGGGTTCAATTCTTGGCCCACTCCTGTGGAATATCTACGTGGATGATCTTCTCCAGCTACTGCCAGGAGTCATGGCCTATGCTGATGACTGCACCCTCTCCTATACCTATCCACGCCAGGACAGTGGGCGGGCTGCTGAGGCCATCAATCAGCAGCTACGAGTGATAAAGGAGTGGGGTGCTCGCTGGCAAGTGACATTCGCGCCGGAGAAGACACAAGCAATGGTTGTCTCTCGGTCCCCAGCCGCCATGGCAGCAATGGCAGGAAAGTTGTCTTTGGCGTTGCTGCTCTCCCACTCCAAGATGACGTCAAGATACTTGGAGTGGAGGTGGATCGAGGGCTGAGGTTTGACAGGCATGTCAAAACCATTGCCAAGAAAGCCTCTCACAGGATCTCCGCTCTCAGAAGGATCGCCAGTTTCCTCGACAGGAAGGGGAGACTGCTGCTGTACAAGGCACAGGTGCGGCCCCACCTTGAATACGCAGCTCTCCTGGATGTCCTGTGCCGCCACACACAGAAGGAGACTGGACAGCATCCAACGCCGCGCCATACGGCTAGTAGATGCTGCACTACCACCTCACCCAGAGCCTGAGCGTCCCCTTGATTCACTGGAACACCGCAGAGACGTGGCGGCGATCGTAGTGTTCCATAAGGCACAGGTGCAAAGAGTGCCACATCTGGCAGGGCTGCGTCATCCTCTAAGAGTCACCGCACGGAGCACGAGAACGGTGCTCAATGGTGGTGACGCCGTAGAGGTGCCGCGATCCCACGGGTGTCAGCATCAACGCACCTTCGCAGGACGCGTCTCCAGGATGTGGAACTTGTTCACGGCCGCGGTGCCTCACGTCCAGGAGATGAACACTCACAGTGTCAAACTGATGGCACATAAGTGGAGACAGACACTGCCAACTCCTCTGACACTCTTTGTGACGTGACACTCAGTGTAGTGCAGTGCGTGAATAGTGCTAGTGAAGTGAAACGAATAGTGCTCCATTTACATGCTGACCATCTTGTATATTATCTATTTTTAAGTCTTGTAAATATTGTAGAGAAATAGATTGTAGTACCCTTAGAATAGGTAGCACACGACAGTGCGCCTTTGGGTACATGTTCCTTTGTATTAAGTTTTGTTTAAATAAAAAAAAAAAAAAAAAAAAGAGAGAGAGAGAGAGAGAGAGAGAGAGAGAGAGAGAGAGAGAGAGAGAGAGAGAGAGAGAGAGAGAGAGAGAGAGAGAGAGAGAGAGAGAGAGAGAGAGAGAGAGAGAGAGAGAGAGAGAGAGAGAGAGAGAGAGAGAGAGAGAGAGAGAGAGAGAGAGAGAGAGAGAGAGAGAGAGAGAGAGAGAGAGAGAGAGAGAGGGGGCAGGAGGCATGCATACAATTATTTATGGAAATGCATATTACATACACAAAGAAACACATATCTACTCTCTCTCTCTCTCTCTCTCTCTCTCTCTCACACACACACACACACACACACACACACACACACACACACACACACACACACCTCTATGGGAAAAGAAAGAAGAATGAAGGGTGGTGTTACTTAGAAAGCATAAAAGAAAACATTGGAATAAAAAAAAAAAGCTGTGGCGATGAACGAGTATACGTAAATAAGTATGAAAATAACAAACTAGCTACACACCTACACACACACACGCACACACACACACACACACACACACACACACACACACACACACACACACACACACACACACACACACACACACACTCAAGGTACACACATAACCCTCCCTCCCACAGGACGAGACAAAGTTTGCCTCCTTTTACAGGGTGACAATAATTCAAGGTGGAGCAAGGAAACGTCTTCACCTCGCCTCCGCCCAGCTCTCGTTCTTCGTCACCTGCCCCGCCCTGATCAGACGCCGCCCATCCCTCCTCGCCACGCCTCGCCTCGCCCCGCCCAGCCCTGTCCTCCCCAGAAACCATTGGCGGTACACGTCCATGCTCAGTCGGTCTAAATCACGTAGTTCCTTCCACGGCTTTTGTTTGGTTTGTTTTTCAAGTCAGTGGAAAATATATATTGCGTTGGTGCATTCCTTCCTTTTCCTTCTGCTCCACGAAAAGGAAAGGGTGAGGGGGAAAAAAATTACGTGTGAAATTCTTGACCAGTTTTAGTTGTTTCAGTGTTTTGAGTGTTGTTCATTCTTGTATTTGTTGGGTCTGTTTTTTTATTATTATTACTATTATTATTATTATTATTATTATTATTATTATTATTATTATTATTATCATCATCATCGTATTATTATAAAAGTCAGTTCTGTTTTATTGTTCATCTTCGTGTTGTTTCTGGATTGCTGTTTTCTTCGTGTTATTGTTGTCGTTCTCATGGAGTGTTTTTGTTGATCCTTCTTACACGCAATTTCAGGAAAAGTGCCAGTACTCGGTGGGGAGTCGTAAGTTGGTTAAAAAGGCGATAACTCTCACCTGGACACTACCAGCAAATATTTATGTCGCAAGAAAGCAAGGTACATTTTCTTTTTACTTTCTTTCACTTTCATTAAGAATTATATTTCTTTCGTAAAAGAGAAAAAATTGCACAATGTTTGGTACTTAAAAAGGAAAGTCAATCTTTGTTGTATACTTACAGATAATTGTCTAGTAATTTAAAGGCTTTGTTACTGGTCTATCCTCTTATATTACTTGGCATATAGGTACCTTAAGATACACCTACAACAAATACAAGGTGAGGGACAAGTGACTCCGTCTTTAAGCTTGGGTTTCAGATACGGTGAACACCCCGGTTAGGTAAGGTTACGTTAGATCAATGACCTTAAGGGGGATTTATTCCCCAAACTTACGTTAGGTAATATAAATTCGATTAGGATAATCCTAACTGCGCCCACAGTGTATCCTATAAAGAACGGGGGCACTTCTCCCTATCTTTATATTTATGTTTTAGTTGCATCTAAAGGTATATGCGAAAAAAAAAATTGAAAAGAATAGATTATCTATAAGGCGAAGAGAGGATTCAAGATAATTACATACCTACGACCTCAGTCCTCCCCTATGGACACTAACCTAACCTAACCTAACCAGGGGACGCCACCCCTCCTGTATATCCCGGCCACTGATGCAACATTATCTAACACCTCCCTCCCCCTAGACCGCCTTAAGGACACTAATCTAACCTGACCTAAGGGTATATCCTAACAGGAAGAGGAAGATCCAAAGTATGGTTGGTCGATCTCTTCTTCCTCCTAAAAGCTTCATGGCGCTACCGATTATTCAGCACGGGATTGATTTCGGCTAAACACTGGGTAACCTTACAAGTAATTTTGTTTCTATTTACTTCATTATGTTGGTATCCTAGAGCAAAGTAAAAAGAAATTGTAGTAAACACCATTTCTATGGTAGGCAAAATAATATAAAAGTTTAGCCTTTAATAGCTAGATAGTGAGTGGGGATTGGCATGCGGGAGATAAACTATGTGAACTATGCGATAAGTATGTGAATAACACCGAAGAATAACAAGAAGCAACATTGCCGTAGTAAGTGAAGATAGCGACTCAATGTAAAATCTATACTTAAAATTCATATAACAACAATATTCCCCATCACTACTAGCGTGTTTACCCATCTTTGTGGTGAAGTGTGGGCAACACCCTCTTGTCTCCTCAGAAAGACGAGAAAAGTTAGTTCTACCTATTCCCTCAACTTTTTCCTTTATTCGGTCGAGT
>NC_059268.1:8801683-8831683 GCF_017591435.1 Portunus trituberculatus | reverse complement strand
AGGAAGAGAAGAACAGAAAATAAGAGGAAATTAGCAAGAGGAGGGGGAGGAAGGAAACTGGAACGCGCAGAGAGGAAATGGAGAAACAGGGAGAGAAAAAGGGTTAACAAAAAGAAAAACTGAAAAAAATGCCGAGAGAAAGAGAGAAAGAGAAAAAAATGCAGCGCTGATTTAGAGTAGAGATGATCATCGAAAGCGAGAGAGAGAGAGAGAGAGAGAGAGAGAGAGAGAGAGAGAGAGAGAGAGAGAGAGAGAGAGAGAGAGAGAGAGAGAGAGAGAGAGAGAGAGAGAGAGAGAGAGAGAGAGAGAGAGAGAGAGAGAGAGAGAGAGAGAGAGAAGAGAGAGAGAGAGAGAGAGAGAGAGAGAGAGAGAGAGAGAGAGAGAGAGAGAGAGAGAGAATGAGGAAATTATGGCATGGAATTGAAGTAACATAGAGATACTAGTCACAGAATCACCATCATTGCATTTTGACACAAGAGAAAAAGGCAAAAGAAAAAATGTCGCTTTTTACATAATGAAGACGCAAAATTTGACATATAAAAAAAAAATATATATATATATTCCTGATTGCGAGTCAACATGTTGAAGCAGAAAAAAAAATACAAGAAGATTTTGCAAGGAAAGAGTACCTGCCAGGGATTCCAAGATTTCTCTCTCTCTCTCTCTCTCTCTCTCTCTCTCTCTCTCTCTCTCTCTCTCTCTCTCTCTCTCTCTCTCTCATCCTGATATATAACGAACATAATTGTTGGTCTATGTCATTTCATTCCAAGGTTTCCTCGCAACACAGTAATTTGAAACTAATTGCTGTTATTCATTATACGTTTTCTATACGATAAACTAGGTAACCATAAAGAATAATAATTAAATGGCGTTTTAAAAGACATATGGCAAAATTCCTTGAACAAAAGATTAAAAAAAAGGGTATAATAAACTTCAAATTTCAAGGGATGTCATTCTGAACATTCTCATAGAGCACAATAAGTACCTTGATTGAATATTAATGTTTTAAAGATCATGCAGCACAACCTTAAAAGGAAACGGAAAAAAAAAAAGAAATAAAAAAAAAAGGAAAATGTTAGGTTCCATGAGCACACAAGCAAAGCCAGACAGAGCAATACATTAATAACGCTCCGGTGAGAGTAATAAGAAACCATTAATATCATGGCAAGAAAAAGGTGAGGAGATTGCACCTTATTGCATGCTGCACTCTATTGAGAACCATTAATCTTTTGTGAACATAAAACACAACACTAGTCTTCCATAACAGCAACCTCGTTCCTTAGTATAATCTGGGACACGAGAAGAATACCGTGTTAATACGATCTGTTCATGGAAAATACAAACATCGCTTACACCTAATCAAGCGGGAAAGATGGGGTGGAGTCGACAGTGTTCTCTTCGTAGACAGTGACCTTAATGGAATGTTAATAGAGAACACTGAAATTCTTAAGGTTTTGAATTATGTTGAATTGGATTAGGTTAGGTAAGATGAGGTGAACTTACGTTTAATTACGTTAGGTAAGGTAAGCTGGATTAGGTTAAGTTAGGTTAGGTTAGGTAAGATGGTGTTTGGCTATGCTCAATTAGGTAAGGTTAAGTTTAATTTGAGTGAGGTTACGTTACGTTAGGTATGATGAGGTTTGGTTATGCTCAATTAGGTAAGGTTAGGTTAGGTTAGGTAAGATGAGGTTTGGCTATGCTCAATTAAGCAAGGTTAGGTTTAATTTGAGTTACGTTACTTTAGGTTAGATTAAGGGAGCTTAGGTTTGGTGAAGTTAAGTCTCCCTACAATTACGTTAAATTAGGTTCAGTGAAGTTAGGTCTGTTTACAGTTACGTTAGCTTAGTAAAGTTAGTCAAGTCTCTTCACCTGACCCACTAAATACACCACGCGGAAGGGAAGTGAGGGCACGAAGCGTAATGGGGGTGAATGCCATTGCGCTACACTAAATATAACGTAACAGGCCAACTTGTTAAGCGCTGCAATGGTCCATCAAGGGCGGCCGTGCACAGCGGACCAATTTACTCGCACAGAAACAAACTCGATAATGCTTTGCTGGGGAATCATATCCTCTTCCTCTTCCTCGTTCTCGTCTTCCTCTTCCTCCCCCTCTTTCTACTCCCGCCTGACATAGCTTTCACTTTGATTGGCTTAGTTCCTGTTCTGAATTTACAGCCAAGTTACCTTAACGCCTATTTGAACTGTTGGGTGATGCTCTCTCTCTCTCTCTCTCTCTCTCTCTGGATGTGTGTGCAATCAAGGACGGGTGTGACTGATAAGGTGTATCATCCACATCTGACATGCAACAAGAGGGGCGGCACCACTGCTACCGCCACCATCATCGCTGCCACTGCCACCAACCTCATCACACTAAACAAGCAACACAATACACAAAGCCACTGCCACCTCGCTAAGCACATTGCACGCATTATATAAGCTAATGCCATGCACCGACAAACGAGCAAACACACACACACACACACACACACACACACACACACACACACACACACACACACACACACACACACAATACCTACGACTGAAATTATACTAATGAAGAATATGATCAAGCAGCAGCAGCAGCAGCAGTAGTAGTAGTAGTAGTAGTAGTAGTAGTAGTAGTAGTAGTAGTAGTAGTAGTAGTAGTAGTAGTAGTAGTAGTAGTAGCAAAAACAATGATAATGATGATGATGATGATGATGATGATGAAAATAATACAAACATTAAAGGAAGAAAAAGATAAAAAGAGAGAGAGAGAGAGAGAGAGAGAGAGAGAGAGAGAGAGAGAGAGAGAGAGAGAGAGAGAGAGAGAGAGAGAGAGAGAGAGAGAGAGAGAGAGAGAGAGAGAGAGAGAGAGTCTGAATCCAACGCAAGCAAAACTAAAAAATAAAGACTAAAAGAAATGCAAATAAGTAGTTTCACAAAGACGAAAAGAAAAAAAACAATCCGAGTTAATGAAAAAAGAATAGAAAAAAAAAGAGAATAAAGGCAAACCTAATTAATAGACAGAGAAGGCGAGCAAGGCGGTAATGGCTGTTAAAGATGAGCGAGGCACATGAACACTGGTACACCAACTGCAGCTGAGTAATGAAGTGCGATGAGTCAGAGGGCGGTAGGGTAAAGGACAGACAAATAGACAGACAGACAGACACACACACACACACAGACAGACAGACAGACAGACAGGCACAAAGACAGACAGACAAGAAAATAGTAAAGCAAGGATTAACATAATTCCACAAACAGTAAATACGTATAAACACACACACATACACACCCACACACACACACACACACACAGATACAGAGGTGCAGCTTGAATGGGAGGCATTTTCTGTAGCATTAATGGTTCATATATGCATTAAAAACGAAACATGAAAACGCTGGAGTGATCATTTATTATTTTTTTTTCTTTCAGTCTATTTCAATTCTTTTCAATTTTTTTTTTTTCAGCATTGAAGTGCCGCGGTGTGTACAGTAGATGCATCATGATCGAAATACAAATCCATTTGCCTGCATAATTGTATAAAATGTTTCCTAAAGTACTATATAAACCCCGCACGCGCGCGACACACACACACACACACACACACACACACACACACACACACACACACACACACACACACACACACACACACACACATACAGCAAGTGCCCCATTTGGAAACTTGCTATTAGATATTATAAAATTATATGCATATTTTTAACATACTACTATTACAACTACTGCAACCACTACTACTACTGTTACTACTATTACTACTACTACTACTACTACTACTACTACTACTACTACTACTACAACCACTGATTCTACTACTACTACTATTACTACTACTACTACAACCACTACTACTACTACCACCAGCATTACTACTATCACTACTAATACTATCACCACTACCACTAGTCATATCGTTTGTTTTTCTCTAATCCTATTTCGTCATCATCATCCGTAAGAAGAAAATCTTGAGAGAGAGAGAGAGAGAGAGAGAGAGAGAGAGAGAGAGAGAGAGAGAGAGAGAGAGAGAGAGAGAGAGAGAGAGAGAGAGAGAGAGAGAGAGAGAGAGAGAGAGAGAGAGAGAGAGGTACAGTGGAACCATGTGCTCTTTGGGATCCAAAGGGTCTCCAAGCGCACGGGTTTGAATCCTGTCCATGGCCCGAGTGTAGGTTGGGCTTCCTCATTCGGGGCAAGGGTTTCCTAGCGGGTGGGCTTTAAAGATAGGAGGTACCACAAAAAGTATCCCCTTTAGCCCGTAAATTCCCGTGAAAAGCCCACACGGTATAAATAATGAGAGAGAGAGAGAGAGAGAGAGAGAGAGAGAGAGAGAGAGAGAGAGAGAGAGAGAGAGAGAGAGAGAATGTGTGTGTGTTTCACTGTTTGATCTGCTGCAGTCTCTGACGAGACAGCCAGACGTTACCCTACGGAACGAGCTCAGAGCTCATTATTTCCGATCTTCGGATAAGCCTGAGACCAGGCACGCACCACACACCGGGACAACAAGGTCACAACTCCTCGATTTACATCCCGTACCTACTCACTGCTAGGTGAACAGGGGCTATACGTGAAAGGAGACACACCCAAATATCTCCACCCGGCCGGGGAATCGAACCCCGGTCCTCTGTGTGTGTGTGTGTGTGTGTGTGTGTGTGTGTGTGTGTGTGTGTGTGTGTGTGTGTGTGTGTGTGTGTGTGTGTGTGTGTGTGTGTAAATGGCTGCATGGAAGATCAGGTGGGAGTTACATTCTCAACATACTCGTATATGTAACATGCAGCGGACGTGGAAAAACAACACTGATGGACTGAAATGAGGCGTTGAAGTTGAAATAAGACTCTTGGCAACATTTATCTTTGATGTTGATGTACTGTACACCCTAAAGGTAATGTTTCTACAACTATACGCTGTACAATATCACGCAGCACAGTATTTCTTGGGGTATCTGTTGACTTGTTTTTCTCTCTTGATGTTTCCACCTATCGTACCATCAAAGCTTTTAGGTTTCAGCTTCTCTCACAAACTCTCTTACGAACGTTCTACATTATTACATCTTTCAAGTCTCTACTTCCTAACAATATTGATGGAAGAAGTTTGGTAAAAAAAATCATGGAAAAAAATCGCACTCCATCTCAAACTTTTAGAAAACATGAGAGATAGAGAGAAAAATATGTTTATGGTATAAAAAAAAAGGATAACTTCGACAATATGTATGTATATGAAAAAGGAGAACACTGGGAACACAAAAGTCCTTCAGAAAGTATAGGAAGAAACAAACACACACACCACACACACACACACACACACACACACACACACACACACACACACACACACACACACACACACACACACACACACACACACACACACACACACACACACACACACACACACACACACACACACACACACACACACACACACACACACACACACACACACACACACACACACACTATCGTAACTGCACTCACAAAAATTGCAAAGAAAAAAAGAGTTCTACACTGAAACAAGTAATAAGATGAGAAAGAAGAAAAATGGAGTGGAGTAACAGAAGGGAGTATCAGTCAAATGTTGTTCTTTTCCCTGCTTAGCTCTACCCGAGAAACAGGTAAAGAATTTTAGTATAGTTCTGTCAGACTTTATAACATCTTCCACTAAGGCCTAACGTAGAACATGTATATAAGGGACGAGGCTCTAGAAACACGTCACTTAAATCTATATTACTTTCTGGTAACAACACCTCATAACATTTCAGCGCTGAGACGTCTTTTTTGTTTCAGCTTACAAAAAAAATGGTTGAAAAAAAAATATAACGGCGAGAACAGATCCAGTTTTGAAGGAGTGGACTGAAATGGAGAAGGAAGAGACGTGGAGAAGTGTGGGTCTCTGGACATGTCTTTGCCATACAGCTTAAACACTCACATAGACGCTGCTGATACATATGAGCATATCACATTATGTTTTGGGAGGCGTCTAGTGGAGGGGGCCTGGTGAATGGGAAAGATATGACAGGGGGTACGTCAAGAGCTGGCTGAAGTGTCTGAGTGCGCGCTCCTTTCATGTGATAAATCAATAACAGTGGGGACCTGCCGCCGCCTCTCCGGCAACTGAACTAAGTGATGCTAATCATGGCTGCCTAGAGAAGGTGGAGGTGATAGGAACAGCAAAGGTAGTAGTAGTAGTAGTAGTAGTAGTAGTAGTAGTAGTAGTAGTAGTAGTAGTAGTAGTAGTAGTTGTTGTTGTTGTTGTTGTAGTAGTTGTTGTTGTTGCTGCGTCTTAGTAGTGGTAATGCTAATGATTGAGGTGGTGGTGGTGGTGTTAGTAGTAGTAGTAGTAGTAGTAGTAGTAGTAGTAGTGTGTAGTAGTGTTGTTGTTGGTGGTAGTAGTAGTAGTAGTGGTAGTAGTAGTGGTGGTAGTGGTAGTGGTGTTGTTGTTGTTGTTGTTGTTGTTGTGGTGTGTGGTGAGTGGTGGTGGTTGTGGTGTTGTGGTAGTGGTGGTGGTGGTGGTGGTGGCAGTGGTGGTGTTGTTGTTGTTGTTGTTGTTGTTGTGGTGGTGTGGTGGTGGTGGTGGTGGTGGTGGTGGTGGTGGTGGTGTGGTGTGTGTTGTTGTTGTTGTTGTTGTTGTTGTTGTTGTTGTTGTTGTTGTTGTTGTTGTTGTTGTTGTTGTTGTTGTTGTGGTAGTGGTGTGGTGGTAGTGGTGGTGTTGTTGTTGTTGTTGTTGTTGTTGTTGTTGTTGTTGTTGTTGTTGTTGTTGTTGTAGTAGTAGTGGTGGTAGTAGTAGTGGTGTAGTAGTAGTAGTAGTAGTAGTAGTAGTAGTAGTAGTAGTAGTAGCATCAACAGTAATATCATTATCACATTCACATAACTGCTTATATTATTTCCAAAGAGCGGTCTTCCACCTCCAGATCTCCTGTGTTGTGAATGAATGTGTCACTTGGCAATACGTGGCGCATCACTGACACCGAGAGACACCAACTAAGCTACTACCACTCAGATTAATTGAAACGAATGCAACATGCGCTGCACGAGTACATTAATGTAAATCCTTGCAGCATTTCACACAATGGTATACGTTGAGGAAGAGGTTATCGAGAACACAAACCATTATCATACAACTGAATAAAACCCAGACAGACAACCGGAAACACCAGACACGCCTGCTTTTATAGCCTAGACTGCCGCCAACCATTCTTTTCTCCCTTTACGCCCAATTAGGAAACACCAGACTTTAACCCGCTGCAAGTGAGGCGCAAGGAATCCATTACTCTCCCTATCGGTAAATCTTTTCTGTTAATCTTCTACTAACGTCTTCTTTTCTCTTATGTTAAAGTTAAGTGCAAGTTTTATCAACAGTAAAAAAGAATAGGTTAGGATCAGCGTTTTCCCACTGTTGTTTATTTTATTCATTCATTTATTTACTTATATGTTTGTGAAAGAATGAAAATAATCATCTTACATATCAGTGTTAAGAAGGCGACGTCTATTATTCTAACTTCATTTGTTTTTACTACTACTACTACTACTACTACTACTACTAGTAGTAGTAGTAGTAGTAGTAGTAGTAGTAGTAGTAGTAGTAGTAGTAGTAGTAGTAGCAGTAACAGTAGTAGTAGTGGCAGTGGTGGTGATGGTGATGGTGGTAGCAGCAGCAGCAGCAGCAGCAGCAGCAGCAGCAGCAGCAGCAGCAGCAGTAGTAGTAGTAGTAGTAGTAGTAGTAGTAGTAGTAGTAGTAGTAGTAGTAGTAGTAGTAGTAGTAGTAGTAGCAGTAGCAATAGCAGTGGCAGTAGCAGTAGTATTAGTTACTAAAAAAAAGGGTCAATTGATCATGAAATACCCAGGTAGTCAACTACGTATAATAATAATAAACCACTGAGACAAGAAGGATCGATCAAACTCACCGTGTAAAGTCTAGACAAAGGAGACACAAGAACCCTGAAACTGACTTCAATAGACGAGGGAAAACACAGCTGAACTAATTGTAGGTCACTTTTCTTCGGTCTTTTGTTTCTTTAGCGCCTTTCCTTAGCTCTCTCTCTCTCTCTCTCTCTCTCTCTCTCTCTCTCTCTCTCTCTCTCTCTCTCTCTCTCTCTCTCTCTCTCTCTCCACGTAATACACAGAGAAAAGCAAATGTAGTATTAAACCAGAAAAATTACTTCCGTGCAAATTAGCGGGGTCGCTCCTCAACAAGAACACAGAATGCTATTTGGCTTCGGAAGGAAAAATTTGCGACACGAGTTTAGGCGGCCATCAGACTGGGCTGTCCTGCTGACCCGCCCCCAGCTATTGCCAGCAGAAGCCGCCATCCCACCGCTGTTCACTACTACTGCTCCTATTATTACTACTACTACTACTGCTACAACAACTATTACTACTACTGCTACTACTACTATTAATCTATTCCTTTTTGTCTACTTCTATAATTGTTTCTTAGTTCATTTATACAGGGATTAGAAGGTGGAGGACTAATATCTTCTCTACCCTTCCTTATTATTCCTGTGATGGTTATTCCGGTCATTATTATTCATCTCCACCTTCACATTCATATACCATTCAACAAGGCTACCTCCTCCTCCGCTCTTCCTCTTCAAAATTGAGGTTTCAGATCCATGCCACCTAACACTTTTCTGTCCACTGTTCTGTTAAAAATAAAAAGAAAGCAAAATAGATAACAGGCGTATGTGACAGCGGGAAGAATGTAAACTTGATCGTACAGAAGTGTATTTTTTTCTTGTCCTGAAGGTGTGAGTGTACCGTCCCTGCAGCTGTGCATGTACAGACAGATGGTTCATAGTGCTGTTTGGGTGGTGTCATTGAAAACTACTGATATGTCCAAACTTCTACATCAACACGCGCAGCCACACCCACTTGTTACCCAATACAAATACGCGCAAAATACCTGTTACTTCTATTTCTTTTCAACACATCACTGGTTTTTTTTCTACAACGGGTAGTATTCGAGGAGAGAGACACGGGATCCGGACAACAGTCATTACAACTCAGCTCTTGATTACACTTTTTCAAGAGGGGTAACAACCCAGCCAAATGAAATTAGTTTCTCTTTCAGTCCTCCAACTCGTATTTCCTCTTTTCTCGTGGGGGAAGGTAAGGTATTTTAGCGGGACCTTTTCTACACCATTTATTTTTAACCTAGACGAATCTCTCTGAAAATATGTATTCACAACCTCGAGAAGCAACAGAGCTGGTCAAATAGTGGCTTGGACGGTTCCTGACTGTATTCCACACTCAAATACTGGCCGTCCACTTCCATAATCCTTCCACTCACCACACTAAACTAATCTACCAAAAGAAACCACGTGTAATATGCGATTAAGAAAACAATTAGAACAAATTATGACTATTCTTTTAAAGCTTATTCTCCAATCACACACCCAACCCACACACCCCATCCCACACACTCTTTGGAATGCTTTTCGGTCAATCTCAGTCCATCCATTTCTCCCTGTGCCCACCACACCTGCCCACTCCCAGCCCTCCATTCGCTCCATCACCGGCAACAACTCCTTCATCTATTTTCCACCTCATTTTTCACCATGGTAAGGTAGGATCTCTCTCTCTCTCTCTCTCTCTCTCTCTCTCTCTCTCTCTCTCTCTCTCTCTCTCTCTCTCTCTCTCTCTCTCTCTCTCTCTCTCTGTCTTCCCTTTCTGTGTCCAGTCCCATTACGTGCCTTTTTCTGCCTTGCTTCACGCTTCCCCTTTCCACCCCTGTTTTCACCCACACCTTTACCTGCCTCCCCTTCCTCTGCTCTGCTTACCAGCCACATCAGCCATTCCGCCTCCCCTCATCAGGTTTCTCAAAGGACCAGTGAACTATAACCTGTTTACCTTTATCATTTCATTTCTGTCCCTTCCTCCTACAGTCCCCTTTCCTTGTTATGAGTGATATGCTTAAAAAAAACACATACGTGCGAAAGCGACGTTGAGTAAAATAAGATGAAATTGTTAGATTACAGCGGGGGTACATACAGTGAAGTATACATATGAATTGTGTACGGTATTTACTAGACCTTCCCGTGTTATATTGTCAAGTCTCTCTGTTTTTGCGACATTTTGCACCTAGATATTGAGGTAAGAAGAAGAAGAAAAAAGAACTCACGTATTAAAGGTTATTTCTATGGAGAAGAGCAGTTTTCATGTGGCATTTTCCATTAAGTGTTATAGAGAATGACTGAAGAAACAGCTTCTCTAACAATACAGGACAAGAAAAATCATAGAAAAAAAAATAAACAAGTAATTAAGACTTTGGCCATCATTGGGAAGATGTATAAAGCAAGCCCGAACTCGAACATATAAAACACACCTTTAGGAAAAAAAAAAAATTGTCACGGTAAAAATAGCAGACAAGACACGGGGAGGACGTTAGGAGTTGGAGGCGCCTGAATCGTAGTGCAGGTAAGTAAGGCGAGTGTCATAACGGGCCAGTGGTACAGTACAAAGGGATAGTGCAGGTAAGGCGAGTGTCATAACGGGCCAGTGGTACAGTACAAAGGGACACGTGACGCACAAAATAACGGTGACTGTTTCAGAGAGATTGTCATCACGTTTTTGTCTCATCTGTTCAACGAAATCTAATACCCATAGCGAGATAATTAACTTGCTACACTTTTTTTAGAACATAAGTATTGTCCCTTTTATTATTATGGTAACGCAAATTATGTGCTCAGATACAATATTACATGAAAAGCAGCAGTGTTTGTATAAAAGTGTGTACTGTATAAGTATGCCTGTATATTATGCATCAGTAAGATAGAACACACAAACACACACACACACACACACACACACACACACACACACACACACACACACACACACACACTGTTCAATTTGTTGTTTAAAGATTAACACACAAGATAAACGTTCATCAAAGTAGGTATTGGGCAGGTTTATAACTTGCTTTCTGGTGTAATGTATAGAGGTGGCTTTGATTACAGGCGATAATGATGGAAGCTGTGGAAATCCTGCCGGTGTTCCCCGCCAGGCGTGGTTAATAGAGGCGATAATTAATTTCAGGCTATCAACGTCATTGACAATTGATTGTTGTCAGAACCTTTTAAATTCTCTTTACCCCCTCCCCTCTGTATGTGTGTGTGTGTGTGTGTGTGTGTGTGTGTTTCACGGAGCATGTTTCAGTGATCAAGCGAAAATATGCAATTCAAACACACACAGGGAGAGAGAGAGAGAGAGAGAGAGAGAGAGAGATACATTAAGGCTTCATTTCTTTTCTCTGACACAAGATTACTCCCCCTTCCTTGCCTCTCTCTCTCTCTCTCTTCTGTGTGTGTGTGTGTGTGTGTGTGTGTGTGTTTCACTTTCACTGTTTGATCTTCTGCAGTCTCTGACATTACCCTACGGAACGAGCTCAGAGCTCATTATTTCCGATCTTCGGATAGGTCTGAGACCAGGCACACACCACACACCGGGACAACAAGGTCACAACTCCTCGATTTACATCCCGTACCTACTCACTGCTAGGTGAACAGGGGCTACACGTGAAAGGAGACACACCCAAATATCTCCACCCGGCCGGGGAATCGAACCCCGATTTTCTGGCTTGTGAAGCCAGCGCTCTAACCACTAAGCTACCGGGCGTATGTGTGTGTCTGTGTGTTTGATTTATAGCAGTTTTCCCTTTCATTCCTTTATCACCAGCCATAGACAATAGGCGGCGTACATTCACACCTGCACAGCCACAGTCCACACCTGCCATCACCTGCACCCCTCCCAGGCAAACACGCGTGATAGGACCACCTGCCGCACACTGCACCTTCCAACTGACTTTTCCTAATATTCCTGACACTTTACACAACCTAAAATAAATGAAAAATGGCTAGACACACGCGAAGAAACATGAACATTCTTTAATACACTTTTATTTCACGTTTTTTTTTCTGTTCGTAGCTGGAGGAATCGATGTCTCAATCACGTGTTTATGTGCACCATTGTTTCCCCTGAAGCTACTTGGCTTTCCTTTTTATTCCCTCTTCTTTTGTATCGTCTGGAGATGACTGTCGCTCGATCCGCTTGTCTTCCTTCCTACCCTCTGGCTGCGTCGGGAAGACAAGGACTTACACTTACATAAAATAACCATGTTGTGTTTCTGTCAGTCCCACACGGATGAGCAGCAGCCTTCATGTGAGAGGTAGTGGAGGAAGTCTGAGCGGACAATGACACGATGGCGAAAATAAAGAAAAAATAAGAAAATAAAAAGGAAAGAGAGAGAGAGAGAGAGAGAGAGAGAGAGAGAGAGAGAGAGAGAGAGAGAGAGAGAGAGAGAGAGAGAGAGAGAGAGAGAGAGAGAAACAAGCCACACTATCTTTCTATCTAAATACTACAACGCTAACATACGAAATGTACAACTTTACACTTTACAAGAAAAAAAAAGTTATTCCACCTCTAAATACAAAAAAAAGCTACTTTAAACCTTCAGATTCTTTACATTCTATCTGAAACTGGGAAAAGAAGAGAGTCTGAAGGAGCACAAAACCTTTTGGGACATACGTAACACCCTCATTATGACAGAAGAGAAAGGAAGGTTAGACAAGGAGGAAACGAAGGAGGCGAAGAAAGAGAAAGAATACGAGGCGAGGAGTGAAAAAAGGAGCTAAGGATACGAGGTGAAGAGTGAAAATTGCAGGCACACGAGACAAAAACTTAGAGAATAAAGGCAGAAACGATGGAATAGACGCTAGGAAAGGAGAAAGAAATGCAAAAAGTTATAATGAGAAAATCACGGAATAGGAGAGGCCAACGACAGCGAGAGAGAGAGAGAGAGAGAGAGAGAGAGAGAGAGAGAGAGAGAGAGAGAGAGAGAGAGAGAGAGAGAGAGAGAGAGAGAGAGAGAGAGAGAGAGAGAGAGAGAGAGAGAGAGAGAGAGAGAGAGAGAGAGAGAGAGAGAGAGAGAGAATAAGGAAAGAAACGAAAATATACAAGGAAGAGGTCAGCATGCTAATGATAGGATAGACAAGGAAGGAAGGTTGCAGGGAAGGAAAGGATGAGTCAGAACAACTGCAACACAGAAGTGGCCAGTAGGGAGGAAGAAATATTGATGGTGGCACAGCTTGAAGTAAAGAAGGGAATAGTGTGAAGAATATAACGATAACTAAGTGATATAAGGTGTGTGTGTGTGTGTGTGTGTGTGTGTGTGTGTGTGTGTGTGTGTGTGTGTGTGTGTGTGTGTGTGTGTGTGTGTGTGTGTGTGTGTGTGTGTGTGTGTGTGTGTGTGTGTGTGTGTGTGTGTGTGTGTGTGTGTGTGTGTGTGTGTGTGCGTGTGTGTGATATTATGATGAATACTTTCGCTGGCGGTATGTGATGCTACGAGGAAGACGCCTTTCACCCTCAGTGTAAAGTTAGAACAAAGTTAGACATCAGACAAACCCAGCGAGTGAGGCCGCTCAGCCACAAGGGAACCCAATGTAGTAGAGTAAACAAAGGGAAAGGCTCGGACACAACAAACATACAGTGTATCTCTATTACAATTCTGAACCTATGACTAAATTTCGGGAATAAAATATGGAAAGCATTATTTCACATACATAACTGAAATAAAAATAAAAAGAAACTTACAACCATTACATTTTATCAATAAAAGAAATCAGGAAAGGAATTACTCAAATAAATGAAGATAATGTGTAAAATATGAATAATATAGACTCATTTGGGAAAGGAAGCGACTAAAAATATTTTCTGACCCCTATGAATTGCCAACCTCCAAAGCAATATCAGGCAAGAGATGAAGAGATCCCACACAAGAGTTGTGTGACTGTGTCTGACAGGCGTGGAGGAAAGATAGAAAAGAACTTCATTGGTGGTAACCTTATGAGTTATATATGAAATAATTTTAGTTCAGTAAAACTATTAATGCTAAGGTCAGGTCCAGATTTCCGCACCGCCTGGCACAACCTCCCTCAGGGGAAGCAGACACCCTTGGTATCCGTAAATAGGCGATGGTGCCGTGCCACTGACTGAGGTGGCGGCAAAAATCCCCTAGACATTTACCAGTCTGGACATTTACGAGTACAGTGTCTCCTTCTCTCATCCAAATTAACGAATATTTCTCATCTCCTTCTATGTAATAACCTGTTAAGTCCATTACAATCCTCATTTATTCCTTATTAGAATGTTCAAGCTTTGGCTCAGAGCGTTAGCAAAGCTGAAATTTCTATACACCCTTCCTTTCAGGTTAATCTTCAGACGCAGCCCCGCCAGTGTAGGCCTTCCTGTGTCTGCAAGTTGATCGAACCTAACTCTGAAGCCATGTCAGTGAGTCTCCAACAATGGAAGGAAATTACCACCATCGACAGAGAAAGCGCTCTCTCTCTCTCTCTCTCTCTCTCTCTCTCTCTCTCTCTCGCCCATCTTATGGACTGATCAAATTACCACAAAGTAAGCAAAACTAAATGGGTTATCGGATGGCTGGTTCCATAAAGACACTGGAGGGCCTCAAAGCTGCTTACTGTCGCTGCGGCTCATCACGGGTACAGACCAACCTAAAGAGTAACTGAGAGAGCATTTCACCTTCCCATATGAAATCACAGAGGAGAGACAAACCAACTTTTCAAATACATTCTCGACATGCACCTTGTTAACAGACACGGTAAAAATAAATAAATGGACACTTTCCCGCTGTGAAAATGTCCTACATCTTTTTTGGAGTATATCAGTAATTATCGAATGCAGCCATGCATTCCATGAACACAGCAAGGCACAAAGCCTGGCACAGGGTCAGGTCAGTGAGGCGCGCGCGCGTGAGAGAGAGAGAGAGAGAGAGAGAGAGAGAGAGAGAGAGAGAGAGAGAGAGAGAGAGAGAGAGAGAGAGAGAGAGAGAGAGAGAGAGAGAGAGAGAGAGAGAGAGAGAGAGAAAGAGTAAGGTTTGCCAAGGAGAAGCACACTGAGAGAGATCGTACTGGGTGGAGGAGGCAACCATCAATCAACAGAAAGGCAGTGCAGCACACCCGCGACCATTACAGGTCTTCCCTTTACTGGATAGACCAGCAGTTGGGGGCAATTGAAGCCGAGGCACATGTCCACCTTCGTCACCGGTCAGGCGTGGGATCGAGCTCAGTCTCCATACCAGGAAGGAGAAGCAGAAGGAGGAGGAGGAGGAGGAGGAGGAGGAAGAGGAGGAGGAGGAGGAGGAGGAAGAGGAGGAGGAGGCGAAGGACGGTACAGGATGGTATAAACACAGTATAGTTTACTGTAATGCTGGTCCAGAGAAGTGATGGGGGGGGGGGCGTGTGTTGGCTCCTGGGAGTCATGGGAAGGCGAGCGGCGAGTAGCTGCCTGTAGCTCCTAGCAGGTGTGTGGAAGATGGCGGAGACGTGCACCCCGGCATGTTGGCAAAAGACTTTCTTGGATACGAGAGGATACATGTATGAAGTCATGCTACATATTGATATTAGTGAACAGGATCTAGTCATGTGAAACAGGATTCACATGATAAGTAAACATTGCGTTACCATTCACAATAATCAAATGACGGGAAATGTCATTGACTATGTTTATAGACGAAACGCTATTCGTGAGACATGGCCATAATTACATTTTTCTCTATAACAGCTCCACTTATTTACACACTTAACATAAAAAAGGTGAGGTTCTAGAGGCCTCACTAACTACAGGGAAATTTCAATAAGGTGATGTAGAAAATCATGATTGTAACTCACGATGAGATTTGACGCTGCCCTCACCCAGGAGACGAGCACTGGCTTACCTGTAATGGAAGGAAATAGAGTTAATATCCAAAACGTGTGTGTGTGTGTGTGTGTGTGTGTGTGTGTGTGTGTGTGTGTGTGTGTGTGTGTGTGTGTGTGTGTGTGTGTGTGTGTGTGTGTGTGTGTGTGTGTGTGTGTGTGTGTGTGTGTGTGTGTGTGTGTGTGTGTGTGCGAGCGCGTGAGATAATTTAAATTAGCAGTGGTTTAAATAATTAGAAAAATTTCAAAGCAAGAAGGGAGTGAAACCAAATTTCCGTCCCTGCATACCAGTTTATTTATTAATTCATAGAAGAATACGAGGAGCAGCTGTGTTTACAGCGACACAAAAATATATATAATTAAACTGCAGCTCCACACAGCAAAAAAAGGTTATTGGAAAAATAACAATTTATATCCAATATCAATATTTCATGCTTGGTTGAGATAATTTATGTAACCGGCACGACACCGAACAGAGTTTGATATGAAGCCCGCGATTCACCAATCACCGCCACCATTGCCACGGTCTGCGGCTTCACACCACTGCCTCTTTACGGTACTTTTGTTGCTGAACATCGTTTTCTAACCAATATAAGCAAAAACAAGTAACATCTCTCTCTCTCTCTCTCTCTCTCTCTCTCTCTCTCTCTCTCTCTCTCTCTCTCTCTCTCTCTCTCTCTCTCTCTCTCTCTTCAAAATAGAAGTAAACATGAAAAAAAAACTATCACATCAGTCTTCCTCTTCACACCGTAGTATGGCAGAAATACTTTTAGCCTTTATTCTTGTTATTATGGTTGCTGCGATGCCAAACTTAAAACAATAACATCGTCAAATAAATGGTTAAATTAATCAACAAACATTTAAATCAATGAATATATAATCACTCAACTGAATAAATTATTACTAATACAAACTGAATATTTGTATGAATGTGATATGCAAGTCAGTGTGGAAAAAATAGCAAACAAAAAAAAAAAAAAAAAAAAAAACATCAAAGTTGCATTTTACAACTAAGAGAACTTATTGACTTGCAATTGTAAATCCGTGATAGAAGAGGAACACTGGTTTAGACACGACCTCTAGATCAAGTAAACTAGAAGGAATGTGTGACTTCGTTGTTAACTGCAAATAAGTAGAAGAGAAACACTGGTTTAAAGACGTGCTAACGTTCAACTGCAAATTAGATGGAGGCGAGACATTTCCAAACTGAACACCACATATTTTGCAAATACAATTAATGAATAATTGCAACAAAAGTTCAATTGTTCAGCTAACTTATTACTCTGTGGAAATAGGTAGGTATGATTCACACAAAGACTATAAACCTGACTGCTTCTTACAGCTTACTTTATTTTCTTCATATGTCACTGCTCTTACTTTAATAAGTACCCCAGTGGACAAGACGGTGCATAAGAGGAATTATCTAACCCAAAAAAGTGTACACAACAAACTAATGCCATATTGATATTTTCAACTATTCTGTTAATATAATAAACAGAAGTGTTGGCTATCTTAACAACAGTAACTGTCTTATTTCCTTCAGCTTGAAGTAGAACACAAAAAGTCACTTGGAAATGTTCCATAATTACTTGTCATGTTCAGGTATCCAACGAAAATCAAATTTGATGGATACTATTATCTTCTGGAAATTAAGATCCACTCCCACCGAACGTTCAAAACTTTATTTTTTCTTGCCTCCTTGTATATGTATAAACACACATTCTCTCTCTCTCTCTCTCTCTCTCTCTCTCTCTCTCTCTCTCTCTCTCTCTCTCTCTCTCTCTCTCTCTCTCTCTCTCTCTCTCTCTCTCTCTCTCTCTCTCTCTCTCTCTCTCTCTCTCTCTCTCTTTCTCTCTCTCTGTTACGTTAACACAAACACACATCAACCACTATGTATGCAAGAGAATGGTTCACCCTTTCTGTTCCCTCTTTCTACACTAACGACATAACTAAATTCTAAGCGTCTTTTCCCCACCGTTTCTAAGCCCTTTCTACCTTGGCTCCATTATCCTTCTTCTCCAAAATCATTTTTCTTTATCTGCTTTTACATATTCTCCTTCTCCTATTCCCCACCTTCGTTCTCCTACTCCAAGCGAAGAAAAATAGTTCGAGACAAACATTGATCTGTTTTCAATACGAGATAAAATTCCGTGGGACTCGTCTGTCACCACATCAATAATTCCTCTGTGTTTTGGAAGAAGCGAGACCACAAGCTTAATTTCCATCGTAGATTCCCTAATTTCACCACACTGTTTTTCCTAGGTGGGTGCTAAGCGCGTTACCTAGATGATTTCTTTTTCCGTCATTCTACTCTTATACTGCACTTTCCTGCTCCTATTCCTCAGATAATGATAATGATTTCTCTTCTATATATAAGGTAAGACTCATTACTATATCAAAACACCTCCATTAGAAACTCCGACAAGAATTACGCTGCAAACAATCGTGACTATCATAATGGATTTTTCCACGTGTTATGTTTGGAAATTATGTACAAGTATCAAAGCAGCTGATGTTATGTACCTTGAATTGGCAGAAACACCTGATAGGGAGTTTCTTTATCTTTAGGCTGCTATTTGTTATATATTTCTTTAATTACTAATTAGTCTGAAACATATTTACTCGTTCTACAGCAACCCGTAATTTTGAAACTCGGTAGAAACTGTAAAATATATTCTGTTAGTCCTTTCTTTCCTGTATATGCTTGTAAGTATCTTTATCACTACTTCCGGTACTGTTAAATGTTTTATCGGTACAAACCAATGATGTAATATTTAACGGAGACACAAGGAAGGAGAGCTGGGTAGTGGACGCTTGGTATTATACAGGAAAGTCTTCGGACTGGATCAGTGCTCACAGCGATGTTCTCACAATCAGTTTTAAGATCCATCTTGTTTACGCAGACAATTTGGACAAACATACCAGCGTTAAATGTGGATATTTCCTCACAAAAAAAAAAAAAAAGAAAAAAAAATAGCAGAGATACTTCCCAACGCTCAGTATTTATGGCCTCTGGGTCTCACTTCCACAGACAGCCCCAAAACTTTGACCTTTTTCCAAAGCTCAGGGGGATTTGATCCTTGGCTATATATCGAGAGAGGCGCTTCCTCTTCACTAGGTTAGGAGTTTGTGGTCTGAGAGAGTGTTTGAATGGGTTTCCTGCGATTATCTATCTACACATTAGTTTTATTCATCCTGCATTTGTATTTTTTAAGTATATCTGTGTTGAGTGACTGACTTAATTCTGTAGATGTGAATACGTGAAGTGTTATCGTGGTTTAGAGTCAATTTATCCTTGGTAGTATTTCTTTTCATCTTTTCGGTCTCGTGAAACGCGTCAAAACACGTACTGGGGTGGTGGTGGAGGTCCCTCTTTCCTACCTGGCGAGTTAAGCTTCTTACTGTTTGGGATAACATCACCTTGCCTTTCCCAGCTTACTCTTCTTTTTTCTCTTTCTGGTTCCTTTTTTTCCATCATGTCTCTGGATCAGTCGCTTCCTCTCTGCTTTAGCTGTTCTTTGTGACCAGTCTTGCTTTTCACACTTATCCCGTCATTCCTTCATCCGTATTTCCTTTCATCTCATCGCTGTATTAAGTTTTGCTTTCTTGTTATCTATCCATCCATCTATCTATTTATCGACCCATCTATCTATCTATCCATCTTTGCTCCTCCTCCTCCTCCTCCTCATCCACTCGTGCAACTAACTATGTTGTATTTCAGATATCCTACATTCAGAGCTACTCTCAAGACACACACACACGTCACAGCCAGACAAACACACATACACACACATAAGCACACACACACACACACACACACACACACACACACACACACACACACACACACACACACAGTACGTTCCTTCTGTCCTCCTCCTCCTCCTACTACTGTTCCTTCTCCTCCCCCTCCTCTTTCTCCTCTTTTCCTTCTTCCTCTTCCTTTCAGTATCTTCCTTTATGCTCCATTTACTGGCGTGAATATCCGTTTCTTCCTTTCTCTTGCCTTTGTTCTTTCCTTCCCATCCACCTTCCCTCGCTCCTTCTCTTCCCTTCCAGCCATAACTCTCTCCCTTCCTCTCTTACACCTGTGCAGCATAATTCCATTTGCTTTGTGACAAGTGTTCATGTATTCTCACTCTCACTCACTCACTCTCTCTCTCTCTCTCTCTCTCTCTCTCTCTCTCTCTCTCTCTCTCTCTCTCTCTCTCTCTCTCTCTCTCTCTCATATACACGTTCATTCCTTACTATTTTCTTTTTTTTTTCGTAATTCCAACACTCGATCTGAATAAATAAGCGTTCATTCCACTGCAATGCTCCTAGTCGTTGTCCTCAGCGGGGAGTGGTCATGAGGTAGTGTTCGGTGCGGCAAAAGTTTGATCTGGGCTGGTGGCGGTGAAGCTCTTCCTTGCAATGGACGGCCTGCTGGTGCTGGTTTCCAATGCGACAGTGGCTGGGAGTTCGGAGGGAGAAATTACGGGTATTCTTTAGCGCTCAGAATGGCAGTACATAGTCTTCCAGGGACCAAATGGAGGGAGACTTATAAGACTGAAGTAAAAAAAATATAAGTGAGTGGAAGAGGTCAGGAGACAGTGCTGCGGGTAAGAAAGACTGATTCTGTTTAATGAAGACAAAGTTAGACTGAGAAAGTAAGACAGAGGACAACCTGGAATCCGATGAGCACCAATTAAGAATTGACTAAGAAAGACGAAAGGAGAAAGGATAACTTGATAAACGCACGATAAAGAAGAGAAAAGAACAAACCCAAGACTGAGGGAACGAATAAACATATTACATAAAACTACAGGAAAAGAGAGAGAGAGAGAGAGAGAGAGAGAGAGAGAGAGAGAGAGAGAGAGAGAGAGAGAGAGAGAGAGAGAGAGAGAGAGAGAGAGAGAGAGAGAGAGAGAATCAAAATAAAAAAGAATGAAGAATAAACAAAGAAAAACATGGAAGATCACAGAGAGCAAATTAGATGTCACGAAAACCAAAGTATAGAAAGAAAAATGAAAAAAAGAAAAGAAAGGAAGAAAGGAAAGTAGGTTACGTCCACACACACACACACACACACACACGGGCAGATGTAGATGAAAAATGGAGATAGGAAACGGAAAAGGAAAAATAAATAAAAGTACAAAGAGAAGAGAAAAGAAAATGAACTGACAGACACAGACACACAAATAGAGAAAGCAATTTAAAGAAAGAGAAGGAAAAAGAGAAGAAAAGAAGAGAAGAGCAAGAAAAGAGGCAAGGAGCAGGAAGAAAACAAAAAAAGAAAAGGAAAACACGATGAAGAAGGAATACAACTCCACACAGTCGTATCTTACACTGTGACATTCGTATCACCTCTTATTCTCTTTTCTCCTTTTTCTTTTTCCCCTCCTCTTCGCCGTCCTCTTCCTCCTCCTGTTTTTTTTTAGTTTTATTTCTTTTTCGACAATCTTCTTTATTTCTTTTCAATTTCTTTTCCAACTCCTTTTTCCTCCTCCTGTCATTCTTGTCCCCACCTTCCTCCTATTCTTCTTTCAATATATTTCATCTCATCTTCTGCATTTCTTTTCCATTGAGGTTTTATCCCTTATCGCAAGCTATTTTCTCTTCTTATCCCTTTCCTCCTGATATCTCCTATCTTCTTTTCACATTTCCTTTGCTCACTACCCTCCACCATCATTTCTCTATCCTATCCTTTTTTTCATATTCTTCCTCTCGTTTTCTTTACTTTATCCTCATCTTTATCTCATCCACCGCCTCCTTGTCCTTGTCCCTTTGTCTTCGCCCTTGTCCTCCTCCTTTTCCTCCTCTTCCTCCTCGTCCTCCTCGTCATTTCCCTCCTCTTCCTCCTTCCGTCCACAAGTTCTCGAGTGGCTAGGCTTAAGTTACGCCCCAAATTGCTGTGTAAATGAACCAGACGAGGCAACACACTCAAGTAGGAGACAGGGAGAGAAGGAGAGAGGAAGAGAGATAGAAGGGGATAGAGGAAGAGGTGTGTGGTGGAGGAAGACGGTAGAGAGAACGAAGAAGGGGATAAGGAACAAGGGATCAGATGAAAGGCAGGTAAGGAGGAACGAGAGAGAGAGAGAGAGAGAGAGAGAGAGAGAGAGAGAGAGAGAGAGAGAGAGTAATAGTAAAGAGGCCGGTTTAAAAATATATGAATAACTATCCTATAGAAGTGGATTGCGGTGGAGAGGAGTATACAGAATGACACCAAACTATAAAAACATCCACGGTATCTTAAAAGACTTGTGGAGAGGTCAAACGCTTTAAACGCTCGCCATTTCACTTCCAGTATTCTGAAACAATTTCCTTTCTCACATAATGGCTATTTCTGGAGGCTACATAGATGATTCTCCTCTTATTTACGTAGAAACTTTGATAACACATTGCTAGAGCCGTAAAAAAACTGACGTAAAAACAAATGTAACTTGAAATAGACCCTTTTGAAATTAGGAGAGATGTTTTAGCTTTAAGGAAAGACCTCGAGGTTCCCACCATACCATCCAACAATACATCATTCATATCTCAATTCATTCATCAGTTCAAAGTATTTTTTCTCACTATGTATTAATGTGCAACCCTAGGCGGTGAAACGTATTCATAAAAAGTAATAATAACCATACGAGAATTAAGCTAAACGTGAATTGGAGGTGACTTGATCCCTTCATTACTGAGATCCATTTTTATATTGAGTTTTTGGTATGATTAGATTCTTTTTACATCATGAATTGTCTATGGAGCTCAGAAGATTAACAGCCAGAGTCTTCAGTATTCTATTCCTCCACATAAGTTTCTGAAGCTGTATCAAATCACCAAATCGTAAAAAGAATGGATATGAAAACGTGTCACGGCACTGAAGGAGTTAAATTAGATATGAGCTTCTTTTCCTCTTTCTCAGTGATGTATGTGCCCTTGGCGAGACTCCTTAGCACGTAAATAACAAGGAAAGGTTCAATCCAGCTGGTAAGATGTACGTAAATACCTGGCGTGGCAGTTACTGTGGGCTAAGCAGCTCCATAAATTCTGTCCAAGACCGGGCCGAGCTTCCCTCTTGGTCGGTGGACATGCTCCTTCGTCTTAAATAACCATTACGCGCTATTTATGCTGGCTATCAATTGCCTGCTTTTGCGCTCTGTGATCACACTTGTCACCATTTGTCAAACGTGCGTGCGTGTTTATCTGCATATCTACCTAAACACGCACACACACACACACACACACACACACACACACACACACACACACACACACACATACACACACTTCCATAAACATAACCTCGAAAAAATACAAACCCAACACAAAGAAAAAATATGCCTACTTCTTGCATGAGAGAGAGAGAGAGAGAGAGAGAGAGAGAGAGAGAGAGAGAGAGAGAGAGAGAGAGAGAGAGAGAGAGAGAGAGAGAGATTCCACTACGAAAGAGCGACACAAATATAACAAGTAAGAAAGATTTATTCGGTCAAAGCAAAGCAGGAACTAATATAAGAACAACAAAGCCTTTCCCTGCCTCAGGAATAACAAAGAGGAGAAGCGTCACAGAAGTAGCATGACTAGTAACATCTTTTTTTTCCTCCTTCCAAAGTATACAAAATGAGGAAAGTTTGTCCTGGAGTCTGAATTATGTGCATACATTTTTTGTGCAGTTGCAGGGTTCCAGAAGGCATGACAGTCTGCCCCAGCTTAGGACAGGCGGCACTCCTGTTATGCTCCAAGTTTAACCTTAATTCCCTAAGCGGTTTTCTATTTGCATACACGGAAATACTTCACTTTAGCGCGATACGTGAGGAAAGGTTTCAGCGACGGGGTGTTGCCTCTGCGTGCCTTTACATACTAGTACATGTTGCTGATGACACGAGGGTAAGGGAAACATTGATTACACGTGAAGGAAAAAAACTATATAAACTAAATTATTATAGTATGAATAAAAAGAAACTGAAAGGCAATCAGAGGAGTTTACATAATGGGAAATATAGCGTATTCTATTTTACCTTAAATCCAAGAAAGACGCATATGAAGACTTCCCATCAGAGAGTTTATTGGTTCCCGTTACATCACTCAGCCATTGTACTCCAGAAAAAATAAGTAAATGAATAGCGGCGTTAGGAGGGAGAAATCTACACGCTTCTCGTTCTTCACGGTACTGATTACTTCTGAGATAAACAACGCAAACCAAAGCAGCATAATAATTAGCAAGCACACGCCGAGCACCACTGGCAGCATCTAGGTGGTGGTGCCCCGAGAGGGTTCTCGCTTAGAGACTTCCGCAGAGGATGTCTGTATCCCATTACACTTCCAACCTAAATGCACCTCGAGGCCACTCAGGGGACTGCCGTGAGGGATGTGCTCTCAGGGATACGCCGTCTACATCCTGCCCATAATGGTTAGAGGAGGAGCAAGTTCTGTGATGAAGAACACAAGGTATACTAAAACTGTTGTCATTTTACCGATGTTTTTTTTTCTTTCTGATTCTGACTGTTACCTGCCGCATCCTTCATTAATCACTAACTATCCTGGAATATTTTCTTACTTTTTCTAGAAACATTTTCAAACATTGCACTGGCTAGAAATTGTGAAAAAATAAATGTGTGAATGCGGAACACTCATTATAAAAGCTGTTGTCAGTTTACCAATGTTATTTAATGTAAAGGTTACACAGGTATATTAGTTAGCCTGATTGCCTTCCCTAACATACCTTTCTCAACGCAAACAGTTTCGATAGATGACACATGTTTCATGTATTAGGTTTGAATTTTTATCACTCTTGCTACATAATTCTAAATACCATTCACCACACATAAGAGTAACTAAAAGGATTAATTAGCTAATTGGTGAAACACGCTTGCACACTGAGCCAGGTCACGGCGTGATTGCTCGGCCAAGGCTTAGCTCTTCAGCTAGGGAAAGGACTCCAGGAAGCCCTCCATGCATTGTAGTGCGCGGACTTCTGAATGAAGCGGTGCAACTCCTCTTGTTCTGCCCTTCCACCTCGTCCACTTACTCTTCTTCCTCTTCTTGCTCCTCTCTCTTTCACCTCCATCTCTTGTTCTATTCCTTCACCTCTCGTCTTCATCCTCCTCCCTCATTCACCTTTTTCATTCTACTCCCTTCACGTACTCCTACTCTCGCATGCTGCCTACTTATAATGCTAATCTCCATCAGGCTCAATGCATTTCACGCACAGCTCTCAGGATGAAATCCACAGCACGAGAGGGAAGGGCGGCAAACAGCTCATTATTGGAACGGTTCTCAGCACGATACACTATCTACATCCCAGGTTCTCAAGGGGATTGTTTTAATTGCACAATTGCCAACTATTCAAATTTATAACACGGGAGCCAGCATATCTGGTACACTACACGGTCATTTCCAATATGCAAATTTAGTTATTGAACTCTTGGTTTGATGCACTGCATTTTTTTTTTCTACTGACTACGATAGCATACTCACATCCTTCCTTTCTTTTTTTCTTTCACTCCTTTTTATGCAATGTAATTTCTGACCAGCTTTTGCGTCACTACTGAATATAACGTCCTGAGTTTCCTCTCTTTAGTGCACATGTAGGTAGGCACTCGTCACTCCTGAGCTAGCTAAAGTAATGAGGACTGAAGGAAAAGCACTGGAATAACTTGAATCAGGCGAAGTAAAACCCAGGCAACGATTAATGAGTTATATTTATACCGAGGTGAGGATATATCATGCTTAGGCCTTGACACGAAGTTGAAGTTAAGCTGACCCAATGCTTACGTACACTCAATACTCGTAATATAGACTAGTATGAACCACTGCATAAAAAAAAAAAAGATTACTACAGAAAAAAAAGACTTAAAAAAAAGCTAACAAAGTAACAGGCACGGGATATGAACAAAGACGAGGAACCGAAAAAAAAAAAAAACTTGTACAGGAACACGTCATACTTACAAAAGCTCCACAAAATACCAACATTTCTATCCCTAGGTGACTCCATTCCTAACTCCCTATGATTACCTTACTCTCGCCTGTACAAACTAGTAGAGAAGCACAAAACAACCCGGAGAGAACGTGAGTGCCTTCTAGTTTGCTCTCGGGTAGTGGGACACTGGGACAGTTAAGCGCTACTGATGGGGATGGAAGAAAGTGCATGGAGAGCCAATGTGGAAGTGAATGGATGAGCAGCAGGGTGGGGATGACGATGTGAGGGTACTGGTAACGGGAATGGGAGACTTGCACAGGGAATTCACTGGGTTTAAAGAGAGAGTGGGTGTGGAAAGGGACTGTGAACGGAAATGGGTGGAAAGTGTGAAGAGATGGTGAGAGAGAGAGGCAGGGTGGGTAGAGAGGAGGGAGATACGGAGGGAAGAGAAGGGTGCTGGAAGGCAGAAAAGTGGCTGCTGTTTCTTTTTCTTTTATATAACGTTCATTTTTGTATTTCGTGCGTTTTCTTACGATATACACCTAGTTATGTAACGCACACACACACACACACACACACACACACACACACACACACACACACACACACAAGGAATGTTCGTATGCGGAGACAATATCCGGCCGCGTCTCCCAGAAGGTTCCTGCAGCAACCCGAAACAAGACAAGCCACCGAACCAAGGGCCGGAACTTTCATCGAGGAAGCCAAGCGCCACGGTGTATTATTATTATCATTATTCTTATCATCATTACTACTTTTGTTGTTATTATTATTATCATTATCATTATTATTATTATTATTATTATTATTAGTAGTAGTAGTAGTAGTAGTAGTAGTATAGTATTAGTATTACTACTATTGTTATTATTACTATTATTATTATTAATGTTGTTTGGTAGTAGTAGTAGTAGTAGTAGTAGTAGTAGTAGTAGTAGTAGTAGTAGTAGTAGTAGTAGTAGTAGTAGTAGCAGTAGCAGCAGTAGCAGTAGCAGTAGCAGTAGCAGTAGCAGTAGCAGTAACAGTAGCAGTAGCAGTAACAGTAGCAGTAGTAGTAGAGGAAGCCGCCACTGTTGAAATAGTAGCAGTAGCAGCAGTGGTAGTAGTGGCGGGAAGAGACTGGAGGCTGATAAATGATAAACACAGGGCATGGAAATAAAAAAATATATAAAGAAAACTGTATTTTCAAAACCTGAAATTCTAAATTGTCAAGAAAAATTTGCACAAAAAAAAAAAAACGAAAGTAAAACCTCAGGCTCAATTTTGAATGCAAATGAAAATAAAAAATAAAAAAATGGAAAGAACTAAAAAATGACTCTGGTATATCCAAACCTGAAAAAAGGAAACTCGGATGCTACACAAAAGAAAGGAATAAACTTTGAAAGGATGAAGAAAGAATCACGAAAATACCAGTATGAAGTCATGGCGCCTGCATGGTGAAGCAGCTATACACTTCATCAGCTTGCGTCACAACAAACAAGTACAAAGTTTTAGGGTGAGAGGTCAAAGGAAAAGTCCAGTTTTCTATGACTTCAAAACCAAAAAAAAATATATATACGAGTAGGTATTTCAGACAAAGCCTCTCCCATGGCTGATTCCAAGATAGAAACCAGAAACCCACTGCCTCAGGAAAAGTACGAAGACTCGCGCCACAGTGGGAAGCCAACAAATCCTCTTTTCTCACCCTTCCTCTCTCTGTGAGCTGTGGGGCTGCTGCACAAAAGTCGCCTCTCCACAGCGTTTGTTCCGTGTCTCCAAGAAAAGGATTTCACGTCACGCCAATGTGTTTCAGCTTAGTGTTGAACAGGTATTACGGAAGACAGGCGTGGTGGAAATTTAGAAGGAGATGCGATAATAATTTCCATACATCCTTTGAATTATTAATATATCGGACCCAATGATATGTGATACTTGTAAAGTCACCTTTCTTTAACACACACACACACACACACACACACACACACACACACACACACACACACACACACACACACACACACACACACACACACACACACACACAGTACCGAAACAGCATGCCCTCTGTACAGCTTATATCCAATACAGCGTCCTCGACGGGTTAGCTGGAGGCAAGTACCACTACCTCTATTATGCGTCAGGACTCGCGGGCTGGATAGTTGCGTTTCGCCAGTAGAGGGAAGTCATTATGAGTCTGGCGGAGATTCACTGCAGTCGTGGCATACACATCGAGTGTCTGGAATGGGCACAGATTCGGGGAAAGCCTAATCGTTTGATCAAGTAGACTGCTTCCTTCAAGTTTCCCTGAAAGTGTAAGTACTTGGAGGACTGCTGGAGGAGTTTGATTGGGAAGGAGAATGAAGCTGCTGTGTCTTATTGCAAAACTTTTCATTGTGCTGGATGCGGATATTACCTGAGGAAAGGAGTGCAGCTGGGAAAATGATGCCGCTGACGAAGGTACAAATTCGGCAGACGAACAAGCATAAAAATGACAACATAAACATTGTCCAGAGATGTTAGAGAATATATATAATTTAGATTTCTTACATTGAATCGATCTTGCCTTTCTTTCAAGCGACTAGCAGACACATGTTTCAGGAGGGTGAGGTGTGGGCACGTCAAAAAAAATCCTTGTTCCCCAAGTAGTGACACGTGTGCTGAAATTGTGAAATAGTATACTTAAGGAATTCAAGACTGAATCGTGAGGTAAAATAAAAACTTAATTCCTTCAGTACTGGGACTCATTTTTACCTAAGTTTTGGGTATGATTAGATGATTTCATTGACATTAAAAATAGTCTATGGAGGTCAACAGATTAATGACCACAGCCTTCACTATTTTAATCCCTAGAAAGCAGAATGAATATGAAAACGTGTCATGATAATTAAGGGGTTAAGACCAATGAGGATGTGAAGAATATTATAGCGTATTACCATGTTTGTTGTGCATCGAGGAATACCAGACAGTGAGATACACAATCACTAAATTAATTCCAAATACATTAAACTTTCTCAATAAGGAGCTCTTGACAAAGTTATGCAATATAGTACGCACAAAAAGTATCAGAAGTCCGCGAATAGGAGTGCCATAGAATAACAGCGTGCAGGATGTTTGACTCTCTCTGCTTCATTTCAGGTCTGACGTGAACGCTCGCCCCTGACTCTCAACAACCCTAAGAAGGAATTTGTAGCAGCGTGGATCGAGTAGAGAACGAAGCAACAATTTAGGAGAGGAAGTACAAATTGACCATCGCATCACCCCCCCCCCTCTCTCTCTCTCTCTCTCTCTCTCTCTCTCTCTCTCTCTCTCTCTCTCTCTCTCTCTCTCTCTCTCATTTTTCTTTATTTAAACGTGACATTTTACAAAAGACTATGTACTCAGAGGCGCACTGTCGTGAGCTCCCTATTCTAAGGGTGCTACTATCTATTTGGTTACAATATTTACAAAACCCTCTCTCTCTCTCTCTCTCTCTCTCTCTCTCTCTCTCTCTCTCTGAGCTAGTTCGGCGTACACAGTGTTTCCCTTGAAAGAAGTAACTTGTAAAAACATTCCCACTGGATCAAAACTTTGTAGACAAGTTCTCTGCCTGGCCTTCGCTTACCACTTCGTGATCGCCAACCTAATATATGATTTATTTCTTTTTTGTCCCCATAAAACTTTAAGGTTTGATTTTTTTTTTCTTAACAGCGATCTCTCTCTCTCTCTCTCTCTCTCTCTCTCTCTCTCTCTCTCTCTCTCTCTCTCTCTCTCTCTCTCTCTCTCTCTCTCTCTCTCTCTCTCTCTCTCTCTCTCTCTCTCTCTCTCTCTCTCTCTCTCTCTCTCTCTCTCTCTCTCTCTCTCTCTCTCTAGCTTAAAGTAAGAGACATCGCCTTTTATTGTTTTTAACCCCACACACTCCGCCCTCCTTTGTGAGTTTCGCGAGATGGCATTTCATATGATATTCACGAACGACACTGCGCCTTTCCCTGGTGCTAAGAGTCTGCAAACGAGGCTCACTGCAGGGACGACGGGAATATCATAAGAAGGGTGTGTCAGTCTATGTCTCTCTCTCTCTCTCTCTCTCTCTCTCTCTCTCTCTCTCTCTCTCTCTCTCTCTCTCTCTCTCTCTCTCTCATCTTTATTCCTGTTGCTTCACATTGTCCCTCTTTTGATTTTTCCAAGTCTGACGTTTATAATATCCCTTTTATACAGCGCTGAAATTTATGCCTCGTGCTTGTGTGATTTATGAGTCTCAGGTAGCGCCGCTCCACCCAAGGGAGGGAGAAAAATCACAGCCCTCGCCCAGATGCAGGAAATTGACGGGAGGAGAAAGGTAGGAGGTATGTAGGCGAAGCGAGAGGGAACTGCAACGTGTGAGAGGCAGAGGAGGAAGAGGGGGAGGAGGAAAACGACAGACGACACCAA
>NC_059268.1:8784183-8799183 GCF_017591435.1 Portunus trituberculatus | reverse complement strand
ACCCACCAATGCTCTCTCGTGCCATCTATCTATCCATTCCTGACTCAAATGTTAGGTAAGGATGTTCTTCTTTCTGTCACCTCTTTTTACATAGATCTGGAGAAATTCACTGGACTAGTAACAATGTATGGGGTATTTAAAAACATCTATAGAAAAGAGTATAAAACATATGGATTTTGCAATTTCTAGCCAGTATAATGTTTGGGAGTGGCTGTGGAATAAGGAAATTTGTCCGGAAGCATGTGTCCAGCAGCAGATAAAGTGCTTTTCAATGTTGATATTTTTGCTGTCAATTAATAGTGGATGTTAACGTCATGATGCATGTGATGTTTTCTGAATTACCTTTCCATCATACTCAGAAATACTGGCCATTTTTTTCCTTTTTTTTCTAACTTAAACCACTAGTTGAACGGGCCTGCTTTATTTTCCAGTCATTGTATGCGTTAGTTTGATAACTGATGAAAAGAAAACTCTAAAAGCAAACAAACACAAATACCATGGTGTAATATTCTGATGGGAGGTTCCTTTCTTTAAGACCGTCATGGGCGTTTCTTTTCTCTAAGAGCGTGAAGTGATACCTTTTATCTATTTTCACTGCCCATACCTTTCGCCTTCAACATTTCCACGCTTATATCATATCTGTAAAGTCGACTAAGGCCACAACCCTCTGAGCCTTATGGACTCTAAAAGCTGAGCGAGTGATGCAGTGCAATGAAGAAAGACTTTACTTGAAACGAGGGTCTCGCTTTTAACTGCTGCGTAGATGCTTGCTTCCTCAGGCACGGTGCTCGGTTTTGCCTCGTGTTGGACTGCCAGGCAGAGTTCTTTCCTCTTTCAACATTTTATGCTACTTGTAAAATGATAAGTGGTGGCTGATGAAGTTGTTATTGCAGGTAGAGAAGTTCATGCAACAACAACAACAATACCTATGAACAACCTAAATGGCAATTATAAGTAGTAGTAGTAGTAGTAGTAGTAGTAGTAGTAATTTGTCATTGTTGATCTTATCATCAGAGAGTTCTCAAACTAAAGTTGCAGTTGCCATATTCACCAGATATCGTCTATACATATTCACCACATATGGTTTACTGCATATAGTATATTTTTGGACGTTCTGCTATCACCTACCGAAATATTAAAATAGCTAAAATATTCTTAAACATATATCTACGACATAAACGCTTTAATAGTAGAATTAAAGATATATACATGCTTTGTTTTTTTTTCATATTATTTGTATTCTTGGGACAAAAATTACTCCTCTATTGATAATTCAAAGTCAGCATGATAGTTCTTTTCGTCTAGGAAGTAGATTACAAGAAACCATGAATATGTAAAACCCCATAAATGAGTTTATTTTAATCCCTTAAAAAATCAAAGTTTGATTATGAGATTGTTTCTTACCATCCAAACCATTACAAACCGTTCTTCGTTTTTTTGGCGTCATAGAGACCTGAAGATGATATATAATGCAGAGTGGCCATCGTAATTTCTATTTACTTTAAAGGCCTACAAAGTTCAGGCTATGGCAAGACACAACCTAAGAACACGGTAATGAAAGCACTGTAGCACCCTCAGGCTATTTTGGTTTCGGCCGTAAATTTTCGTTTTCCCCATAAAGAAAGCTGAACAAAAATTGCTTTACACTTTCACTGCGAAACATTAAGCTTTGCAGAGATTAAGTATGATATGTATGTTATATTAAAGTCTCTAAAAATGAAAGAGTTTGGTATGTACACCAAGCGACTATATTTTGCTTTATAAAATTATGTTAGTCGTATAAAGTCAAGTAACTATGAAGAAATATCACAGTAAAATAACAACAGAAAAATGTTGGAAGTAGTACAAACATGGTAAACCAATAGATACATCGTATTATAGTGTTTCGAAATATCTAATCTACACCGCGAGACGCTGCCCAACGTCTGAACTAAAACAGCCAGCGAGCACTTCAATCTTGACAGTTTGTGATCTCTCCTAAAAAAAGTAACTGTAGGAAAAGTATGAGTACTATTTACAGAGTTGCAGAACAGTAAAGATTCTTGGTAAAAAAAAATTAACAAATATAGATTGCATTTTCTTCTTTTGCAGTGCAATCAAAGGTAGATCTTGAAATCAGTAGAAATGCAAGTAAATTAAAACCACCCTATAGTAATAGGAATGACTGTCTTGAGATTCCCACGCCACCTTCATAACCACTCGACTCTTCGACAAATTACAATTTGGTTTCATAACAACGCCACGAAAGTTATCAGGAGTGCAGGAAGAGACAACGTTAAGCTTAATGAAAGGTAAACGAGACATTGAGGCGAGAAAAACATAGTCCAAGGCGGCACACAAGCGAAAAAGTTCCAAAGAATACAAGACTTATCTCAGTATTTTTCCACAAAATGCTTAAAATCTAAAAACATTTAAGACAAAGAAGTGACAGAAGGATTATAAAAGAATGGATAGATAAGTCAATCGATGGAAACATTACCGAAAAATGTACTCCATCAACGGATAACTATTCCAACTCAAAGAACATACATATACAGAAACAAACCGGAAGTGCTGCGCTCACGAACATCCTAAAGGAGAGTGGAACTTAACAAAACGATGTCAAAATCAAAGTGAACACTAAAACCCGAACAAAAGAAAAAATATCCAAAAATGATTTCAGATTCACTGTAACAAACAATATATATACAGATATATATATATATATATATATATATATATATATATATATATATATATATATATATATATATATATATATATATATATATACCTATTTTTTTTTCATGCCATGTACAGAGCGTCCCTACGTGTTGTACGTCAATTGTTAAGAAAGGCGGAAAATAATACGATAACGAGTATAAATCCAGAGACTGGCGAGGATGCGAGAATGCTGCAACTGTCGACCGTCTAATTTATTGGCAAGGTATATCTCACCCGTCACTGGCAGGGAAGGAAGATTATATTCTCTTTTATTATGTTATGGCCTATAGCACCTGTAAGCATACTTGAAGAGTATATGTGGGAAGCGCTGTTCAGCTTCCGGCAATTAGTGGCGCAGGCAATTTAATTTATGTTAGTACCCATATTAGGGGCCCATATCACCTCCCAAGTGCATCTTTGGTGTAACCATCTAGATTCTAGAACATGGTATCATGGTGACATGTAGGTAACTTTAAACCACTCAACAAATGGTAGAGCTTCAAAGCAGTATGTGGTGGGATTCCAACCTACACGTGGACGTCTGCCCGAACCCACGCTCACAACCTTCCAGTATGCCACCGCCTCCTCCGCAGCACCAAGTCTGATCAAAACTAAAAATATTTCAGTAGTTCCTCTTAATTTACTTCTCTTTTCAGTTTCCGAACTCAAGAATCAATTCGTATATTATGTAGTTAGTAACAATCTAATTTCATTTTGTAGTCGAAGGCTTTTATTGTACTGGTTTATGAGTGATTTCGTCGCATTTTGTTATGTTACCTATAGTTACTATATTGCCAACATTACTACTTGGGATTCAAATGAATTGTTACTCTTTGCCGTTAATCAATCAATACATTTCTTAATCTGCACATTTTTTCTGATTTTCTGCCTCTTGATCACTATCATTTCACACACACACACACACACACACACACACACACACACACACACACACACACACACACACACACACACACACACACACGCAAAAAAACAGAAAAAAAAAAAAAAAAACACTCTTCTGTTGTCTATGTATGTGACGGACAGTACGTCATGAATAGCGAGCAGGAATGGTTTTGCGTCTGTGTTACATAATCTCATATAAACAGTACATAACTACAAAATATGAAGCATAAAAATCATACAATACAACAAAAAACAATTCCAAAGTTACAGTATTAGAGAAGCCACTGTCGAGAATACATGAGTTAAAACTGTAGAAGCAGAGCGAAACAATGCAGAAGACAACTGGAAAGGGCAGCACCATGTAGCTTGTGTACCTGATGAGAACAGAGAGGAAGAGGGAAAGAGAAAAAAAGAATGACAGACTGGGCCCCGAAAGGTAGTTGACCTAGCGGAGGGAGGCGAACCAGGAGATGAGATGAGACCAAAAAGTTTGTTGGCAGATTTTGCTAGAGATTGGCAAAGTAACGTCACTCATGCAGAAGATTCGGGAACACACACACACACACACACACACACACACACACATTCTCTCTCTCTCTCTCTCTCTCTCTCTCTCTCTCTCTCTCTCTCTCTCTCTCTCTCTCTCTCTCTCTCTCTCTCTCTCTCTCTCTCTCTCTCTCTCATAAAATTTCATCGATGAAATAAACTTCTCGAACCCTGTGGGATATTTATACACCATTCTTTTAAATCAATGCCAAAATATTCTGATCTAGGAAGATTAAAACTTTTGTTGAGTGTTTAGTAAAATGTTGGCGATTTTGTAATCTTTAGAAACTATAAGAAAGAGGTTAAGCCGAATATTTAAACATTCTTACTACCTTCCATATCGGTAATTTCCCCGCAGTTCACGGATCATCTATTTTCTCTATATACATATTAACATTTTCACTTTACATATAAGAGAACTGATTTTCATAGTACAGTAGTTTTATTTAATTTCGCAATCGTTTTCTATGTATTCATGATAAACCGGTATAGTAACGTAATGGATGAGATACCGGGATGTCCATAGAGAGAAAGTTAATACCACAAGGAACAATGTCAGTAAGGAAAAGAATAGTTTGGAGCTGATAAGACCAATACTAATTATAAACAAAAACTCTCCGTAACCTTTAACATTCTGATCATTTATGGTAATTAAGAATAACACTCCAAAATACCACCTAGGTTATCATTAACGACGATAATGAAAGCAACGAAATTAATAACAAGTATGGTATTATTATTATTCTCTCTCTCTCTCTCTCTCTCTCTCTCTCTCTCTCTCTCTCTCTCTCTCTCTCTCTCTCTCTCTCTCTCTCTCTCTCTCTCTCTCTCTCTCTCTCTCTCTCTCTCTCTCAGCAGAGCGCGCATGGGAGGCACCGTCATCGCCACATTGCCTGGTGGACGCGGTATCAAGCCCTCCTCTTTAGGTCAATATCCACAGTGCAATGCCTGCCCCCCACACACCCCTACCGCACCACCACTCCCCAGCGCACCACTTACCTCACTCCAAACACACACACACACACACACACACACACACACACACACACACACACACACACACACACACACATATAACTAATGCATAACTCAAGCGAAGTACGTGCTGAGTAAATAAGGATTTCATAAGCGATTCCTTCGTTTTTATCTGAATTCGAACTTAACTTCATAAGCAACCCACCACCACCACCACCACAGCCACCACCGCATCGCCCGGCAGGAGGAAGGACTTGGTTGAGACACATGAGTAGATACTGGAGGTAGCAGTTGCAGTAAGTGAGGCTTTGGAGGGAGGTGTGGTGCCCTAAGTGAGTACCGGTCCCCCAAGGCGGTGAAAGGAGTGTATGGCTAGGTAAACACGAGGCTGAGGACTTGATGAGGAGACGGAATAAGATAGTGGCCTCCGTGGTCGAGAAATGGAGAAAAGAAAGGGAGATGAGAGGATGAGGAAACGTAGAGTGTAGGTTGTAAAGGTAAAAACTAGGTTGATGAGAAAAAAAAAAAAGTGCGTAGGGAGGAAGGGCGAAAATGTGAGTGTAGAGCCTTTTTCACAGCCGAGTATTGATATTGCAGCTCGAGTATCAAAAGAGGCGCCAAGAAAAAGCTTCTCAAAACAAGGGGGATCACATTTCCGACGCCTGCCTAGCGACGACCCAGGTCCTCTCACACTTCCCCAACCTGCGCCCACTCTCTTCTGGTTCCCCCCCAGCCCTCATCCATCCTTTACTCAATCCCTCTCTCTCTCTCTCTGCTGACAAACGCGTCACGCCAAATGCATTGTCTCTCCTCCCTCAACACAACATCCTGTTTGGTTCCATCTTATACATCAGCATATAAATTGGTTTATCTGATTTCTTTCCTCATGAGTGCACGCGGAAGGCAGCTGCAGTTTCACCACACCTTTCCATTTAATCTCCAGTGAAATATAATCTCTAAAGGCACAGTAATTACCTCATGTTTGTTAAGGGGAACTGTGAGTAACAATAAACAAAAGCTTCGTTCATCTGCGTCTATTCGTCACAAGTTTTATGTCTATCAGCACCTTCTTTCAGTGCCTCGGTGAGACAAAGACATGGCGGCTCCACAGAAGAGCGACCACAACAAAATACACAAAACTAAGTTACTTCTTATTTCGCCTTGGTCTCCACACTCAGAGAAAACAAAGAAACGTGGGGAACAGAAATAAATGTAATTTCACCGAGGTACAAGCAAGTGATTAAGGAGGGATGAATACAGCAGACTGTTTTGCATTTAACGCACTGGAACTCCCTCTCTTCTCAATGTTGGCACGGGAGCAACTTGGCAGTGGCTACCCTAACACCATAAATACGTACAAGGGGAGAAGAGCCGCTACTTTGAAGGGCGACACTCAATATGGTATCACACACAGGCGGTCCAGGAACGTGCGGCGGCGTAAAATATTGAGGCAGAGGCGCTCAGCTCCAACTACTTGTGGCGCGAAAGGCGTGCGATGGAAAGGGATCGGAGCGGGTTTTTTTTTCAGATGAGGAGCGTTGGTCGAGTTTCCATCCATGCGAGGAAGTGAGGTGATGAGGAAGTGAAGTGAAGGGAGAAAAGGAAGCAAAGGGAAGGGAAGGAAGGAACAGAAACAGAAAAAATCATTCTCTCTCTCTCTCTCTCTCTCTCTCTCTCTCTCTCTCTCTCTCTCTCTCTCTCTCTCTCTCTCTCTCTCTCTCTCTCTCTCTCTCTCTCTCTCTCTCTCACACACACACACTATGAAGAATTTTATCTTTCCTTTACGATTCGCTTCACCTGCTTCCCATATGTTTCCTTCTGGTAGATTTCCTATAAGCAACTTTTCTTCCATCCGTCACATCTATACACAACCTTAAGATATCCCTCTTGCCAATACATCTCCATATTTTACTTTTATAAACGCAAATCAAGAAGTGTATCGGAAATCTTTAGCCATCTGCCAAGAAACCTGCCGGTGAAAATCTGGGAATAAGCTTAATAATATAAATAAATTAATAAGTATATAAAAGCTACAAAAACATACTTTCTTAATAAATATGTACTTTTATATCAATATCTTTCTTCTCTTCATGATTTCATGAAGAGGAACATTTTGTTTACTACTATTTTTTAACAGACGAAAAGAAAATGAAAAAAAAATATATATTCCAAAATTTTCATCTATTAATTAAGCTATGCTCTCTACATAAAGAAGGATAACTGTACATACTTAGAAGTGCACTGTGGATGATAGTAGTATTCTTGATCCATATATAAATAAATAAATAAATAAATAAATATACATATATATATATATATATATATATATATATATATATATATATATATATATATATATATATATATATATATATATATATATATATATATATATATTCCTTTCATTGATAAAATTTTTCCATTTTTTCATTATGTGTAACCTTAGAATAAAATTCTTAAATGCAATTTTTTTCAATCTTTTGAACTTTCGCTAAAATAGAGAAGAAAAATGAGTTCAGTGTTTCTTTTATCTGGTAATTGTGGTATGTTCTTTACCTAAGGAAGAACTATTGGACAATGTAGAATATCTTTTTTACAGTTTTTAAGAGTGCTGCATGGATTATAATTATTATACGTATTTCATACTGAAATACAAGAAAATGAAATTCAATAATAAATGCATAATTAAATTAGTTAGCGTTGCGAACAATAGTGCTGTAGGTGTTTTACGAACTCAAGCTTCGAAAGGAAACATATGGACAGATTTTTCTCTGTTCCGAGTCTCTGGGGCAGCAGAAAAACAAAAATTTATTTACTACGTTTGGTAATACTTCAACAAAGAAGCAAAGATCATTAATAAGATTCATGCAAATACATACAAGCTTTTTAGTTGTGTGTGTGTGCACCTAAATAAAATTCCATAAGACAAAAATGCAAATATAATTTATAGTCTGGAAACATCAATGTCTCACACAAATACCTTTTTTTTCAAATAAATTTAGCAACAGCAAAGAAATGATCACTACAACGCGCATATATATATATATATATATATATATATATATATATATATATATATATATATATATATATATATATATATATATATATATGTGTGTGTGTGTGTGTGTGTGTGTGTGTGTGTGTGTGTGTGTGTGTGTGTGTGTGTGTGTGTGTGTGTGTGTGTGTGTGTGTGTGTGTGTGTGTGTGTGTGTGTGTGTGTGTGTGTGTGTGTGTGTGTGTGTGTGTGTGTGTGTGTGTGTGTGTGTGTGTGTGTGTGTGTGTGTGTGTGTGTGTGTGTGTGTGTGTGTGACGCAATGTACAGAAATTCAAACCACGAATATGCACCGAAATCTTTCAGAACAAGAGTGGTGGCGAGGCTTTTGACCAGATAGGCACACAACAGCATACGACATTCAGCTAAGCACTTTGATTCATCCCAAGCAACTCTCTGAAGTCAGGTGTTTAGGAAGTATTTCAGGATAAACACTGGTACACGACGGCTTGCTGAGTGGGTGAGAGAACTCCTCCTTTCCGCACAACTTCAGACACCCACTTCACCACCAGTTTCAGATGCAAGCAAAGTCAACACTTGCTACAGAGAGCGAGTATACGTGTGGAGACAAACTCACAGCTGTTAAATATTTAGCTCAAGTGACTGTGTGTGTGTGTGTGTGTGTGTGTGTGTGTGTGTGTGTGTGTGTGTGTGTGTGTGTGTGTGTGTGTGTGTGTGTGTGTGTGTGTGTGTGTGTGTGTGTGTGTGTGTGTGTGTGTGTGTGTGTGTGTGTGTGTGTGTGTGTGTGTGTGTCTACTTTGCAGGCCGTCGTGAGTCCTACAGCTGGGAACATATAGGTCGATGGACTTTTCCTCTTTAAGTCATCGGGGTTTAGACAGAGTGTTCACTGACAGCTGGAGGAAGATGTCCGTGTGAGGGATGGGAGACACGGTGCACTTCATATCTACTTGATCAGCAGTGGGAACGAGAGAGAGAGAGAGAGAGAGAGAGAGAGAGAGAGAGAGAGAGAGAGAGAGAGAGAGAGAGAGAGAGAGAGAGAGAGAGAGAGAGAGAGAGAGAGAGAGAGAGAGAGAGAGAGAGAGAGAGAGAGAGAGAGAGAGAGAGAGAGAGAGAGAGAGAGAGAGAGAGAGAGAGAGAGAGAGAGAGACTCAACATTACGACCAAAAGGATTATAAGTGAAATATAAGTACGTTGCAAATTAATAAACATATACGATAATTATATAAATACAAAGGAATAAAAATAAGACATTACGAGTTTCATACATTTCATGATAAAAAAAAAAAAAACAGTTTTGTGTATTGAATCCACTTACAACTTTCAAAAGAGAACATTATTATTTCATCACGCACATATATGTAAACACACCCACGCACCCACTCACCCACACCCACCTACCCACACACACACACACACACACACACACACACAAAACAATGATATAATAAGTGAAAACAACATTTATAAATCGTGTTTTATTTTCAGCACACAAGCAATAACCGTCTTCTTCCGGAGTGACGCATGACGAAATGAGCGTTGCGCGGATTCCACAAAAACGACTAATACAATTTAAAATTCCATTAATATCTGGAAAACTACCTTAATAAGATAAAATCCTGCCTCTCTCTCTCTCTCTCTCTCTCTCTCTCTCTCTCTCTCTCTCTCTCTCTCTCTCTAGGATGACCTGCGGGCGAGCGAATGCAGTAGAAGACGTGTTTATCATGATGCATATGGAAGCTTGCTTAGAACACAGGAGTGACGAGTGACGTAAACATGTGATGCTTGAAGGGAGTGTGGGAAGGAGGCGTGGCAGGGAAGAGGACGCATGGCAATATAGACAGAAGAAGAAGAAGAAGAAGAAGAAGAAGAAGAAGAAGAAGAAGAAGTAAAAGAAAAAGAAGAGGAAGAAGAAAAAAGACTGTATCACATCATATTTCTCTTTAAATTTTGCTGAATGACAGAACAGTGAGAATAATGAGTTTTTTCCTTATCCATGGTAGAGTCATAGTAGTAGTGTTTATTGTCATGTGTTCTGATGCCTCATGTAAATAAAGCCTCGACCTTCTCTTTGTAATAAGCAGGTTACTCCAGAATATTGCACTGAGAGCCTGGGATCTTTACAATGAATGATTATCTTTTAACATTTACGTAATATTTATTGACAAGCTGAACTGATTACTAAGGATATTACTTTCCGCCAATTCACGCACTGAACAAAAATTCATCTCTCTCTCTCTCTCTCTCTCTCTCTCTCTCTCTCTCTCTCTCTCTCTCTCTCTCTCTCTCCCTCCCCTCTCTCCCTCCATCCCTCCCCTCTGTCCCTCTCCCTCCCTCCCTCTCCCCTCCTCCCTTTTTCCTTCCTTCCTTCCTTCCTTCCTAGCTTCCTTCCTTCCCTCCCTCTCTCATCTCTCCTCTCCTCTCCTCTCCTCTCTCTCTCTCTCTCCCGTGTGTGTGTGTGTGTGTGTGTGTGTGTGTAGGTGGTTGCGGTAGAGTGGGTGGATGAGTGTAATACAAGAACACAAAGGTCAAGATAAGGCTTGGAGAGGATCAATGAAAAGGATTTGAAAGATTCTCCCTCTGTCCTTGTCAACCTCAGTAAATCTTCCCGCTGCATTGCTACGACGGAGTGAAGAAGACTGTCTTTATGTTCTTTACATCAGCAAGTATTATGTCAATAGGAATTTCTGCTTACGTTCAGCACCATTTTATATTTCCATGCTCTTATATCTCTCTCAAAATTACAAAGAATATTAAAGGAGATTCTACACATTTCCACGTTACTTTAATTGCGTGAATGCATATTTATGTGACGTAGGAATGTATAAAAAAGAGACTTTCTGGTTTGCAAAAATATGAAGTAACATTCTTTCTATTTGCTAGATGGAATATATTTGGCGCACGCTTGTGTGTGTGTCTGTGTGTGTGTGTGTGTGTGTGTGTGTGTGTGTGTGTGTGTGTGTGTGTTTGTGTGTGTGTGTGTAAACAAACACTAAATAACATATAGTTTATTTGAGTGTTATTGATTTCTTTTCATTTTAGAATTGCGTTTTTTCATGTTCTGAATACTAGAAACGGCTGTTTCCACCACAGAGAGAGAGAGAGAGAGAGAGAGAGAGAGAGAGAGATGTGTGTGTGTAATTCACTGTTTGTTTGATCTGCTGCAGTCTGACGAGACAGCCAGACGTTACCCTACGGAACGAGCTCAGAGCTCATTGTGTCCGATCTTCGGATAGGCCTGAGACCAGGCACACACCACACACCGGGACAACAAGGTCACAACTTCTCGATTTACATCCCGTACCTACTCACTGCTAGGTGAACAGGGGCTACACGTGAAAGAGACACACCCAAATATCTCCACCCGGCCGGGGAATCGAACCCCGGTCATCTGGCTTGTGAAGCCAGCGCTCTAACCACTGAGCTACCGGGCCGTGTGTGTGTGTGTGTGTGTGTGTCATAAAGCATTTGACAGTAATGAATTCCTACTAAGTCTAGTGAAAGCCGTGGACTTCCTAAAGATTAGAGACAAACACCTTAATTCTATGCACGCACACACACAAAGTAAAAATATATAGAAGCATAGAAAATAAATGAAATGGAACAAACCAACAAAAACCCTGATGTAATGAGTTTAATATAATTATACCTCATAATATTAAACCAACACAGCCTAACATTACGTACCACTCTACACATTTTTCTGACCTTATGCAAGTAATAAAACAATGTATGTATTACTTCATTTACATATTTTACATTATAAAGGAAATTTGTGGTATATTTTTTTTCAAAGTCTACTGAAATCCAACCACATGTCAAAATAGAAAAAAAAATTGCTTCTATAGACTAACTCGAGGGAAAAAATGATCACAAACAAGTGCAGAGACATATTATTATTTGCATCACAACTTTCAACTTCCAGACTCCAATTTCACCATTACCATCCAATCTTCACCATTACGGTCACAACATCCTTTACCATTCTATCGCCCGCCTCTTACACTACTTTCATCACGACTTCCCCCTCACCATCATCACCTTTCCCATCATCAAATAACTATTCCTTCATCACTGTATCCCATCACTACCCATTACTACTCATCTCCATCAGTCACCATCAGTCACCATCAGTCATCGTCATTCATCATCAGCCATCTCACTCATCAACTCTATCGCCCAATAATCGCAAGTCACCATCCCATCACTATCCATCGCTCACCATGCATTACTTCCCATCACCACGACTCAGCCACAATGGTCATCAACTGTTCTACATCACAATTCATGACCACATTTCACCATCTGTCGCCCTACGTCACCACACATTACTCCCCATCGCTCCTCCTTACTCATCGCCACCACCACAAACACCACCACCACCATCATCATTACTTCTACTGCACCAACACCACCACAATCACTTCTCATTTCTGTCCACACACTACACGCCAAAGTGATGGATCCACACATTAGAAAACAAAATACATACAGGTTTCAACTCTATTGTTTATTTAGTGAAGCCTTTGGTAAACCTGCACCTCTGCTGTTTGTGAGGAGTTACATCCTTTAATGTTATCTGTAAATAATGAAATACTCAAATTACAAAACGGATGTAAAAAAGAATTCCTTTCCAAGCCACAACTTTGGAAAATCAGGAAAAAAAGACAAACTAGGACAAGGAGAGCTTCATGTATTGGGAATATTTGACCGTCTATCATGTCTGCCTGTAAATTTTTTTTTCTGTATCTGCTCACACACACACACACACACACACACACACACACACACACACACTTTGTTATCTGAATATTATTAGAATAATGCTATAATGGTTGCAGTTGTTTGTTATTATTTCAAATTGTATTAAAGTACGGAAATTTTGTGGACTACACCAGTTATAAAGTGTTAGTATTAATTTTGGAAGTACTAGTGAAATCATTTGTACTTTTTGTCTATTGTTCTTTATATGCACTGTGGTCAATAAACTATCTATCTATCTATCTATTCATCTCTTATCAATCTACAAACTTTATCCTTCTTTCCATCTTTCTCCTGTCTAATCCAGAAATGCGAATCCACCACCCACATTTCACCCTAACATCTCTCCTAACACACATATATTTGCATCCATTTCTCTGCACTATAAAGTATTCACCGTCTATCTGACCTATAGATACTCATATTTCGTTTTATTTCTGTCTTCATTCCTGTATATCACTTTTATCCCACACACCTACGAACACACACTCCCACACACGCACACACAAAGGCACACAATAATAGGGTTATAAAACACTTCCATCAGACCACTTGCCGATAAAGATTCTGGTGCAGCGCTGGCTAGAGTTTGCCTGCGTGGTCGTGGCACCGGTCCAGCTTTTGGCAATGGCTTGATAACATACGACGGATTGCGATACACGTTGGAACTCTCTCTCTCTCTCTCTCTCTCTCTCTCTCTCTCTCTCTCTCTCTCTCTCTCTCTCTCTCTCTCTCTGTCATTGTCTGTCTGTCTGTCTGTCTGTCTCTCTCTCTCTCTCTCTCTCTCTCTCTCTCTCTCTCTCTCTCTCTCTCTCTCTCTCTCTCTCTCTCTCTTCTTGCGTAGTACAATATTTATGGCCAACTCAGCCTTTGACCCACACAGGGATAAAAAGACAACAAAACAGAAAAGGAAAAGGGGAAAAAAAAGTATCAATATTTCTGTTCATCCTCAAAAAAAAAAAAAAAAAAAAAAAAAAAAAGGCAAAGAAAAAAAGTTATTCCTGTCGTAACTTAAAATATATATTTCATCTGACCAGCAACACTATTCCACACACACACACACACACACACACACACACACACACACACACACACACACACACACACACACACACACACACACACACTACCGCTTGGCCTCTGTGGTGTGGAGAATGCTAAGGTCATCACTCGTTGGAAATATTTCGGGTGCAAAATGTACAGCGGCCTAATGTAAATTCCGCCCCATAAAAACTTGGCATTATCGGAGCGCGCTTGTTTTTATAGAGGAAAGAGAGGAAATGGGATGAAAAGCGAAAATAAGGGAAGGAATGGAAAGGGAAAGAGGGTATGACAGCAGGGAAATGTGCTACGAAAACAAACGAAACAGGAGGCAAGAGAAAAGCGAGGTGATGTCATGAAAAACGGTGAATGCTGACAGGAGGTAGTGAAGAAATTGTTATCAGAGGAAACAGGTGATAGATACAAATAACAAAGGGAAAGGAGAGGAGTAGAGGCAATTATATAGTGATGAAATAAGAGGGAAAAGGAGAAAAGGAGAAGCAAAAAGGAAATAGGTGAAAGGAAGGAAAACGACAACAGGATAATAACACTAATATCACTTGGTTCAAAAATAGTTCACCAATATGGGTACTATATTCATAAATGCATAATGAGGTCACTTCAGGCTATTCTCCTCATAACATTAAGCAAGAGACTTTCGTGGAGAAAGAGCAAAAATGAGACCACAACCTGGTGAATATAAACCGTAATACACTTGACCACAATACACTTTACTTCCTCAATGGTAGCTTCTCCAGAAAGACGACACAGCCCAACAAGTGGTGGCAGCAGTGAGATATGGTCAGTAGCGCAGGAAAAACCTAACACACAGCCATCGCCCTCTCCTGACCATCCATCGAATGCGCTTATTCAAAACACACCAACGCTGAAACACGAGTCATGGAACTCCGCGAGCTTCTCTCCACACCTTTCACAACCAAAGCCATACGAAAATACAGGGAATGTCGTTTCTCACTCTTCTAGAATTTAGGGTGGGACTTTTTTCCCAGCAATTTCTTTTCTTCCTTTTTCTCTACCAGCAAGATGAAGATAAA
>NC_059268.1:8766683-8779183 GCF_017591435.1 Portunus trituberculatus | reverse complement strand
TGTCTGTGTATGAACGCATATGTTGATACATGAAGAAAGCGTCAAGGTATTACGGCCTCTCCTGCATTCGCTTGAGTAGCCATAAATGTTGAGTGTACAGGAGGGGAGGAAAGACGGGATCAGCTTAATGTTTTAAAGGAAGGAGGGACAGATGCCTCTAATGTCAAGTGTAGCTTCCAGAGGCGGCAGCGCGTGTAGCAGAAAAGATCCTGATATGTTTACTGCTTCACTCTGATATGGGAGACAATTACATCTTCATGAAACTGTTTGATATAACGGCTATTCATTTCCTATAAGTAAGGATGACTGCTAAATAATAGAAGGAGGAGGAGGAGGAGGAGGAGGAGAAGAAGAAGAAGAAGAAGAAGAAGAAGAAGAAGAAGAAGAAGAAGAAGAAGAAGAAGAAGAAGAAGAAGAAGAAGAAGAAGAAGAAGAAGAAGAAGAAGAAGAAGAAGAAGAAGAAGAAGAAGAAGAAGAAGAAGAAGAGGAAGAAGAAGAAGAAGAAGAAGAAGAAGAAGAACCACTGCCACCACCACCACCACCACCACCACCACCACAACAACAACAACAACAACACCACCACCGCCACAACAACACCACCACCACCAACAACAACAAAACCACGACACCATTCCAACTTGTCTTTCACTCTAATTTCCCCAACAACAAAAAAAAAAAAAAAAAAATGAAGAGTTCCATTTTGACACTCTCTTCCTTGGTCTTCTTTTTCTGCTCCTCTCACTCCGTACTCCCCGCGTCCATTAATAGCCGAAAATGACCCGGGACGACCCAAGGGAGCACTCTGGTAATCTTATGCGACGTGGCTCTCCTTTCAAGCAATTTCTCTCCTCCATAATCACTGCACCACAATTACTCGCGTCTCTTATCACCCACTTACCTGTAATTAATTTGTTCTCCGCTGGTTGAAACTCCATTTATTTTTTCCTTTTTGTCATAGCTGATTAATGATGCTCTCTCTCTCTCTCTCTCTCTCTCTCTCTCTCTCTCTCTCTCTCTCTCTCTCTCTCTCTCTCTCTCTCTCTCATCACAGTAGTTTTATATATGAGGTTCCTTTTTCTAAGTATGTATTTCTGTTAGGATAGCATTATACATATTGCTCCTTTTTTTACTATTAATGTTCTACCCTTTTCTTTCTCTCATTTTCGTTTTATTTGTCAGAGTCTTAATGTTACCCTCCTGATTCTCCTTCATCTTCCATTTTTCACTGCGTCTCTCCTTTTTTTCTTCAACCTTCTTATCTGAGGGTTCTTTTATCTTTTCCACTTTATCCTGAATGCAATCTCATTCACTTCACATTCTCACTTTCTCTCATGTCTAGATACATTAGATAATCCTTAATTTTTCTGCTCATTAAACTAGAAAAACAAATTTGAGAGCGTTAATAATGATGAGCACTACGCAAATCGGCATCTGATAATTTACACGGTGTTTGTGTTTCTTTCCTTTGTCTCTGAATATTCAACATAACACAATAGAGTATAGGGAAATGAATGCTAAATCTGCCTCCCCACAAGTTACATTCTGCATTCTCTCTTTCTACCTTGGTCTAAAGAGAATGATAAACAGTTGGTCGTTATCTCTCCGCTCTGTACTCCAATCCGGGCTTACAACAGACGGCTTATATATTTCTAGACTCCAAACTATATATAGGGGGCGATGGCTCTAATGGTGAGGAATAATGAAACTGACATACCTCACTCCAGCCAACCAAACCAACAGATTCATCCTGAAAATCTTGACAAATCACTCAGTAGGGAGGATAACTCAGCCGACGGGAGAACTGCTCTGAATTCAATTAAGGTTTTCACAATGCTGACAAGACAACACAACCGCTTCTGCGTAAGACTCGACTAGGTGTGCAGCATATATAAATACTTGTACATAAATGTCAGTGTAATTAATTGTTCGTGGAGGAGGATTTGACTTGTATGAGAAATTGCCTTCCCTTGGAGATGTAGACGTAAAAAAAAAAGAACTAAAGGATGGAGGGTTTAACAATGGAAAACATATATAGACCATTCTGAGTTTCACTGTTTTCATCAGATTGCTATGTGATGTTTAAGAATATGATGAGTAAAGCAGAAATAGTACATTAATCGTGCAGACACTCCTTTCCCTCCCATACATGATGGGGAGGTAAACATGGAAAATCTTTATGCATTGCTTCATGCATCATTTATCTTCAAAGACTTGTATGGAATTCTGTGATATGGAAATTTGTTGCTATTTTTTCTTCCTGACCGATTTCGTTCTCAAGAAAAGTGTCTTCTCACTAACCTTCTTTTTGAGTTATGGAATACGTGGGTTATTTTTCCATTTCTATCTTGGAGGAATCACCATCACAAGCAATATATGCTACAAGCAGACGGTGGTCGGACCAAGCCAGCACACCAGTGGGAGCATGTGTATTTATAGTGCCATCTCGTGACGGTCAATTCCATCCAGATGCTTCCCTTGACAGAAGACGCCATCAAAGTTAGGTTCTCCTAGGTAGCATATGAATGATTGCAAACCACTAGACGACGCACGAATATCACCTGCTCGTCAGTCAAACTTGAACACGAAACTCTACGTCCAATATTTCAGTAAACTAACCGCTTAGAAAAACAAAATGAAGAAATAAGAAAACAAATCGTCGCTAGTAAACGCTAGATAACGAAAATCAGCGACTATACATTATCAACAAATTGTGAGCTGTCATTTTTCATACATTTCTTTTCTTCTTTTCCTATGCGCAACTTTATTCTGAATACATGACTCTATATGTTACAAAGACGAAGCATTTGGAGGATGAGGAGCGGTGAAAACAGCCACCGCCACCAATTCACCACCTTTGCATTTCTTTGGTTTTCAAGGCTAAAGTAAAATTTTTCCAACGCGAAAGTTGCCTGACACTCACAAGATAAATATATCATAATTTTTTCCTCGTCTCTTTTATTCATCATTTCAGGAAGTTTTCAGGTTTTACTTTACTGACAGCCGAGACAAATTCATCATATTTTTTTTTTTTTTTTTTTTTTGCTTTTCAGAGATTCTTTATTTTCATTTTGCTTTTACTTGTCGAGTATAATTTTGGCAAGAGAGATAAGTCTAGTAATGGTATTTGCACATCTTACAATGAAGGAAACTATTATTACGAAAGCTTTTGTACCGTTATCAGATAGGGCAAAAACTGAAATCCTGTTACTACGACTACTACGACTATTACTACTACTACTACTACTACTACTACTACTTAACACGGTTCGATTTTTATTGCGTCCGTCAGGGGAGCAACATGTCCACTGCAAAATATATCTCCGGCAAACAACAGTACATGGAGAACACGGACGAGGACAGAGGTAATACAATCGCATGGAACTGCCTGCCCTTCTCGCTCTGGTTACATTTGATCAAGCCCCCGAGAAACCTTACACGTGTCCCTGTCTATTCAGTTCGCTTTACCCCTTTTATTATGAAACGAGTAGAATCCTATCACGGAGTATGAACATTGTTGATTTCCCGTAAAATTCCCTGGCATGGAAAGTCATCACAGCAAAATGTCTGAACCTCTTTCAAATATCGTCATTCCATATTGCGTGTGTTTGTAAGCTTTATATGTTCTGATATTCGCATGAGCACAGGATTTCGTGATATTAACATAATTAAGATATGCAGCACGTTCTTTAAGCACATACTAGATACAATTACCGAGAAACTTGAGTGTAATTGGGGGAGTGTAAAAAATAAAATAGAACAAAAATCTTCAAACCTTTGCTGTGTCAATGAATAGGGCAGTGGTTTGCAAATAGTCCTGCAAATGAGAGGTCCAGTGATATCATTAAAGACATCCCCCCTCCATTCTGTAAGGTTTAGTGCTGCAGCGGCCATTACAAGGGCCGGCCATGCAGGGCTGTGAGGGCGCTGTAATATGTGGCCCATTTCTGCCTAAGAGCAAACTATTATGATCTTTTTTTCCCCTTCATGCTCCATTACTTATCGCATTCCTTCCTCTCAACATATATTTTCATGGCTCTCTCTCTCTCTCTCTCTCTCTCTCTCTCTCTCTCTCTCTTCCACTATAGTATATTAGCATTTTATGACCTATTTCATCTTCTATCCATTCTCCTTGTTCATCTCTGCCATTCTTCTCTCACTGACACTCATCTCTTCCTTTATCTTCGCATTTTTCTTCATTTTCTATACTTATCAGACCTTGATCTCTCAGTGCTTCTCTTTTTGCTTTGTCATTTTCTTTATTTCATCTCTCTCTCTCTCTCTCTCTCTCTCTCTCTCTCTCTCTCTCTCTGTGTGTGTGGGGGGGGGTGAAGGGTGTTTATCTAGCTAGAAGTAAGGGGTGGAGCACAATTTTCTCCTCCATGTAGTAGAATTCTCCGGAAAATTATTATTGTACGCCTTCTCTCCCTCTTCTCTTTTCTCTTTCTTTTTTTTTCTCTCTCTCCCTCTCTATTTCTCCCCCTCGTCTGTACATCTTGCTTTCTGAAGGGTGGTGAGTGGCTGCCTCCATTTGCAATTATGAAACTTCAGTACAATACACAAGCATAGGCTAATGATGTGAGGGAATATATAATGAGAACCTACGATAAACATAAACGACACGGAAAATAATGGGTTATGATTCCGCTGGTGAAAGAAAAGATGCATTTTGCAGTGTGGTGCTCGTAAGAAAATAAAGGAGTAAAATGTTTGTGTGTGTGTGTGTGTGTGTGTGTGTGTGTGTGTGTGTGTGTGTGTGTGTGTGTGTGTGTGTGTGTGTGTGTGTGTGTGTGTGTGTGTGTGTGTGTGTGTGTGTGTGTGTGTGTGCACTGTTCATCCCTACTACTCGGTTGACCTAACATGGCATTTTCTGACCACGCTTGGCCCATCACTTCTGTATAGGAGAGAACGCCGAGGAACACAAGCAAAACCTTTTCATAATTATTATTACACCCTGGCAGTGACAAACGGCGTCTCCCCTTACTACGATCCTTTGTTCTTTCTCCTCTCGTGAAATCACCATTGCGAGCACTCAACGATGGTCAGGAGAAATTAATACATTCTCTTTCTCCCCTCTTTGTTCCGGGCGCCGTAAGGAATATTCACCATCTCCATAACTATTTCTGACAGCAGCCTCGCTACTAAACTTTTGTTCCCACTTTGAAAATTGAGTCTGGGCTCGTTATCAGCGCTACTCAGAAACCCCCGTCTCTCCTGTACTAGGTGGTGGTAATGGGAAAATTTGTGTGTGGTAGTACAAAGGGAAATTTGAGAAACACGCAAATGAGAAATAGAGGGCGCTCTTCTGTGTGTGTGTGTGTGTGTGTGTGTGTGTGTGTGTGTGTGTGTGTGTGTGTGTGTGTGTGTGTGTGTGTGTGTGTGTGTGTGTGTGTGTGTGTGTGTGTGTGTGTGTGTGTGTGTGTGTGTGTGTGTGTGTGTGTGTGTGTCCTGTGTGACACAAACACACACACACACACACACACACACTGCATAATAGCAAAAGTTTCAGACATCAGATAAGTTCACGCTCGCTCATTTCTCGACATTATTTCTGCTTACGAGACATTAACACATCAACGGCCATTTCAGTAAGTACATCTCGATTACTGTAATTCGTGCAATGTTGAAATTAATAGACTAGTATCATGAGGAGCAACACCTGATACCTAACCGGACAGTGGGTGGTTCTGGCAGCAGGTAACACGATGCAGCGATGGAGCTCTTCAACAAACACAAAGGGAGACTCACCCAGCAGGAGTTCACTTTGGTTACCTCTTAGCCACCTCGACGGTTACCAGGAGAGGCGCACCATTCTCTCTCCCCTTACCTGAAACAATGAGAAAGAGGAATTAGCTCGGCCATTAACATTAAACATTACTAACATTAACATTACTAACGTGGCTTGTCCTGGCGAAAAGACTGCGGCATTGCAACACCGGAGTTCACGTTTTTATACACGAGAGATAATGCTTGCACCAATTACAAGATCATTTTAGTTGATAATTAACAACATCTGATGAAAATGTATACTTACCTCTGACGAGAACACATTAATTTCCTTTCCACAATACAGAGGATATCATGTCCTCCAAAACACTGCCGCCCACTTGTGCCTCTCAGCTTCACGTGCCGCTATGCAATTAACCAATGCCAACACTCCACTTGAGACTACTAGCCACATCCATCCCCCAGCACCGCCACGACCCTTACAACACATACCAGCAATATTGTCTAGACTTCATCTTCACCACGATTCTCCGCTATCCACATTCTTTCAGTAACTTTTCATGCACTCACCTACTTTTCGTCTTAAAATTCGGCCGCGGATGTTGGCAGAGGTAGAAACAAAAGTCGAGGTGCGGCAATTTGAATCCAAGCAAGAAAAAAACCTCACTGCCTAACTCAAACACTCGCCAACTAAGAAATTTCCAAGCCTGCGCGCATCTATTTATAGTTCTCTCTCAAACAAAACTCCTGAAAAGCACACGTATCCCCGAGGAGAGAGAGAGAGAGAGAGAGAGAGAGAGAGAGAGAGAGAGAGAGAGAGAGAGAGAGAGAGAGAGAGAGAGAGAGAGAGAGAGAGAGAGAGAGAGAGAGAGAGAGAGAGAGAGAGAGAGAGAGAGAGAGAGAGAGAGAGAGAGAGAGAGAGAGAGAGAGAGAGAGAGAGAGAGAGAGAGAGAGAGAGAGAGAGAGAGAGAGAGAGAGAGAGAGAGAGAGAGAGAGAGAGAGAGAGAGAGAGAGAGAGAGAGAGAGAGAGAGAGAGAGAGAGAGAGAGAGAGAGAGAGAGAGAGAGAGAGAGAGAGAGAGAGAGAGAGAGAGAGAGAGAGAGAGAGAGAGAGAGAGAGAGAGAGAGAGAGAGAGAAACGTGTTAGCCCTTGAAAAACACATCACCTGCCGCTGCCAGCCATGACGAGTTCAAGCGAGACGTACGTGCAGATGGAGCCGCCGAGTCCCCCCAAAAATAAGTGAAGCACCGTAAGTCACGTTGTTTGGGTGGATGGGCGGGGTCGAGGTCGGGGTGGAGGGAGTCAGTACTTCCCGCAGGCTCGGCGCTGGAGTGGTTCGCGTGTCTTCCTTCCACTGGGCCTGGCAGGAAGCACCCCTACCACTCCCTCCTGCCTCCCGCCACCGCCACCACGCTGCAGCCTCTGGCGTATTGACCCGCTGCCCACAGGATGCCGCGATTCTGTACACCAATATAGGATGTTCGCCGGTGACAGGCTGTTCCTTGTTTTGGCCTTGGGTTACAGCGTGGTGGTGGTTGCAGCGGTTGTGGTGGTGGTAGTTCTTTTTGTTTGTGGTAGTTAGTGGTGGTACTCATGATGAGAGACTAAGTTCAATTAAAAGTGAATATGATAACTACAGAAGGAAAATGCATAATGAGTAAGATAGCATCTATGTTAACAATTAAAAAGACAACAACTATAATAATAATAATAACAATTAAAATATTAGAAAAAAATAAAAAAGATAATAACTAATAATAATGATAATACGTGTCACGACTAATAATACAATTGGTAATTACATTTTGCTATTATCAATAATATGTACGAAATAACGTCATTTTTAGTACACGGTCTTGGCTCCTGAGTTGTTCCGGCGGGTGTAGAAGTGCAATGCGTCCATAAAACAAGAATACAGGATTAGAAACTGATAATTTGTTAATGTTGCGCATCAATATGGTCTTTTTTTTATCATTAATTGGCTTAAAACATCGAACCCTATTTGTTCTTGAATAATTCTATAGAATTTAATTTTGTATAAGAAAATATAATTTCAGAATAGTTTTCTCAGCTTCTGGAAGGCTAAATATTTCTTTTTAATATGCATTAGCAAAAGTTTGACTAGATTCAATAATGAAAATTCCTTGCGCAGCTGTCTAATATAACCTCTCAGTGAAGATAACTTTGCTTTTAATAAAGGGGTAAAATATTTCAACATACACACTTGACTCTCTTTCTGACAAGTGAGCTATTTCAAATAATCTTCAGAGATCTGCAGCCATGTAGTACCCCCATTATCTGTAAATGTTCTTTACAAGGCAATGTAGTTTTATATAATAAAGCATAAGAGTAAGTTAATCTTATGTAAGAATGCAATTCTAAAAATTCAAACTTTACATGTAACAAGGTGAGTGATTACGTTCATAACATAAAAAAAAAACCTTGATGTTAGTTAGATAACCGTCACTTGAATACATGAGTTATGTTTTTCTAAACTTCTTCATTTTCCTGTTATTTACATATAAACATGTTTATTATCAGTCCAGTCATATTCATTTACCACTATTTCAAAGCAAATTTAAACTACTATGAGATTCAGGAGGTACTTTTGTTGATAATTAGTACTTCCTCTGAGCCCCATCATTGCTTGCTTCCTTGCTACACTGCCACACTGCCTGCCACGCGTCCAGCAGTGGGCGAGGCTTTTTTAGCCAAGCACAGTAATGTTCAAAATGTTCCTCGGATGCGTCAGTGGCGTCATTATTCCAATAAAGGCTGCTGCTGCTGCTACACTGGGTACATGGAGAATAAACTTTTGAATTTCAAGTTTGACAGTTGTACAATAAAACCTAATTTTTTCAGGTAAACAAAATGTTAACAAATACGATTTATCACACATACTCTATAAGGAAATCACATTAGCTGATAAATGCTTTGCCTGTACTTAATAAAAGTAAAAATATATTTTGCTGTTTTGATTAAATTTATTCTAGGTTACCGACAGTGCAGACTTGATATCCAGACTAGCATCATGTATACACATAGTGTTCGAGCCAGTATCCCAGTAAATAAGTGAGAGATTATTGTTCCTGCCTTGTGCAAGTCCAAAGTGGTTTCAGGTATAGAGAGTTACTTTAGCCAGCCATTGCAGGGATTTAGTTACTGTACAGCGAGGCTACTCAGGTCTGTGTTACGTGTCTCGGGCTTGTGAGGACAGGGACACTTACAATCCTCAGCTTCAGATAGTAAGACAAAAGATATCCTTTTATCTATTTTATTTATTTATTTATTTTTTTTTTTTTTGTCATAGAATGGCGTCTTACGAGGTAAGAAATACGGTATATTCCAATTCACGGGGCATATCTTACCTGCCACCTCGAAGGAGCAAACTAAGTGAATTATGAATTTAATTTTAGGAGCCTTAGCTTGGAAAACTTTCCTAAATATTTTCCCTGAAGAGCGCGTCGCCGCCAGCCGTCACGTGACTCAGGGTAACGAGTCGACTTAAAGCAGAACTGCGACCTGGGGCGGCTCCCTTCTAGTGTCGAGGATGGTGCCCTGGCTTCGAGGGGCGCGGGGACGGGATCGCAGCTTCATCGAGGCAGCCAGTGTTTCCGGGTGGCATCCTCCCTTCATATGATGCAAGCTGACCCCCAGCAAGGCATCTCTACCACGAGGATAGATTAAAGTCTCGTGGACAGGCTTTGCCTTCAGGAGACCAGGAACACTTTTCAATACCAGTGGAAGGTTTGTTGCCTCCCACTGGTATTTTCCCTACTTGGACACAAAGAAAAAAAGAATAATTATATTGTCGGTACATCCAAAACCTTTCTGGTAAATTCTTCTTGAACAAAACAAAACAAATAAAGTAGTCTTTCACAGACTTCTACACACACACACACACACACACACAACATTTCCTGGAGGGGCACACGATGAGTGAGTCAGTATACTGGTTTTCGTTCTGCAAATAAAAGTAAAAAAAAAAATAACGCAAGAAAAAGCAAACAGAAAGCAGTGATTACTTCGTGCTAAATTGTGCTCAAAATTCTGCCTGGCAAAATGTTTAACATCTGGTACAATTGCAGCCACTTACCTTTTGGTTTGCTGTAACCGTGCAGTGCGCAGTACGAGGTTCTCGCCGAGGTAGGTCCTCCCCAGTCCGGTAGCGGAGGTGGCCTGCCTCCCTCCAGCTGGTCAAGTCTGATGCGGGGATGGCTCGGACTGCGAGAGTGACTCCGAGTTTGACGCGCTGGTGAGCCTTGATACCTGGAATTGATGCGGGTCCTGGGCAGGGTGCCTCGGGTCCCCTGCGATGAATAAGTCTGGGTATCCACCTGACCGAAAGGACGGCGGTCCCGACCCGGCACTGTAGTGGGATCGTAGCTGGGGTATTCAGCCCCCAGGAAGGTGGAGACACTGGAACGAGTCGGGATAGACCATACTCCATCTCTGTAGTGGACGCGTTGGCTGGGAGGACTCGATGGCCTGGTCACCTCAGACCGTCTCCCGTAGATACTCTCAGCCCTTGCAGGGGGAGGAAGCAGCTGGTGGTGATACTGTAAAGTCGTGTTGCTGACAGCTGGGGGAGCGGGGAGGTAGTGAATAGCTCCCTCGGAAAAGGGCAATGGAGGTGGTAAGCTGTGGTCGCTGTACGAACTGCGCGAACCACTCTGAGAACTAGAATCCGAGCCACCATATGCACCCTCCAGCACGTCCCCCGGCAGGTAGCGTGGATCCAGTGTTAATACTGGTGCCTCTCGGAGGAGACCTGAGGGTGTGGAGAGTGGCGGCTGTGTAACATGTGGCGTTACAGCCGAAACTGTATTGGTGGAAACATGACTAATGTGTGAGTAATGAATAGTTTTGTCCCAAGTGGGAAGGGAACTACTGGTATTTTGTGGAAGATGTGGTGTTGACCCAGCTGAAGGTACGTAAGCATTGGGATGTGTGTGTCCTTGAGTGTAACAAAAACGGTAACCACTACCAGTAGAGGCTTGTCTGGGAAGTGTGGAAGTCCTGTTATTTTTAGCCTCCTCATCCTCAACCTCAGGTAAGCTGCGTCTTTTCATGGAACAGAGTGACCTCCGTCTATCAGCGGTGGTCGGGTCACGTCGCGGCACATCCTCGCCATACAAGCCACACACACGACTAGCCAAGGAGCCGGAAACACTTTCACAAGGTTCTTGGGCTACACTGACAGCTGGATTCTGAGGCCGTCTGGGGGATATACTCCCCTCACGAACCGGGGGAGTTGGGCTAAGTGATGGGAGCGGTGTGGAGGCAGTCACTGCAGGGAACACATTACTGTCAAAAGGAATAGTACTTCCGTCGCTCTCACTTGCCTCTGACATGGGTGGAGGCTCAACTCTTTCCTCCACTGTTCTGTCCTCCCCCTCACTGGCATCCTCCTCACCCGGCCCAGGGCCACGCCCCTCCCCTTCGGGACCCTCTTGACTGTCGCTGTCATCCTCGCAGGCTGGACGGTGAGCCACTAAGTCAAGAGAAATTTTGGCCCGATCCTGCTCAGGCGGAGAGGTCTGCGAGGCGGAGTCCTGAGCACATGACTCTTTGGTTGAATCTCGCGAGGTGATGATGGACGGCAGGGAGGGTGACGGCCGCGCACGACAGTGTGCGCAGGTTCTCAGATGAGCGCGGCAATGGGCGCAGTGGCGCAAGTGTTTACGAACCTTGAGTAGCCAGACCATCCCGAAGAGCGCCATCATGGCGTGGCAGAGGCGCGGGGACGCATCACACTCCCCCACTGGCGTCAGCCGCTGCCTCGCCCATGCCGCACCGGCACTCAGCACTCACTTCTCACTTCACACGCTCACTACGCACGCAGAAACTGTGCACTTCATTGCTCATTTCTACACAAAATATATTATTTTCAAAGTTTTCACAAAGGCCCTAATTCAATTTCACTGACACATTTGCCTGTAGACCTGCAAAAGTAAGATGTCAAAACCACACACCCGTTCAGTAAGCTCATCGATGGATACATGATAATAACAATAATATAGCTAAAGTAACTAAAGTTTCCTCATTGCTCTGATGGAAAAATAAAACTATTTTTAATGGTGGGTGAATCACAAGAGTATGGTGTCTGAATCACAATAGTATGGAGGTACTACCTTATCTCCAAATCCAACAATCATCCCCTGCCGTCCCGCAACCACACCGTCATTATGACACACTGCCACAAAACCACCTGCCATGTTTGTTGCCCTCAGTCACATGGGGGCGCCACAAGCATCATTATTCGCCCACTGCATCACAAACTGCAATCAGCCTAAGTAAAATGTGGGCGGGAATCATTTCAAAGGTTCAAAACTAAATGCGAGATCTTCTGAATATAGGGAAGCTCCGGAGTGAGTTCGGCAATAATCCAATGTTATCAGTCAAAACATGAACTTGAACAAGGCTAAAGTGGACGCGTGTGTCATGCCTTTAATGTAGAGGCGGGTATTCTTTCAATGGACAAGTCTATCAACGAGTTTCAATCTCTTTTACCATTAGACGTATCATTATGGAAAGTCAAAAGAAAAGACATTGATAACAATATCTTCCGTACATTAATACTTTATCTCTATATATTTTTCACGTGTGTGGGGGAGGAGAGGAACGCGTAGATGTTCGCAAGTGGAAGTGTGGGTAGATAATGGAGAGGTTAAACGATCCTATCCTTCCCAAGACACGAGACTCTCTCCTCTCCCTCGCATTCCTTGGCCTAATGCAGCTGAACGCTATTTCCATGTAAATACCACCAAGGCTCAC
>NC_059268.1:8721683-8764183 GCF_017591435.1 Portunus trituberculatus | reverse complement strand
TGCTTGAACACACACACACACACACACACACACACACACACACACACACATAAAAAACACACATGTGCACCTTTAATTCAATCATCATATCACATTTACACATTCTCCCTCGCGCTCTGAATGACAATTTCTTCCCCTTTTATCCATTTTCCATCTCCTTCCCCTCTTCTTCCTTCTTTCCACATCCTCTCTCTCTCTCTCTCTCTCTCTCTCTCTCTCTCTCTCTCCCCTACTTTCACTCTTCCTTGACCACGAAGAAGCTCACCTTCCATTCACTACTTGTTTATTTTCCATTCTGACTTTCATATCAGCTAGAGGAAGGATATTCGTGGATTAGAGGCAATACCCTTCCTTTCGGTTAACAGGGAAGAGGAGGAAGGTAGTAGCGGGCGGCGGGAAGATACGGGTGGTGGGACGCTGCGGGAAACGGGACACACAGGCAGCGGGCGAGAAGAGACGAGGATAAAAGTGGGAGGAGTGATACCCATGGACGTGAAGAAAGGAAAAAATAGCGATGGAGGTGGCAGGATGGAGGGAGGGAACGGGAAGAGGAGGGGGAAGGGAAGGGGAAACGAAATAGAGCACAGGAGGGAGGGAGAGATGGAATAGGAAAAAAAAAAAGGAGGGAGAATACGAACAAAAGGGGAGAGAATGAAAGAGATGTGCATGGAGGAAGGGAGAGCGAGAGAGAGAGAGAGAGAGAGAGAGAGAGAGAGAGAGAGAGAGAGAGAGAGAGAGAGAGAGAGAGAGAGAGAGAGAGAGAGAGAGAGAGAGAGAGAGAGAGAGAGAGAGAGAGAGCGGTGAAAACATACAAGAGGAGAAATATGCAAGAATATAACATGTCAACACAAAATAATGCAAATGAAACGGAACAAACGATAAAAAGAGAAAAGGAGATGAAAAAAAAAATGGTAAAACAACGGAAACGGAAGACGTAAAATAATCAGAGGGAAGAAGGAGCTATGGTAAATAAGTGGAAGAAGAGACAAGAGAGGAAGGCAAATGATGGCAAAAAAAAAAAAAAGTAATACAAGGAAGGAGGGTGAAGTAATAAATGAAAGACAAGAAAAGCAGAGAAAAGCGGAGGAGAGTGGCGCAGTGGGAAGGACGAAAGAGAAAGAGAAAAGAAATAATGGATAAAGGGGGACAGAAGGCAGTTGTATTTAATGAATCAACCAACAAGTGAAAAAGGTGGAAGTGAGGAGAATAAGTGTGAAGGGTGAGGGAACAAAGGAAAGGTAAGGGAAGCATAGATAAGTTGAGTGACAAATACGTGCATGGGAAAGGAGAGAGAGAGAGAGAGAGAGAGAGAGAGAGAGAGAGAGAGAGAGAGAGAGAGAGAGAGAGAGAGAGAGAGAGAGAGAGAGAGAGAGAGAGAGAGAGAGAGAGAGAGAGAGAGAGAGAGAGAGAGAGAGAGAGAGAGAGAGAGAGAGAGAGAGAGAGAGAGAGAGGAAAACCAGATTTCATTCCTTTCAGCTAAGAAATAAATATAATGAAACAAGTTTTGTGTGTGTGTGTGTGTGTGTGTGTGTGTGTGTGTGTGTGTGTGTGTGTGTGTGTGTGTGTGTGTGTGTGTGTGTGTGTGTGTGTGTGTGTGTGTGTGTGTGTGTGTGTGTGTGTGTGTGTGTGTGTGTGTGTGTGTGTGTGTGTAACATAATAAGAAAAATATGATTGAAAGGAAGGTTTTCGCCTCATTCCAAGCAAGTGACACAAGATACAGTAAAAGTCATGCAAATGTCATTTCACAGATTATCCAGCCTTTCAGGAAGTAAATGGATCACGTAGGGACGCCACAGAACGCTTGGCCTTTGATCTCTTTAAATTTCTGATTAGGGCAGAGTAAACTTAGTATGTTAAATTCCTCAACAACTCAATTTCTCCATTCGGTCAACTTGACACAATCTTCTAAACAACTCAATGACACTCAACTGCCAACCTGTCCTACCCCGAATATTCTCGGTCTATCCTTTACTTACAATCTAACCTGGGAACTTCACATCTAATCTCTTGCTAAAACAGCTTCTATGAAGTTAGGCGTTCTAAGCCGCCAGTTTTTCTGAACCTCACATGCTAACTCTGTACAGGAGCCTTATCCGTTGATGTATGGAGCATGCTTCACATATCCTGGGGTGTACAATCATACTGCTCTTCAAGACAGGGTGAAATCAAAGGTTTTTCGTCTTACCAACTTCATTTCTTCTATCTAACTCTTGGCAGCCCCTTTCTTAATGCCGCAATGTTCCATCTCTTACTATCTCTACCGCTATTCTCATGCCAACTTCTTTTCTAATCTTCCTAACTGCATGCCTCCCGTTCTCTCGCGACATCTCACCCCAATCTGTCCACCTCATTAATGCATGAGGAAACCAGTATCAATAATCATTAATCATTTTGGTAAACTCTGGAACTCCCTGCCTGCTTCTGTATTTTCATCTTAGTATGATTTGAACTCTTTCAAGAGGAAGGTTTTTAGACACTTATCCTCTGTTTTCGATTAACGCTTTTGACTGTATGGGAACTAGCACTTCAGTGAATCTTTTTTTGTAACTATTTTTGTAGCCCTTTTACATACACACACAAAAAAATCACGTTATTTGCCACAATCTGCGTAAAAAGCAATGGCAGACCTGCTCTCAAACCGCTCATCCAGAACGCCAGGCCGCAATGAACAGTAGAAAAATCTTTTATCTATTATTCGGGAAATGAATTAGTGAATTACTCAACCGTCACTCAAATCACATAAACGAGAATATTGGTGATTCGCTTGGATAGATTTTTCCTACTATATATTTTGCACCAGTTAGCAGATTTCTCATTCTCTCTCTCTCTCTCTCTCTCTCTCTCTCTCTCTCTCTCTCTCTCTCTCTCTCTGGTTAATTTCTGCCGCAGTATTAATGAGTTCCGCCCTGTCGCACGCTGAAACACCAACTAAAAACACCAACTAAAAACATCATTACTTTTATCCAACGTGGGTCGTCCTATTGTTCTCTCATCCACGAGACAGAAGCAGAACAAGATAGCCAAAACAATCAGAAGAGAACAAATACGAAACAGACCAACGGATATAAAAATAAAGTAAAGAATAAACGGGAACATCAAACTGGAGCCTGCCTTCGATCCTCAATGCAATGGTAAAATTTAATTAGCTTGAGGGAGAACATTTCTATCGTGCTATCCAGAAGCGGCACCGTTAGCGGGCGGGAAACGAGCCTCCGTGAGAGAGAAGGGTATTGCCAGGCGGAGGTAATCATTGGAGTGGCGGCCGAGCAGAAAAAATAGAAGAAAAAGAAAAAAAAATATTAGTGAAGGCAAGTTGTAAGATAAATTCAACACCAACGGGAGGAGAAGGAGATGCAGATGAGAGAGAGAGAGAGAGAGAGAGAGAGAGAGAGAGAGAGAGAGAGAGAGAGAGAGAGAGAGAGAGAGAGAGAGAGAGAGAGAGAGAGAGAGAGAGAGAGAGAGAGAGAGAGAGAGAGAGAGAGAGAGAGAGAGAGAGAGAGAGAGAGAGAGAGAGAGAGAGAGAGAGAGAGAGAGAGAGAGAGAGAGAGAGAGAGAGAGAGAGAGAGAGAGAGAGAGAGAGAGAGAGGAAGGAAATGAGAAGATAGGGGAAAGAGAAGATAAACTTCATACAGAGTGGAGGAGGAGGAGGAGGAGGAGGAGGAGGAGGAGGAGGAGGAGGAGGAGGAGGAGGAGGAGGAGGAGGAGGAGGAGGAGGAGGAGGAGGAGGAGGAGGAGGAGGAGGAGGAGGAAGAGAAGGAAGAGAAGAAGAGAAGGTAGAGGAGAAAAAAAAGGAAAAGAAGGAGAAGAAGAAGAAAAACACGATAATGGTGGTAGTGAATATGGAAGACGTGAATATGGAAGAATAAGAGAAAAAAGAAAAGGAGTAAAGGGAGAAAAGAGGAAAAAGGAAGAGCAGCAGTAGAAGAAAAGAAAAAAAAACTGAAAAAAAAAACACATCAAAACAATAACAAAAAAGACAAGGAAAATAGCAAAAAAACAAGACGAGGGACAGTAGCAGTTGCAGTCATTACAAGGCAAAGGAGAGGGAAAAACACTAAAGGCACACAGTTCACTGAGTCCCATAATGAGGTGAAGATATAACAAAGTGGAGTACATCGAAGGGAGCAAAGGGGGAAAGAAGTACATAAAAGACACATAAGAAAAATAAGAGTAACACATGAAAGTAATTATGTATACCGCACAAAATAAAGACATAAAATAAAGAGGAGGCGATGAAAGGATGAATAGAAACGTATAATTGGAGAGAGAGAGAGAGAGAGAGAGAGAGAGAGAGAGAGAGAGAGAGAGAGAGAGAGAGAGAGAGAGAGAGAGAGAGAGATGATTGGGAGGAAATATAAAACTTACTTCTCCAGACGATGTTTTATCTCTCTCTCTCTCTCTCTCTCTCTCTCTCTCTCTCTCTCTCTCTCTCTCTCTCTAATGGCACGTACTCTCACCACCTTCTCCACATTCTATTGTTTGTTCCTCCTTCTCTTTCTCCCACATCTTTAAAATCCCGGAGGCTCTTCCTGTCTACCTCTTTCCCCTCCTTTTTCTTCTTATCCCACCTCTCTAAACCTATCTTTCTTCCTTCCTCATCCTTCCCTATGCTCTCATCTTGCACAGTTCCACCACCACTACAGCAACAACAATAGCCCACCACAAGGCAAGTAACCTCGACGTCCATTTCGCCTTGAAGGTAAAAGAGTTTCATTCCTTTGCCGAGGTGAGTGTGGGTCTACGAGGCTCCAGTGCTAATGCGTACAAGGAGAAAAGAGAGTCCTTACCTACTGTAGCTCCTTCATGTTCTTTACCGACCATTATGGCTCTCTCTCTCTCTCTCTCTCTCTCTCTCTCTCTCTCTCTCTCTCTCTCTCTCTCCTTGCTTTATTACAGATTATAAAAGGGATGATGGGCACATATTTTTGTATCGTAACTTCATGTCTGTGTTTACTGATAACCTAATTAAAGAAACTAATTATTGCCTAACTTGTAATTGTATTAAGAGTAACTTTGCTCTACATACACTAATCTCTCTCTCTCTCTCTCTCTCTCTCTCTCTCTCTCTCTCTCTCTCTCTCTCTCTCTCTCTCTCTCTCTCTCTCTCTCTCTCTCTCTCTCTCTCTCTCTCTCTCTCTCTCTCTCTCTCTCTCTCTCTCTGTGCTAAGACTTTCCCTACATTTCCTTTCCGTTCTCTCTAATAGCTCCTTCAATGACCCTCGTCTCCAGGAGAAAGAACACCGAACAATGTCTTTACTTTTAAGCAGGATTGCCTTAACTTAGCCTCCTCGTTCCACTGAATCCTCCTTTTTACTGTTCTTTATACATGCGTGCGCCACTCTGCTGCACTAACGACGTGGACTTACTCTCTATACTATTTCTAACTACACTGAAATCTCACACCACGTAATCTCTACAATGTCACTGCAATGAACACTCGGCACTGATTCCTATTCTTGTAAACTCTCCATTCCCTTCCCTTTCCCATTTTTTCTATCCTCTTTCTGTCTCTTCCGGCACAATTTTTCTACCAGGTCCAGCGAAGAAAATATCTTCCAAACTTCTCTTTCACTTACTTGTATTTCTTTTTCTCTTACTTTTTAACATTTTTTTCTGTTACGGATGAGCGATAGGGACCTATTTCTTTTACTTCTCTAATCCTTGGCTTGTCTCCAGCTCGGTAATGAAACGAAGGGAGGGAAGGAGAGAGACATAGAGAGAAAGAGAGAGGGGATACTGAAAAAAAAAAATCAATAAAAACTAGTCTAGCTTCATTGTATTGTACTTACTAGAAAATAAAAAGTGGAGTGTAAATCTAGAGCGAATTAAGAGAGTGTGAAGGACTGGAGGGGCGGGGACGGGCGGAGAGAGGCGGGGATGGGATGGCAGAGATTGCTTGAGGAGGAAAGTGAGGAGATCTGTGAGTTACGTAAGTTTGTGGTGAAGTGATGACCAAAAATAAGAAGAACAAGAAACTAGGAGAAAACAAAACAGAACAAAGAATAGTACTGGAAGAGTAGACCAAAAACTAGAATAAGAACAAGAGCAGAGAGAGAGAGAGAGAGAGAGAGAGAGAGAGAGAGAGAGAGAGAGAGAGAGAGAGAGAGAGAGAGAGAGAGAGAGAGAGAGAGAGAGAGAGAGAGAGAGAGAGAGAGAGAGAGAGAGAGAGAGAGAGAGAGAGAGAGAGAGAGAGAGAGAGAGAGAGAGAGAGAGAGAGAAGAGAGAGAGAGAGAGAATTACAATAATGACGACGATGACAGCGAAGAGGAAGGGACGGCGGAGGAGGACAGATAGGATCAATAAGCCGATGAAGCGGTGATGGAGAGGATCACACCGAGGAAGTGCCAAGTGGAAAGGGGTAATGGAAGACTAAATTGACCTTTATAGTCTGTTCAAAGTCAATTCATACTGCCTTTCCGAAACCCTATTACCTCAGTCTCTCTCTCTCTCTCTCTCTCTCTCTCTCTCTCTCTCTCTCTCTCTCTCTCTCTCTCTCTCTCTCTCTCTCTCTCTCTCTCTCTCTTGTGTTCCTCCAAACTCCTTATCCGTCCTTCTCAAATCCTGTATAATCTTCTCTACATCCTCGGTTTCCTCTTGTGCTTCCTCTAGGCGACTCTGGTTCTCATGTGACACTCCTCCAGACTCCCACAGGAGGAGTGATAAAGGGCTGCCGAGACTTCTCCTTTGTGGCTTCAGACAGCACGCGTCCCGCCGCCTAGATATCTTGGTAGTGCGGGCAAGAAAGACTAGACTGGTGAACAACATCGAGAGGAACAACTTTTTAAGGTTTCCTCGGCAAAATAGTAATGTCAGGAAATGGTGTTTTGTTTTTCTACACATGAACATTTTCCCTGTTGGAAGACTATGAGTTTAATGGAGGGTAGTGCAGTTCCATTTAAGGTGAAGTAATAAGAAATACTCCTTAACCTCTCTTTCTGCCTGGCTTTTGTGAGTGGTTCAAAACAACTCTTCTCTTCCGTGTGTCGGCGTCGAGGGTTGCTGAAAGAGGACCACTCTGACAACAAAGATAACGCGGGAGTGTGTGCAGCGGGTTAGAGGAATGCAAGCAACCTTTTCAGTATTCAAGTATGTAGAAACTAAAATTAAAAATAAGAATACCAACAAAACCACCACTATTTTAAAGGATTCTTCGAGCATAATAGCAACTAATGAATTATTTACTGTTCCATATTGCGTTTTTGTTACAGGTCTATGAATTGCCTTCTCTCAAGCATTATAATAGCAGAGCAGTTCTCAAGTGACTTATCCATAAAGATACTGCATGATCAGAACCTGGACGTGACACCAACAGTTTTTGTGATGTCATTTTATTTTTAATCCGTGGCTTCTCGCTAGCGCCGTCTTCACCCTTCCCATGAGACTCGTGAAGAAGCACTAATTGAAAAAAAAAGAAAATATATATCAAGACTCACATCCAGATGGAGCGGCACCACTTGACTGGCTGTCAATTAATGTCTCGGTAGAAGAGGACTCTTGAAAGGGTTCACGCCGGCGGGATCAAAGGGGAATGTCTCGGGCGATCAGTGACTGAGGTTCTGATGATACAACACAAACGATACACCGAGGCGCACAGCAACACCTTTATTTTCTTTTCGTACAGATCATTTTCAGAAGCGATATTATGAACAGGCTCTTTGGTATTTGTCTATTTTTGTGTCCTTGGTTGGTCTTCTTCATCATTAACACACACACACACACACACACACACACACACACACACACACACACACACACACACACACACACACACATACATACACACACTACTGCAGCGTAACAGCATTACGGGTATGCAACACGGCTAAATGCATCGTCTTACATCACGTTGGACGGGTCTATGTTGACCCACGATGCATTACAGAGGCTAATGGACTGGCTGAGAGCAGAGGTCCGGGGCCCCTCACCCAGCCCAGTCATGGGACGTAAGTGAATTACGAGTATTTCATTAACTGAGAGAAGATTGTGTGAAAAGGAAGCACATTAAAAATTCAACTTCAATTCTATGGCAGTCATTTCGAAAGGAAAAAAACACTTCTGAAGAATAGGCTCGGATATTAATCATGTTAATTTTCTTTTGGATTAGAATTTCTATCCCATCACACTCATGATCTCGCTCCCGCATCCGTGCCATTAAGCGGCTCACACACGACTCTCTCCGCCACGGGAAGGACAGACCAACACATCTGCATGTTAAATAATCTGAGCTGCTGCACCCTCATCCTCGCCAGATTCGCCACATTAAGGCCTCACCTTCTAAACACTCCACTTCAGCTAGCACTCAGCTCAGACGTTGTTTTTTTCGTTGGTGCAATTGATCGGCATAAATGAGGAGGAAATATAATTGGCATCTTCAATATCTGCCTTAATTGGACACCAGAAAGTGAAGTGCAGTCAGGGTGAGTAATTAATTACCTCACTATAAAAAGGGGAACTCTGCTCGCTCTCTTGGCTCTGAAAGAAGAGGCTAAGGAGGAGTGGAGGTAATAGACCGGAAGGCATATGAGGGCTGGATCAGGCTGAGAGGCTCCACGGTAATGGGAGAAGGGTATTATTGGCATAAACGTTAAAGACTGAGATGAGAGGTCACCATAGAGGACCTTTCATGGTTATTGGGAGCTGCTGCATGAGAGCGAGTATTAAACTGACGTGTAGTTATGGTATAAATTTACGGGGCGAGGGTGATGGAGAGGAGAGTGAGGAGGCCCGAAGCTGATAAGTGAAGGGTAATAAAGAAGGAAAAGGGATACTAAAGGATCGAGACTCGAGGCTGTTAGTGAGTGCCGGTGCTGGTGCAGGAGGCAGCTTCAAGGAGACTGGAGGTTACGGTGAAGGAAAATAAGAAGCAGAGGAGTCTGTGAAGGGAAAAGGCAGGAGGAAGTGAGGCTAGGGGGTTGGGTTGGAGAATCCGTCCAATACATTGAAGCAAAAAGATCCAAGCATCCACTTAAGCCTGTCTGGCCCCGGAGTGCCTCTGCTTCCAGGCTCCACTTGATGAAAACTTAAGGTAATGCCACTATGTAAAATTCAGAGCTAGGACGGGATTGGCCGGCCGAGGTGAACAGGGCTGGACGAGGCAGGCACGGAGGTCATATTTCCCCCACCATCAGCCTCCCCCCCCCCACCACACTCCATTGCCAACCAAAAAGGATAGAGAGAGAGAGAGAGAGAGAGAGAGAGAGAGAGAGAGAGAGAGAGAGAGAGAGAGAGAGAGAGAGAGAGAGAGAGAGAGAGAGAGAGAGAGAGAGAGAGAGAGAGAGAGAATAGCCAAAATCAATACGTGCAAAAGTATACAGGTGAGAAAAGGCTGAATGAATCTGAATTAGATATAACAGGCACACTGATAAAAGAGTAAAAGTGCAAATATAATACATCAGGGTGAGCGAAGTCTTGGCAGAAGCTCCTACTAAAAGCGAAGCACCGTATGAAAGAATTATCAATACATAACGAGGAGAGAGCGTCGTCCCAGCGCCTCCCATCATTAAGAGAAGCGAGAGTATAAAAGATTCCTCGAATACTTCATGGGGTAAGGAGAAGAGAATAGTGAGAGGAAGACAGTGTGATTTCATTACTGGCGTTCTCTTGTCTAGTTTAGATTAACGAGCCATGACCTCGAACCGATAGGATGTCAGTGAATGCAGTGTGGAGAATGAACATTTTTCTTCTTATTTTTTTTTTTTTTAAGTCAATGAGATCATATGATGCGACCCCGTATGAAAAATGGGAAACGCCAACAGAAGAAGAAGAAAAAGAAGAAGAAGAAGAAGAAGAAGAAGAAGAAGAAGAAGAAGAAGAAGAAGAAGAAGAAGAAGAAGAAGAAGAAGAAGAAGAAGAAGAAGAAGAAGAAGAAGAAGAAGAAGAAGAAGAAGAAGAAGAAGATGAAGAAGAAGAAGAAGAATGAGATCATATGATGGTAATGGCGATACTTCCATTCTCCTCCACTCTTCTCTTCCTCCTCCTCCTCCTCCTTCTCTTTCTCTTATTCATCCCTCTCTTCTTCCTTCATAAAGACACTGCAAGCTGTAAAAACACATAACAATATTCTCTTGATCTCCCACCACTCATTCAAACCACGAAACTTGAGGCAGGTAACGCTGAACACACTTACACAGACACACAGACACAAACACACACACACACACACACACACACACACACACACACACACACACACACACACACACACACACACACACACACCACATGCGGATAGATGACTAATTTTGCAGACGAACATCAGAAAAATACGAGTGAATAACAAACTTTTTTTTTCATAATGTTAATGAGACATCTTCCTCTCACTCTCACTCTCTCTCTCTCTCTCTCTCTCTCTCTCTCTCTCTCTCTCTCGTTCCCGCAGCTTTCATTCCAACACGCGTTCAAATACCCCACAACAACCCTTCTCCCTGTGGTGAATTAATGCCAATCTAGCCTCGCCTCATCTTCCTTTAATGGCAGCAGGAGTACAGCGGAGGGTCGAGGAGGCGAGAGGAGGAGTGAAGGACCAGGTATTACAAGCGTGGTTGGCAATAGAGGCGAAGTACAGTGCTGGGGTGAGGAGGGGACGGGTTAAGGTGAGGGGTGAGGGTGAGGAGTGAAGGATGGGACCACTGAAAGGCTATATTGAAAGTGATATGGAAGAGGGGAAAGTGTATGGCGACCTGTGAGGGAGACACGATGGAAGGATGGTTCGCAGGGAAGAGGGGAAAATGGAGGATAGCGTTGGTGGTATGTGAGAGTTTCATATTTCTTTAATAAACTCATGGAACATTATACTTCGGGAATTCAAGACAAGACGAGGAAATCTTGTTGAAATTACGATGGGTAGTAGAAATAAAAAAAGAAAATAACCTCGTGCTTCTTCAAAAAATAGCGAGTCGAGGTATATATATATATATATATATATATATATATATATATATATATATATATATATATATATATATATATATATATATATATATATTCTCCAGGAAGGAATTCAAACTTAAAAACTGACAAATTAAAGTCGCGTCGCATGAAGGAAGGAGTTCAGTGCTTGAAGATCACAAAAGCCGCCGTGGTACAGTGGAACCATGCGTGCTTTGGGGTCCGAGGGATCTCCAAGCGCACGGGTTCGAATCCTGTCCACGGTCCGAGTGTAGGTTGGGCTTCCTCACTCGGGGCAACGGTATCCTAGCGGGTGGGCTTTGAGATAGGAGGTACCCCAAAAAGTACCCCCTTTAGCCCATAAATTCCCGTGAAAAGCCCACATGGTATAAAAAAAAAAAAAAAATGGAAAACTTATAGGTATCTAAAAACTCAACTAAATTACACGGACTTCAAAGGCAAAACAAATTAAATGTTCAAAACGAAAAGTAAAGAGTCTATCTATGAACAACACAAGCATTCACCGTCATCAAATTCACATCACAGAGACACACACACATGGCTTCTGTTGTCAGTCACCAAAAGTATTTATTCCGAAACGATGCTATTCATCCTTTAAGTCCTTCAGTACCAGGACGCGTTTTCATATCCATTCTGGTTTCTATTTGGTGACTTTATACAGCTTAAGAGAATTGTGTGGTGATTGAAATAGTGAACACTTTGGCCATTAATCTTTTGAGCTAAATAGACCCTTCCTAATGTAAATAAAATCGTCTAACCACACCGAAAACTCAAGGTAAAAAAGCGTTCTAGTACTGAAGGGTTAAAATGAAGTTTGATTTTGCTTTAAAATAATAATTCACCGAGGGACCAACGCGGCAAGAGCAGAAAATAACGAGTGTGTGTCCATTTCAAGTTTTACTCTCACTAACAAAAAACACCGAACCGTCACTCCAGACACGAAGGAAAGAAATACCCAACTCAGGCGAAAAAGTTCATCACTCCAAACACACACACACACACACACACACACACACACACACACACACACACACACACACAGGCCACAACTCTGTCCAGCAAAACCCCATTCTTTTCGCATCATTCCGTACTTTTTTCCCCGGACAAAACGAGGAAGGTTTCAATTAAAAAGAACAGGAGCTATGCAACAGTAATTTTCGGTTCCTCCCTCTCCTCACTCTTGGTGCCTCGTGGCCTGTCACTTTGAGGAGGGCGATAAAAATAAAATGGAGGAGAAAAAATGGAACGTAAAAAAGTGACAAAACATGGAGAAGGAGGAGGAAGAGGAAGAAAGACACACCTCACTTTGACTATTTCTATGTTGTTCCTTCCCTTCATACATTCTTCCTATCGTCTTTTCCTTTCTCCCCTTTCCGTTTGTAATTAAATTGTCCTTCACCTGCCCAAGCGTGTATTTTTCGGTCAAGAAAAACAAGTATAGGAGGTTCTGTCTTTAAGATCGTTTGAAGTTTTTTTTTTTTTTTCACTTTTGTTCCCTTTTCTTCATCCTGTCCCGTCGCGGTTTTTGCTTCTTACCTCCTATCTATCCCTTCAGAATTTCCCATTTATATTTTTTTGCCTGATATTTATACTCTTCTTTCTAAAAACCAAATTTACTCATGTCCTTTTTCTCACCCGCGTGCCATTCTCATCCTCCATTCTTCCCTATCCCTTTTCAGTCCATTTTTCACCATCATCACAGTCTCACGTCGTCCTCTTTCCTGCCCCTCTTCTTCCTCATCATCAACTTCCTTCCTCCTTATAATTTTCCTTCCTCCTTCTGCTTCATGTAAACTTTAAAAATTCACATTAGAAAATCCCTTGTCACTCACCTGTTCTTTCATCTGACATTCTCTCCTCACTGTAATATGCTTCTCTCGTCATCTTACCATATTCTCTCTCTCTCTCTCTCTCTCTCTCTCTCTCTCTCTCTCTCTCTCTCTCTCTCTCTCTCTCTCTCTCTTTCTGGGGTGTCTAGCTGTCTCGCTCTCTTCATTCCTTCGCTTTCCTTTGTCACTTTATTACGTCTTCCGTCTTTTTTCCACCGCCTGGGATCGCGTGAGGCGCAGGAAAGAACGTGGAAGAGGCAAGGCATAGCACCATCACCTGCCGCCTCGCCTCCACAAGGGACAATGTGAAGCAGTGTTGGCGGCGTTGTCAGGAACACGATTCAACTGAGGAAGAAAAATACTATCCTTTTTCCTCCCTCGGGTCACAGAGGGAGGAGGAATCTCATGGAAAATTAAATGGAAAGTATAATATTTTCTCCTGCGGTATTTTCCTTCTCGGATTCGCTAAAAATGGCAAGGGTAAATTGCTTGTGAATATGATCAGAGGCTGGTGCTGGTGGTGCATGGTGGTGGTAGATATTTGTGACAGGAAACTGAAGATTGGATGTTACATGTTCAGACTGTGGAAGTATGTCTGTGGGCGCTTTCGTGTGTGTGTGTGTGTGTGTGTGTGTGTGTGTGTGTGTGTGTGTGTGTGTGTGTGTGTGTGTGTGTGTGTGTGTGTGTGTGTGTGTGTGTGTGTGTGTGTGTGTGTGTGTGTGTGTGTGTGTGTGTGTGTGTGTGTGTGTGTGTGTGTGAGAGAGAGAGAGAGAGAGAGAGAGAGAGAGAGAGAGAGAGAGAGAGAGAGAGAGAGAGAGAGAGAGAGAGAGAGAGAGAGAGAGAGAGAGAGAGAGAGAGAGAGAGAGAGAGAGAGAGAGAGAGAGAGAGAGAGAGAGAGAGAGAGAGAGAGAGAGAGAGAGAGAGCAGAACACTGGTTATGTTCCAAAATAAAGCATGGAGCGACGTCTGTCAGAATTAAAAAAAAAAAAAAAAGTACACGAAGACTGAGAGGGACGTAAATGTCAGGCCACACTTGCCCAAAGCAAAAATGTCGCTAAAAATACAAGAGCAGGAGATAAAAGGAAGGAGGATTAAAGACGTGGAGAAAAGATGCTGGATATTTTTCATGACGAGTTGCGTGTCCTCCAAGACTGTTTATACTTGTCACATGGAGACGACAGTGGCTGATCTCACGTCCAAAAGACAGGGATGCTCCAAAATTTCCTAAAAGCTCCTCGGATATTCTCTGCATCACTTCGAACATTAACAATATTACGTGTCATATTTTCCTAACACTCTCCCTTCTCCACTCCTCCAATATTGGTTCTCATTTACTTCGTACCTTTGTGCTTCAGTATAATGACGTCACAAGGTTTCTGTTTACTATATGCCGCTGTCTTTGTTGATCCCAAGACATATGTGTGAAGCGCATGTTTAACGTAATGTCATTTTCTGCTCTATATATCTTGAGCATCAAAAGGAATGTTGATGTGAAATCCTTTCCTCTCAGTTTACTTATGAAATTGAGTTCTTTACGTCCAATGATTTTTATTTTAGTTTTTTTTTTCTCTCTTTTTATTAAGAGAGATGAGTGATTTTATTTCTAGATATTGTTACAATAAGATGAAACTGATCCATTAATAGCAAGGTCTCTTTGATTCCTGTAAACGTAATAAATATACTGGAAGAGAGAGAGATATAGATAGATAAAATAGATAGATAGATAGATAGATAGAGAGAGAGAGAGAGAGAGAGAGAGAGAGAGAGAGAGAGAGAGAGAGAGAGAGAGAGAGAGAGAGAGAGAGAGAGAGAATTTCCACTACATTTTCGTATTTGTGTAATGTTTTCCAAGTATTCCACGTCTCTTCTGAATAACGACATATCACTACATCTTATCACTGATAGGATCTGAAGCATTGAATCATGAATAGAGCTTAAGAAAAGAACCACAATTTGTACTAGGAAACGCAAAGGATAAGCTTTGAAATATTTAAAGGATCTGCTTGTATCGCTGCTGTCATTTCGTCTTATTGCCTTTTGGATCAGTTGCAGATAATAATCCAGAATATCATCTTTTCCAGGTTTCTCCAAGTACCAATCTATCGTGGGGCTCAGTAAAGGGATGGTGCAGTGACACCCTAACAAACAAAACTGTCCTGACTGCACCTGTGATAGCAATATTTCACGTCTCACTGAACCGTAAATTATCGCTCCATATCTCTCCTCTCCTAAATGCTGACTCTATAAAGGGGTAACTCCCACTCATGTTTGGGAAGTTTCACACACACACACACACACACACACACACACACACACACACACACACACACACACACACACACACACACACACACACACACACAAACAACGCTTCATTTTATTACTTTAAGCGATATCTTCATGGCAGCTTCTCTAGAGTTATTTCTGGGACCAAACACTCACACGTCCGCTACGCTACATTACCTAATTGGAATATTTGACAGCTTTTTGTCTTAATGATGTCAGCGATGCCATGCAACACGAAACCTTCCAGAAAAAAATATAAAATGTTCTGGTTAACAATATTTTCTTTCATAATTCGCAGAAGGTTCTTAAGTCTTTCCACCAATATTTCACAACACTTTTTTTTTCTTTTTAGATACTTTTTATTTCACAACACAAAAAATGCGTGTTCTTGTTTCATTGTTCCACTAAAAATTTACCTTCCATAAAATATCAGGTAATAAATTAAACCTACCATCTCTAGAACTTTCCTATCCTATTCTACAGAGCAAGGCAGCTAGTGGGTTTTCTATTTTTATTTCGTTCGGTCCTCTCTGGAAAGTGTTTTTTTTTTTCCTTCTCCTTCCGCAAGAAAACCTGCATAAATCACCACCTTGGCCTGTCGTTCCCAGCACACCACTACCTTTTCCTCGTCCATCACTAACCATTTGTCTCCTCTTTCCTTTTTCTTCTTCTGGAATCATTCACCATTCTCTCTCTCTCTCTCTCTCTCTCTCTCTCTCTCTCTCTCTCTCTCTCTCTCTCTCTCTCGTTTATTTATTTATTTCTTGTTATTTTTTTCCTCAGCGCAGAATTTTGGTCTTCAGATGACATATTTCTTCAGACTTTGCGCTTCACCCGGCACTGAGAATGGTCCTGTCACTCTCCATCACTATCTCCTCACAGACAGACAGACATACAGACAATCAGACACACACACACACACACACACACACACACACACACACACACACACACACACACACACACACACACAGACACACAGACACACACACACACAAGCATACTGTTCTTTCCTTCTTCCTTTCTGAAATAAATACGCACAGAAATTTTGGCCTCTTCACCTGTCAAAGGCTTATTGCGAAATTGGAAGCCTCTCAGCGTAAAGTGACTAAGTTGGTCCCTTCCGCGCGCCAGCAATCTCACGAGGAAAGGTTGGAAGTGTTGAAGCCAGTCCATTCAGTTTGCCTTATTTGCTGCAGAAGCGCATCCAGGGCAATATAATAACTAAAAAGTGAAAAATTCTCCGTCAAACTAACTTAACTAAAACTAAAAGTGAAGAATTCATATGCATACATATACAATGGTCGCTAGGTAAAGTTATTTCTGTATGTATGATTTGTCCTTCGAGCAGACTTAACGCTCGTAAGTGAAAAAGATAAAAGAGTAGGAATAATAACATAAAACTCAAAAACGCTAATTTCCTCGACCTGTTTCAGTCAACCAAACTAATGACATCGCTGTAAAGGTGACATGAGTATCAAAGCACCCAAAGATACACCTGAAAACATCATTTAGTCATTATTGAATCACAATGCATACCGTATCATTGAAATACACTGATTAGGATATAAATAGGATAAAAATACAATACAGTTCAACGATTTCTTTTTATACAATTAACTTGCGTCACCAACCGCGTTTCTAAGAACAAAAAAAAATCTCTCTCTCTCTCTCTCTCTCTCTCTCTCTCTCTCTCTCTCTCTCTCTCTCTCTCTCTCTCTCTCTCTCTCTCTCTCTCTCTCGCATCTTACAAACTCATCATGCCTTTATTCATCTTGCTCTTTATTTAGACGAGAGCAATGTATTATATTTTTGAAGTACTATTCATCTCATTATCCATCCTCCATCATTTCTGTGTTGCTATATAGGTAAAAAAAAAAAACCTTAAAAACATAAATTTATTCTGTATCCCCCAACTAAACTAATAACGTCACTTTTTTTTACACTAGAAATTGAAAAGGAAGAGTAAAAGATTCAGGAGTGTGGGAAGGGGAGGGAAGGATGGCATGACATGATAACACGGAAAGGAAAGAGGTGAAGATAACGAGACTTCCCACTAGATAGAAAAAAAAAAAAGTTGACGATACCAAAGAGTTGAATTCCTTGAAAATCTCGGTTGACGGTCATAATTCTTCTCGCTTAAAAAAAAAAAAAGGCGTTATTTCGATTTTCTTTTATTGTTTTTGAAGTTCTGAGGTAAAGCAGTTATCTTGTTGCATATACTGTACCGCTGACTTACACAAACACACACACACACACACACACACACACACACACACACACACACACACACACACACACACACACACACACACACACACACACATCATATGCGCGCGCAAGCCATATTTTAACTGGGACAAATGCACATGATTCATATGCACACCATTACGGAATGAAAAAAATGGAGAGAGAGAGAGAGAGAGAGAGAGAGAGAGAGAGAGAGAGAGAGAGAGAGAGAGAGAGACGGACGACCCAATCTTCGGCATGTAAATACAAACATTACGAGAGATGCACAAACACGACAGTCAACAGAAATGGATGCAACACACACACACACACACACACACACACACACACACACACACACACACACACACACACACACACACACAAGGATGGCATAAACGAAATATACATACATATACAATGGTCACTAAGTACAAATTATCTCTGTATGTATGATCTCTCTCTCTCTCTCTCTCTCTCTCTCTCTCTCTCTCTCTCTCTCTCTCTCTCTCTCTCTCTCTCTCTCTCTCTCTCTCTCTCTCTCTCTCTCTCTCTCTCTCTCTCTCTCTCTCTCTCTCTCTCTCTCTCTCTCTAACTCTCTCTCTCTCTCTCTAACAAGCTTTCAATACGAGTACCTGGCTGGCTTCTCCCCACTCCCTCTCTCCCTCACCTGCGTTGGATTCCCTCGCGAGTATTTTCCTTCACTAATGACGCTCTTTAGTCTATCACTTCGTCTATTACACCGAATGCTCCTCTTTACTTTTATCTCGCTTTAAACGGCAATTACCACTAACTCTCTCTCTCTCTCTCTCTCTCTCTCTCTCTCTCTGTGTGTGTGTGTGTGTGTGTGTGTGTGTGTGTGTGTGTGTGTGTGTGTGTGTGTGTGTGTGTGTGTGTGTGTGTGTGTGTGTGTGTGTGTGTGTGTGTGTGTGTGTGTGTGTGTGTGTGTGTGTGTGTGTGTGTGTGTGTGTGTGTGTGTGTGTGTGTGTGTGTGTGTGTGAAAGAAAGAGTGAGTGTCTGTCTGTCCGTCTATCTTTAAACCTATTTCTACTTATTACTTATGTTATCGTAAGTTGAATTCGTCCTCTTTCTAATATTCATACTGGTTTTCGTTCCGTATTTATATAATGTACATAAATACAGTTTTTCAGTCTACGCACAGTTCCTACAATAATATGTTAGAACAAAGTAATGTCAAGTATAAACTGAACAAAAATATAAATAATCTTACAATAAAACCTTAGAAATAAATAATAGGAAACTATAATTGTATAAGCGTTTCGGCGGTGCATGTATACTATAAAAAAACAACAACAACATTTCCTTCAATCCTACCATACATACTTAACAAACACAAACAGCAAAATCTTTCACCTCCCACGCTTCTCCTCGTTCAAATAGCTAGAGTCACTACACTCATACTTGTACGCTAGATATATCAACACATTCAAACAGAGAGAGGTGAATCCTTTACCTTCTACCCTCTTCTTGATATGGTCACGCTTTTCGCCTTAACCAATTCCGGGGAACTCTAAAGCGGGTCTGCCAACGTACAGGGAGTGACTGATCATCCTCTGTTGACTGAGTACGGGACCGCTCTTGTATTCACAGCTGACCCTCAACACAGGACCATTAGGGTTGAGAGAGAGAGAGAGAGAGAGAGAGAGAGAGAGAGAGAGAGAGAGAGAGAGAGAGAGAGAGAGAGAGAGAGAGAGAGAGAGAGAGAGAGAGAGAGAGAGAGAGAGAGAGAGAGAGAGAGAGAGAGAGAGAGAGAGAGAAATGGACTGACAGACACCCGAATAAAAAGCCGGAAGAAGACATAAAAGGCTGAAGCTATAGGAGAAACGAAACCTCTCTTTCTTCCCCTACACACACACACACACACACACACACACACACACACACACACACACACACACACACACACACACACAAAGAACACTCAACCTCGGAAAACTCCACTCCACCTTCGCTTGGAAAACAGACAAATGCCCGCAATGTACGGGACAGACAACAAGAAAAAGGCAAAATAAACAAGGCAATTCGGACACCAGCAGCGCCCATAGCACAAACACATCCCCTGCTGCCGCCCCAACAATAACATGATAGAGGACTCCCATTCACCCTCGATTCCCCCAGCATTATATTATCCCTGGGCGTGGGCGCCGACGAGACCTTCTGCAGGCTCCTGGGGAAAGATGGGCGTCACGCAGCGGATCACTAAATTTGTTGGGCGAGGGCGCAGGTGAAAGGAACAACGCAGGTAAGGCCTCACCTGGGACAGAGCCTGGATAGCTGGTAACTTCAAGAGAGAAGCTGGAACATCGCCAGGTTTCTTTTTGTTTTGTTTTTTTGGGAGTGTGTAAGTGTGTATGTGAGCATCTTTCCTCTGGCATGCGGGTGTTGGCTGGTGGTGGTGGTGGTGGTGATGGTTGTCATGGTGGTGGCGAGGAGGAGAAAGAGGAGGAGGAGGAAATAAGAAAAAAAAAAAGATGAAACACTAAAGAAGAAGAAGAAGAAGAAGAAGAAGAAGAAGAAGAAGAAGAAGAAGAAGAAGAAGAAGAAGAAGAAGAAACAGAAGAAGAAAGGACGAAAAAGAAGAAGATATAGCAGTAAAACAATGGAGCGAATGAGGAAAGAGAAATGGATAATGCTGATGAGAGGCCGAGAGAGAGAGAGAGAGAGAGAGAGAGAGAGAGAGAGAGAGAGAGAGAGAGAGAGAGAGAGAGAGAGAGAGAGAGAGAGAGAGAGAGAGAGAGAGAGAGAGAGAGAGAGAGAGAGAGAGAGAGAGAGAGAGAGAGAGAGAGAGAGAGAGAAATTCCTAGTAGACGTAGAAACAGCTAAATGAGTAACAGGAAATTGACGATGTGAGGAAGGGAATTGGTAGATCATTAATAACTGGGGAGGGCTTGAAGTAAACAGGGGCATCACAGGGAGAGAGAAGATGTGAAGCGTGTTGACAGTAGAGGTTTCCTGTCTAAATTTAACAAAGCAGTACTTCTTCATATATTTTAAGTCTCAGAACAGTTTCCCAGTTCAAGGAAAGACTGCATGTGTGAATTATCTGCATGTATGATTTGCAATGAGTTCCCAATTGATTCTTTTGATGGATATATTATTTGATCTGCAGTGTCGAGTTACTTTTTTTCTTTTTCTTTTTAATGAACATCAGACTGTGAACAGGAGATCAAAGGTTTCGGCGATGATTCAAAGATTATACGTAGAGAAACAAAGGTTCAGGAAGCTTTCCCTCCTCTCTCTCTCTCTCTCTCTCTCTCTCTCTCTCTCTCTCTCTCTCTCTCTCTCTCTCGTGTTACATGCATCAAACAATGTGAGTGATAACCAATCAAATACTAAATAAAAATCATTAACCACTGTGCTACTCGAGGAACAGAGAGAGGCCGACATCAGACCAAGAACGAGGTGGCTTTTAAAGCTGCCGTGGGTACACCAAGGGGAAAGAAACATTAATAACACGCCTTTGATAGTACAACATCACACACCAGCGCGCACCTCCCTAACGCAGCCACCACACGTTCTTACACGGTCACTAGAGCAGAGGTAACTTTCCACCGCCTTACCTGAAAACAATAAGCACAAAGTATCAACTATTATCACTGTGGCGACGAATACGAAATGACCTTAACGCGTGACTGATTTGGTTATAAAAGTAACGTATTTTGCTGTTTTCTCTATGTTTGGCTCGCGGCGGCCCCTTTATGTGTGAACACCGCCGCTCTCCTTCCCTTTCTCCTTTCAGGCGTCAAAAAAATATGAAAAAAGTCCCACCGACGTTCAAAACAACCGACTTTCTTACCTCCAAAAAAAAAATCCTTTCATCTTCCCCCATTCTTCACTTTCCCCCACATCGTCCGTGTTGCTTATCCACTCTTTCTAGCCTACCCATTACCTCCTCCTCCTCCTCCCCTCCTTGCCTACCTCCCTCTATTTCAAAACCCTTTTCCTACCCACCTCCTTTCCTTCTTTCCTCTTTCTACGTTCCCCTGAGTGATCGCCTAAGGTGCTAATCGCCTCTAATATTTTTTTTCCTCTTATTTTCCCTCCACCAGCCAGTAACTCCGCCTCATAAAATCTTGCAGGGCCCGGATCACGCCCTATCCTCGCTAAGGACTCATTAATCACTGCCTCATTAACGACCGCGAAGAAAAGATGACCGTTCAAATTTACGACGCTACCTTGGGACGAAAATTCTCCAACGAGGGTTACGTGGTTGTTTCAGTGGGCTGTTTTCATTGTTCAGTCTTACATATTTGGTCTTCCGTACTGAGAGAGAGAGAGAGAGAGAGAGAGAGAGAGAGAGAGAGAGAGAGAGAGAGAGAGAGAGAGAGAGAGAGAGAGAGAGAGAGAGAGATCGTGCCTAATTGGTTCCCCACAAGAGGATACAGTACCTGGGCCATGTTACAACACGCCCCTCAGTCTGCTACACTTTCAGGATCTCCGCATCAATAAGCAAAGGCCTTCCCAGTGTTATCCATCCACTGTGACACACACTTGAGGAGTTGATGAGTAGCTATTATTATCTTTATTACTATTATTGTCATTATTATTATTATTAGTAGTAGTAGTAGTAGTATCATCATCATTATTATAGCAACACCAACATGAACAACAACTACATTTTGTGGTTAATGCACTGCTGGTGCCGTGTTTCATGATATTCCGAGTATATGAAATATTATCATGGTTGCGAAAAATAAAACATTGGCACATCAGACTCTCTCCAGCGATATACTACGAAACGCTCCCTGTGTCCGGTGCTTTATAGCCATTAAAAATGTCATAAATAGTATTAAATAACTACTACATTTTAACCTGAACACTGCAGCATTTTGTGTTTATATAAACTGTGAAATATATTTCAACGAAATGTATGGATGTCTTCTTAATAAAACTGACAAACAAATCCTTTATGAACGATTAATAAAAGACAACATACAAACTCCTAAAACCTTGTGTAAAGCATCGTCTAGTTTGTTTTAACAAAATACGTTTTCCAGAGCGAATGTTGCTTATCCCACTTTCTCAAAGGATCGCGACATAACACCCAGCAAATATATCACCACATAACAAGATACAGACTATTATTGTTATAAAAGTATGTTATGCTGGGATTCACATTTGCAAGGCTGATATCGGTAAGTCCCATTGTGTTAGCAACAGATTTATTACCAACACCTTAATGAATTAATGGAGATCGTGACCTGATCTGTTCCATGAAGCACGATGGAAAACTCCTAGAGAATTCTATAGCCGTATTATCAGAATTTTACACATATGAGATAGCAATGGAATACATGGTAATCAAAGATAAATGTTTCGTTTTCCTTTCCATTCCGTTTCAAATTCTCCAAATTTACGAGAAAATGACAAAATTATTAATTTCGACAGTACTATTATAAACAACTGCTGGTACTTTTTTGATCCTAAGGCTACACTTAACAATAAGGGCCACACACTCCTCCATCCCATAAAATTACATATGGATGAAATTAATGGCAAGCTATGCTCATTAGCCAATATCTATTTTTTCTCTCCCTCTCAAAAGAACTAAAAAATAACAGAAGAGAGAGAATATGCAGAAATGAGGTAAATGTAAAACAAATACACACACACACACACACACACACACACACACACACACACACACACACACACACACACACACACACACACACACAGTCTACTCTCAAGTATCGATTCATCCTCCTAATCAACAATGAACCAAACATTTTCTATCAACAGAACAGCAAAATTTTGGGAGAGAGAAAGAAAAAGCATAATAAAAACATTCACTAAATCCAACATGAAAAATACAAACTTATAATGACTCAATCTTTCACTTTAGGAAAAAAAACAAAGCATTAATAATTCTAAAGCCCAACAACATTCACTAAGTATAGGAAAATTAAGTGCATAAGTTATATATTCCAGTCATTAATACATGTCCTTAAGCGTATCATAACTGCAACAAGTTGATTACCATGTCATTATACATTTGTAGGATTCTTTTCAATTAATCCATTAGTTTACTCAATTACAATCTTCATCTTGCTTCCCTCTCTCCTCTATGTCCTCCTTCCCTCTTTACCCTCGCCACACAAATACCTACATTCCTCCTTCTGAAGCCACGCATCCTCCCTCACCGTCCCTTAACCAAGCAACCCTCGTTCCTTCCCTTTTCCTCAAAACCAACCACTTTCCTCCTCCAGATCCTTCCCATCAATTCTATCCTACAGTCCTATCATCTCCCTTCCTCCTGCCGACCATTTCCCTCCTGCACTACCAATCTCCCTCATTCTCTTCCTTCTCCACACCCTCTTTCTCTCTCCTTCCTTCCTTTCCCTCTTTCCTTGCACCGTTTGTCTTAGTAATAAAGGAAAGTGAAGCGATAAAGTAATACCATAAAGTAAAGTATAACAACGGCATCGGAAATGTTTGATGACGTAGCAATGCTGATACGTATGAACACGCTCGTAAAAGCTTCCATCTGACGGGAAGACGAATTGATCAACCAGTGTAATTCATCCGATTCCCTTGAAAATACCAAGATAAAGGTTTCAAGGCAAGAAAGCTCCTTGAAAACAAACTCAATTGTTTTTTTCTTCTTTTTTTATCAAGTCTAAAACAACGCCCCGGTCGGGACTAATTTTCTTTTCATCTCTCAGTCAAAATAGTTTCTTGAGTTTACATTGCCCGGAAGTGAGGACAAGTGTCAATACTCAAAGTTTTAAAGGTTTTCATTGTAGAAATGCCTCAACTTCCCTCCCCTCTCAAACAAACAGTGACAGCAATATGATTTCAATCAACTTATCACACTGGCTGAAATACCAACACCTTTCCTTAGACCGTGCCAGGAATGATTAAGTAGATACCATTTCTCACAGGTGTGCTTCCCTTTACTGGCCATACATGTTTCTAGATAAGCCAACCCATCACTATGCTTTCTTATTAACCAAATATTTCCAAGTACATGGGTATTTATAGGTACACAATTAGTCCCCTAAATATCGGTACCACTATAAATAAAATTGCCTGCGCCACTAATGGGCGGAAGCTGAACAGCGCTTCCTATACACTCTTTAAGTGTGCCTACAGGCGATATAGGTCTCACCGTATAAAAAAAAAAAAAAAAAAAAAAATGTAATTAATCCAATTTCTTTTAAATTATCAAGGTAAAGGTCTCAAGATAATAAAATCCCCTGACGTATTTACAGGTAAGTAAAATGTGTCAGCTAGGGCACGTAAGGATAATCTAAGGGAAAAAGAAAACTCCCTGGAGGTGGCGCAGCGCTAAATGGGTTTCAGTATTTTTCTGTCTTATATTTCGCGGCAGTGGCTATTAGAGACGGGGGATAGTGGAGCGGCACCACCCGAGGAATCAGCCTCACTGATGGAGAGAAGAGTAAAGGATTAAAACGAATAAGAAAAAGAGAATAGAGTAAATGAGATACGAAGCCAAGGTAAATTAGCAAAAGAGAAAGTGGATGGAAAGAAAGAAAAAGTGTGTGTGTGTGTGTGTGTGTGTGTGTGTGTGTGTGTGTGTGTGTGTGTGTGTGTGTGTGTGTGTGTGTGTGTGTGTGTGTGTGTGTGTGTGTGTGTGTTTGTAAGCACGCAAGCGCACGTCCTCTCTTTTTGTATATTGTATGCAATGTACATAAAGCTTCAATAGACGAGTACATCTCCTCTCTTCAATTTACGTAAGAGGAGCGTGCACACACACACACACACACACACACACACACACACACACACATAAAGAGCTTGGGAGAGAGAGAGAGATAAAGAGCTTGGGAGAGAGAGAGAGAGAGAGAGAGAGAGAGAGAGAGAGAGAGAGAGAGAGAGAGAGAGAGAGAGAGAGAGAGAGAGAGAGAGAGAGAGAGAGAGAGAGAGAGAGAGAGAGAGAGAGAGAGAGAGAGAGAGAGTACTAATGTAAAGAATATGAGAATAAAATATACACACACTCTTCTTTTTAATAAACTGAATAGATATAAAGCGGTTGGTATTCTTGCAGGTAAAAAGGCAGGAGTGTGTTCTCTTTAGATTCTGAAGACGAACACTGACACCCAACGCCTCTCATCCTACACAGTGATCCAGCGTCCTCTTAACCTTCTCAAACTGGCTGACGGTTCCCCAGGTGGCAAAGATACTGACAGAAGAGACAATTATACTGAGAACAGGACGCTGAATTTCTTGATATGGTATCGAGTTTCATTTCCACACTCCCGCCGCCATCAGCCTCCTCCACGCCCGACCCCTGTCCCTGTTACACACGCTCCCTCTCGCCATTGGAATTCATTCATCCACATTAACTCCTCTTACAGAAATATGATGAACCCTTGACCATTTTTTCGATCCAATAATCTAGCATAAAAGCACTATAATTTGCGATATGATATAGGTATAATTTTACAAAAGAACGATCAAGTGATGGTATAGTTTTAATGATAAACTACAGCATTTTCCTGTTCATTTGCGTGTTTAATAAGAGATCCTCTGACTCTGATGACGCTGAAGTTAATTGGCAACAGTTATAATCTTCTCAAATCCTCCTCTTTTTTTTTTTTATGTATTACTGTAAGGGAAAATTTCCAATAACAGAATTGTTTTAGGATACGTCATTTCTGAATACTGCGGAACTTTTACCTTTTATTTTACAATCAAACAAAATGGCACTACGTATATGTATCCTAAGGGTAACGCAGCCTGCACGTGCAAAGAAAACAGAAATAAAAAGATAAAAACCAGCAGCTTCTCCGACTATTTTCTTCACACACACACACACACACACACACACACACACACACACACACACACACACACACACACACACACACACACACACACACACACACACACACAAAAAAAAAAAAACACGTGACGTAAGACAAGGAACAGAAAGTTGGGGGCGTCGCGGTAGTATGAATATTACAAAACGAACACAAACAAGTTAGGAAAAGAAGTATAAAAAATTTGGATGAATGACAAAACTTAAAGTATGTCGTATAAGAAAGGAGACAAATATCCTGAGGTGAACGAGAAATACAAGAAATGGAGCCTAAGTTTGTAGAATGCACGGAGTTTAGAGAGATCTTACATAATCAAACAGAGAAGACGAGTAGAGGCACTTGCTATTCATGTGAGGTGGTCTATCCCTTACTACTGTTGGTGGCCGTCTGCACAATTCACCTGAATTCTGCATATGACAGGTGTCTTACCGAGCGACTTAATCGTTTTACACCCTGCATACTACAATGGCAGCTGATTCCGCTCCATCACAATGTCGTTACGAAGGTTATAATTGATGGAACCTGGTTGTGTCCTGCCGACATGTGTTACATTCCACAAATTCTCAGTCCCAATATGGAATCAGATGAAAATCGCATCACTGACTTGCTACTCAATCACCGAGGATCCTTTGAGTATGTATTCTGAAACAAATATATAGAATATACGTAGTCTCGCTGCAAGGTTTCCTACGAGAGGCTTGGAGTGATCATGGAGAGAGTCAGCAGACACAGAGAAGCGCAGAAGGCGTTGGAAAGCCTTTGTCTTGTCATAAATACCGATAATAATTGTGCTATTTTCCTTAATGATACTGCATTTAATTTCCCAACATCCTGAAAGTAACATGTCGTATCAGAAGTTTGATTTTTTCTTTTTGTTGCAACATGACAGAAGGATTGCATGCAAGCTGCTACAAGTCGATAGAGTCACAGCCCACGTCAGGCCGTCATGTGTAATTATCTATTGGTAGTTGATGAATAATTAGCAATGATTGACACCTCCCAATTCTTTGATGGCATAATGAGAATTATCAGTGAACACATTCCCTAATTTCATTTATTTTTTTATGGAAAATGTTAAAAGCAGAAAATTTCGTTACGTTTTAAGAAATTTTTAACGGCACTTTATAATCATCTTGGCAAGGCATGAGTGACACGTGATAAGAAGTAGATGAGTTAATGTTACAGGGAAGATTACCTTTGAATAATGACGCAAAGACAACCAAAAAATGGAACGCAACAAAAATATAACCCTGAAAGAAGGAGAAGGAGAAAAGTAATGTAGGAGAAGAGAAGGAGGAGAGCCAGAAAAGTGGGTGAGGCACGGGAGGGATCAAATGGAGGCCACAGAGAGGACGCAGACAAAAGGAAAGGAATAGGAAAGTCGAGAATATGTGACGCGAGTGGCCGAATAAAACGAAAAGGACGACTCGCAAGGAGAGGCGATGGCGCTAACGTGAAATAAATGGAGGACATGTCGAGGAAGGGAGAGAAAGAAAAAAAGAATACCTGTGGGGAACGAGAATCTGTAGGGAAGCTTTGGTGCTCTATGTGTGTGTGTGTGTGTGTGTGTGTGTGTGTGTGTGTGTGTGTGTGTGTGTGTGTGTGTGTGTGTGTGTGTGTGTGTGTGTGTAAAATATATTCCATCAGTACCAAGCATGTTTTGAAACGCTGAATTTCTTTTTATTTCACATGACACGATACAGGAAACAGAAGAAAAATAACATCTGGCTATTGCGTGCTCGTCTTCGTCTACGTCGCTGTCCTCCTCTTCCTTCCACTTCTTCTCCTCCTCTACTTTCACGTCAGCAGCATCCTCGTGGCTCGCTCGCACCGAGACAAAGCTACTCAATACACATTTGGGAGGATCAAAACAAATCCTTTCCCTCGGTGCCAGGAGGTGGTAGAAATCCTCGGCTTAAGATCAAGTCAGTATTGGGGTCATTACGTAAAAAAAAAAAAAAATGGCGTCAGAAAGGGTGCCTGTGATTCATTGCTACTGATTTTGTTCACTTTGCGGCGGGGGATGAAAGGCGTGAATATATCATCACCACCGCTTCTCTGGGTCTCATCAGCGTGCAAAGACGAGGAGCAGCGCGTCTCGAGGCACTCAGGGCAAGACTACCACCACCTCGCCCGTCACCACCACCACTCCCTAAGAGTAAGCGAGGGAACATCAGGACCCAACGGCACGCTTCAAGTACTCAACGCCACGCACAACCAATGCACGCCACCACCACACAGAAGCTACTGTGAACCAATGGCGGGCCAAAACGAGGCCCGATAAGACACGCCACACCACACCAGGCCACCACTAGTAATGAAGACTTACTCGCTGTGCAAATAAGCTGCTCTCGTAAACAAAAGGTAATGCTCAGCGAGGGCGCAGTGCAGCTTCGCTACCGATACCCTTCCCCCGCCTGCCTCACACCACTTTACTCTTTATTTATGATAGAAAGGAAAAATGATAACGTATAATACTTTTACGGGTCCTGAGTCCCCCGAGGAGGCAATAAAGCAAGAAAATATTTGACACGAAATGGGAAATGAATGTAAAAATGTCGTAGGGAAAAAACGGATAGTAGATATAAATGAAGATTGGTTATTTCAATGGTAGTGGATATAATAAAAATTCACAACAGTGGTCAATACTTGTGACTTTAATATATTGCCTGATAATGTAAGAAAATAAATCAATAGAAGTAGATGTGTGTGTGTGTGTGTGTGTGTGTGTGTGTGTGTGTGTGTGTGTGTGTGTGTGTGTGTGTGTGTGTGTGTGTGTGTGTGTGTGTGTGTGTGTGTGTGTGTGTGTGTGTGTGTGTGTGTGTGTGTGTGTGTGTGTGTGTGTGTGTCTAAACCTAAACAGAGCCGAGTGTGTTCCTACTTCCGGCATCAATCTCAAAAAGCAGACAATAAGCGCCTTCCCAACTTGATCTATAAATCTGAGGACGATTACCAGCTTCGTGCCGATAATGAAGTTCGGAAAAGTTAGTAACACCGATTTAATACTGAAAGCCTCATTTAGAAACATATCCTCTCTCTCTCTCTCTCTCTCTCTCTCTCTCTCTCTCTCTCTCTCTCTCTGTATATCTTCCTCACATTTACCTCCTGCTCCTCCTCCCCCTCTTTCTTCTCCTCGCCATCTATCTATTCCATTTCTATTTTCTCTTCTCTTATTCACTCTTCATTCTCTCCTAAATTATCGTCGTTCTCTTTCCGTCTTCTTATCTGTCGTCTTTCTCCTCTTTTTTGCCTCTTATAACAGTCACTTTGATTTCCTCCTCCTCCTCCTCCTCCTCCTCCTCCTCCTCCTCCTCCTCCTCCTCTTCCTCCTCCTCTTCTTCCGTTGCCTCCTCCTCTTTCTACTCCTTTTACTCCTCTTCCTCCTTCTCTCCCCTCCTCAATCTTTTGTCACTATGCTATTTTCGTAATGAAGCACAGAAGAGAAGTTAAAATAAGCCAGTGAAAATTTCAGTCTCCTGCTTGCTACTACCAGAGAGGAGAAGATTCAGAATGGATGAAACAGTTGAATGTATGCATGAAAGTGAAGACCCAGACTTACTATGCCATTACGTTTGCATTGAGGAAAATGTGCATTGTATTTTGAGAGACAGGGAGAAAGGAAAAAAGAAAATGGGACGAAAGGTCAAACGTTTAATGGGAGTGACCAGACAAAATAAAATATACATAGAGTATTTTTTCAAAAGAGAGAGACAGAGAGACAGAGAGAGAGAGAGAGAGAGAGAGAGAGAGAGAGAGAGAGAGAGAGAGAGAGAGAGAGAGAGAGAGAGAGAGAGAGATAACAATAGGATAACAAAACAAAAAATATATCAAAAGCAAACAAATTTTCAACTAGCACAAAGATCATAATAAATTCGTAACTTAAACAATGTAACAAAAAGGAACGAACGAGAAAAAAAAAATCAAAAGAAAATGAGAAAAAGTGAGCTGCATATAAGAGTTACACAAATAACAACGAGGAGAGTGCTGGAGAGGGGGAAAAAAGGGTGGGGGGAAAGAAAAGGGAGGAAAGAAAGGGTGAAGGGAGAGGGAGAGAACTTGACGAGTGGGAGGATGAAAATTTAATACCAGGAGGGGAGGGAAAGAGGGAGACACGGCACACGGAGGAAGGAAAGTAATGTGCTTGGTAAATTCTGGGAAAAAATGTAAATGAAGTTGGCCTCTAATAAATTCTGAGGGAAGGTGGAAGGGTGGAAGGGAGGGAGTAAAAACAGAGTGGATTGGAGAGAGAGAGAAAAATAAGTGGCAAGTAAAGGGAATGCGACGAATGGAAGAAGGGGGGAACTATACGGAGATTTTCGATGTTTTTTTTTTCTTTTCTTATCTCTATTTATACCTGTGTGTGTGTGTGTGTGTGTGTGTGTGTGTGTGTGTGTGTGTGTGTGTGTGTGTGTGTGTGTGTGTGTGTGTGTGTGTGTGTGTGTGTGTGTGTGTGTGTGTGTGTGTTTGTTCAGTACCATTATGTTTTGCTTCCTTAGTTACAGAATCACCGCCAAAACAACCTAACCATGACTACAATGCTTAAATTCCCTTCGCTTAAGCCGTTCAGTGTCATGCCGCGTTTTTATATTCGTTCTGGGTACCATTTAGCAATTTTATACGGTTTTAAAAATTTATGAGGGGATTAGAACAGTAAAAACTCTGGCCATTAATCTCCTGTTCTCCATAGACCCTTCATAATGCAAACAAAATCGTCTAATTCCAAAAATTAAGGTACAAATGCGTCTTAGTATTGAAGGGGTTAGTATATAACAGAGGGAGTAAATCTAAGAACGGTATAACATCCACATATCTCTTGATAACATACACGGAACATACTACGATTGCTTCAACACGAAATTTGTAATGCACGCTTATTTTTCAGTGTTTGTTTTAAGAGACAAAAAACACAATAATCCACAATGTTTTCTTGAAATTCACAGTCATTAAAAGATTCTACGGTACAGTCTTTGCTAATAACCATACATTCTCACTATTCTGTCATGCCTTCTGTTTCTATTATTTTTTACCTCCTCTGCCATAGATTGACACGGCGAACAAGTACTTTGAATATTTTTTTTTCTCCATTCTACATTTTCTATGCTTTTGATAATCCTCTTAACCAGTCTGTGATGTAAGACAGAGAGCATTAGATAACACTCACGAGACAACAATTTAAACAAAGAGACATGTAGGTGTAATGAACGTTGGTATGAGAATAGTGGCCTTAGTGAAGCTGCAGGAGGTTAAACTGAGGAAACCCGGATGTAGTAGTGAGCGCAGTGCCCCAGAGTAAAGGCTCGTTACCCTCCCCAGGTTCATATCCCGGGAGGCAGGGATGAAGGCCGCGGCCAAGCAAAGCCTCGGTAATGCCCACACAAGTCTGACTCAACTAAATAAGTGAAGGTTGTTTTCCCCCAATGAAACCATAAAAGCAAGCATTCTGCGCTGCCAGATTACATTACTGAGACGCACCAGAAACAGACAATGAATGTAAACTTCACTCACACACCCACTTAACTGTCGTCTGGCTGCCCACCCACACACACACACACACACACACACACACACACACACACATGTATATTCACTCATCCACGCAGTATCTACCCCACGCACTCACTCAACCAATCACATTATTTTTCTCTATTAACAATGTTGTTATTCATTCCATCAAATAACAATTTACTGACCAATCCATTACATCCCGGCGCAAGAGCAAACGATGAAAAATGGACTGCGCTTAATACAGTTCCCGCATTTGTACATTCTTCATACCTTACGGGAGAGAGGGGAAAATATATCAACGGGCAAATGACAACACACTTTCTGGGTTATTACTCACACACAGAGGGTAAAAAGGAAACGGTAGTAAATTACGGCATACCAACTTCCTAACTGCATTAAGCCTCACCAAGCGTGTAAATGAGTGTGCGGGAAAACGGACAGAAATTAGGTCAAGTACTTTGGATCATGAAACTCGTCAATATCTGGAGGGAGGGAACAAACTGCACGGCCATCTCCACGCTTGCCTGATGCGGCGCTTGCAAGACACCAGGGTAGGGAAGGGGAGGGCAAGTTTAGGGAAATGTGGCAAGAAAAATCACTTACGCTGATGGTTCTAGGAGGAGGAAGAGGAAAAGGAAGAGGAAGAGGACGGAGGACGAAGAGGAGAAAGAAAAAAACCAATATAAGAAGGAAGACTGGGTACAGAATAGGAAAGCTAGGTAAGGCAGAAAAAATGGGGAAAGAGGAAGAGGAGAAAGTGGTGGTGGTGGAGATGGTAGTGGTGTTGGTGATGGTAGTGAAGGAGGGAAAGGTGGAAGGAGACAAAGCAGATAAACATAGAGTTGAAATGGAAGAAACATGACGGATATGATTTAGTGAATAAGATGAATGAAGAATAAGATCACAGGGGAGATAAATACGAAAGTAAAATGCAAGAGATAAAAAAAAAAAAAGGACACAAGAAAAAAAACTGACGTATCTTTCAGAGAGAGAGAGAGAGAGAGAGAGAGAGAGAGAGAGAGAGAGAGAGAGAGAGAGAGAGAGAGAGAGAGAGAGAGAGAGAGAGAGAGAGAGAGAGAGAGAGAGAGAGAGAGAGAGAGAGAGAGAGAGAGAGAGAGAGAGAGAGAGAGAGAGAGAGAGAGAGAGAGAGAGAGAGAGAGAGAGAGAGAGCGCAGTCATTCAAAAACTCTATGTTCCCAATAAGCCACATTTCATTAGTACAACATCACCTCTCGTATGTCTCCAGAACGTCACTTTCCCTCCGTAACACAAGGAACAAGAGCGGAAGATTAACACCACAAATGGTCTGCACACGCCACTGACATGTGCTTCCTCCCAGGCTTAGGGTAGAGTGGGTTTGAGTTTAAGGGGGATGTTTGCTGGCCTTTATTTCCCCATCAAACACGGAGGTCACTTTGCCCTCCTCACTTTCCGCACACAATGGCCGAGACACAACAGTCAAGTCACAACATTCCAGGTTATCTCATGCCACCCTCACCGGCGACTCAGTGTTATAGGTTGGAGGTTGAGAGGGATTCCCATGAAGCCACAGAAAGAGTGTAGCGCGTCTAGTACTAGTCATAATTTTAGTCATAACTTTAGTGTAAGAGAGAATCAATAACTTAATAATGGAAAGGAAAAGGAAAAACTCTAGACTAGAAATTAAAAAAGCAGATAATCGTTAAAAAGAAGGTAAACTCTAAGCCTTCACTTGTTTGATAGAATTGATATATTATGTAGATGAAAAGTAAATAAACTAACTGAGCGTCGGAAAAATCAACACACACACACACACACACACACACACACACACACACACACACACACACACGCGACGGGAAGACATTTTCACAGCCCCATACCTTCACAATCCCCTGGTGTTTCCTGCCTCACAGTATTCTTTAAGCTCACATTCCTCTTTTTTCTTTTTTTATTCCCAGTCCTCGCGTCGCCTACCGCTCCACACCCCGCCCACTCCTCCCTTCCTCACAACTCAGGAATGAAGGGTTAGCGAAAAGAAAAAAAAATACATAAAAAACGAAGCGAAATCAGAAAGAAATAGTAAACACTGGGGGAATTCAACCTTACCAAAACAACGTATATTACCAGACGGTTTAAAGCTGAAATTGAATATTAAATGCACGTGCGAGAAACATAGTAAGCATTTCCCAAAGACAGTAGCAGTGGAAAACAAGGAAGAAAAACTGTGAAAGTGATATTACAGTATGCATGTAAAAGAAGAGAGGCCGGACTTCCCCTCGCCCTTCTCAAGTAAAGTTGGTTGCTATTTGTCTCTGCCCTGGGGAGAACACTGCGCTCGTGTCCCTGCCCCGCCCATACACCGCCATCCGTCTTGGTGCGTCACGAGGGGCGGAGAGAGAGAGAGAGAGAGAGAGAGAGAGAGAGAGAGAGAGAGAGAGAGAGAGAGAGAGAGAGAGAGAGAGAGAGAGAGATTGTAGGGGCACAAGGGAGGGGAGACGGAAAGCTAGAGGCCAGGAGAAAATAAGGGGTAAATGGTGAAAAGTAATGCTAAAATAATGTTGTCAATCTACCTTTTTCACGATTGTGGTGCAAAACTATATGGTGGAGGAAGGAGCAGTGGTATTAAGTAGTGGAAATAGTAGAGGTGCTGTGGTAAAAGTGATGAATAGATGAGAGGTAATGAGGTAAATGACAACTGTACTGATCTCAGATAAAATAAATAAATAAAAAAAGCTGGAACCTCTCATATCTCTGCAAATTATTGTTTTAACTTTCAGGAGAGACAAAGGGGAGTTGAAGGCCATGAGCATGAAAAAATATAAATAAATAACATACAAAATAAACAACACATTTTTCTACATTTAAATCCTGTGAAAAGCACCAACAAATAATAATATAGTCAAGGCACACACATGGAAAATGAAACATCAGAAAGATCCCCACCTCTCACCCACACACAAAAAAAAGATAAAATTACATTCATGCATAATATTTTGCAGAAAACACGGCGTACAAGAGGACAGCCAGGAGGAAAAATGAGTTTCCATCTACGTACAGAGCAGAACATATGACGCTTATCTTAATTTACTCGCACCACTCCCCACACCAGGATTGCACTCAGCACAGCCTTGCCGCCTCGCACCACCGCCTTCCCCTCAGCCTCGGCGGAAGGAAGGAGAACGATCATCAATCCCCAAGAGAAGCAGGAACATAAGAACACGAATTTTAAGACGATGTTCTACTACGACTCTCTCTCTCTCTCTCTCTCTCTCTCTCTCTCTCTCTCTCTCTCTCTCTCTGGGACATTTCTTAAGGTCAAAGTGAGCAAGATAATGGAAGGATTCTGGTCTCGGATAAGTTGGTCGTGACGAGGATTTTTTTTCCTCCTTCAGACAAATGGAGGCACTTGAAAGGGTCTGAGCAGATCCTGGTCAACAGAGAGAGAGAGAGAGAGAGAGAGAGAGAGAGAGAGAGAGAGAGAGAGAGAGAGAGAGAGAGAGAGAGAGAGAGAGAGAGAGAGAGAGAGAGAGAGAGAGAGAGAGAGAGAGAGAGAGAGAGAGAGAGAAACGTCGATAATACCAGATTTACGTATCAAAGAAAGTGTTATACCACCTCATGTTCATGTGCCTGCCGTTCGAGTTGCCGCTGCAGTGATGGTAATGTCAGGGATGAAGAGAGGCATGATCGCCGCCTGTTCCTAGCGTAAAATTATGGATGGCAATAATATTTTGCAATGTAAATTTGCTTTTATGTCTGTGTGTGTTTTGTGGAAAGCTGCTATCAATTTCCCCACAGTTGAGAAAAAAAAGTAATATTTGTCAAGGGCATGATCAATTTTCTCGTACGTCGTCCAAATAACATTCTTCAAGTATAGAAAAAAAAAATTTCATCCCATTACACTTACTAAACTCTGTATTGTTACAAACACAACGCAAATCTTCCTTTTGAACAATAGGAAGACAAGAAACAAAGGAAAGCATATCTCTCAACAAACTAGCTTGTCTTTCTATTTTCCACGTGCGATTTCCGGTTAGAAATGTATGAAGATTTAATAGAAACTAAACTTTTCTCCGACACGACAGTATAATTATATTTACGTTATTTTACTGATATTTGGATGCAAAGCCATTTCCCTTTAAAATATATGATGAGCTTACAGTTTAGATTTCTGATATTTCTCTGCACTCACGTTTTCCTTTTATTTATCTATTTTATTCCTTTATTTATTTCAAATTAATTAATGAAGCAACATATCAGAAAGTAAATAGAATAGCAAAGAAATATATAAAGGTTATTACTTGGAAAGGCGAATAAATCGTTCAAACACTGCCTCACAAAGCGCTACTCAAGAAATACTCATCGTTTAACATGAACTTCTATATTTTCCTTATTTCCTGCCTCCACTCCAGCTACTTTTCTGTGGTGTAACAGTGTACGGCGCGAGAAAAATGGCCAGCAGTACCACAAAACTTGCCACATTTAAAGAGCCAATACAGCGAGTATAAATGTCAGTATGTTTGCTTGTCTGTGCGTGGTCTGCTTCATTCACAACATTCAAAGAGAAAGCATGCAGGAAGCAATGGCCACCTTTCCACCATCGTCCTGTTCGTTAAAACCAGGATGAAAACATGAAAGGTTGCACCCGCCTCGTCACTTACTGGAACGTGTTGCCTCTCGCTGCTTACTGCAGTCACGATCAGAAAATAATGCCACTTACCACACATAACTTTTTTTTTTTCGGCTGCCAGTCATAAAAATAGTGTCGCTGCAACACACTTGTCATGTAGAAAACACAGACAGTTTATTTTCATGCACACGTAACAAAGCACAACAATTATTCACTTCTCATTCTAGAGGATTTTCTAAGGAAATTTACCGACTAACACATGAATTTCAGATAAAACACACATGATTTTTTTTCTTACATTTGGAGAGCTAGTTTCATCATCGTTTAAGCCGCCTCTTGTTTTTCATGTTCATTTCGTTCACTGTAGTTGACGCACGGATCTTTTTTCGAGGCCGTTGCGCATCGGGTCCACGCGATACACACAATGAAGGATCAATATTACACAGGAAATCCAGTTCTCTTATGGCAGTATTTTCATCCGAGTCTAAAACATATATCAGCGTCTTTTCAAACCTGAGTGACCATGCCAATAGGACGTGAGGGGACAGGGTTGGGCGGGTTGGGCGGGTTGGACGGTTTGGGCGGGTTGGGCTCCTCCTCGGGTGTTGGCGGGAAGGTTACCTCGGGATCCTCGAGATCTAAATCCGACACCTGCTCTATTAACTCGAGGTCCACGAGCTCCGAGTCATGGAGTTCTGGATCCGATAATTCAGAGTGCAGGGAATCAAAAGACGAAAAGTCTGCTAATTCCGAGTCCTCCAGTTCAGGATCATACAGCTCCGGGTCCGATAGGTCGAGACTCTCCTCTTCCGGACTCGATATTTCAAGCACTGGTGGATTGCTGTATTCTACTGTGTCAGAATCAGGCATTTCAATGTCCTGTGAATCTGAGTCTGTCATTTCCAGGGACGAGAGCTGCGAGAAAGACATTTCTGCGTCTGATGAGGCTCATGCAGCGTTACAAAATTACACACACTTCTGGAAAGGCAAAAGAGAGGGTCAACATTAAAGCAGACAGCGACGGTAAAGAGACGCACGTCCTTCTTAACACACACGATGACGATAGCGCTGCAATGCCAGGTGTAAGTAAGCACATCAAGCGACACAAGCAACACAAAACGTTAAACTACATTTGATATATGAGACATAGATGAAGAATTTATCATTTTCGTAACATGTTATGACAGACAGCAAAATGGTAAACAATCCGAGTATATCCTTCGCTTACAGCCAAGTGAGGTTATATGAAAAAATGCTTAAGACCAAGAAATTCTCTCTCTCTCTCTCTCTCTCTCTCTCTCTCTCTCTCTCTCTCTCTCTCTCTCTCTCTCTCTCCTTAGTATACTTTTTTTTTCTTTTTTCATACAGTTTATTTAGGCTTGCGTTTCCCTTTCCACATCAAGGAAAGGATGGCACGATAGGCCGCGCGTGGGGGTTGTGGTCGCCTCCCAGATTGCGGCCGCGCCACCAAAATTGCACATAGTCCACTGGTTTAACAGCGCTACCTACGACGCTGCTCCCATATAGCGGCATTTCGTTAAAAGAGTAGGGCAGCGCGCGCCTTTTAGTAGCAAAAAATACAGACCACTGAAAAACATAAGGAAAAAACTTGAGTAAATATTGATGTTGGTTTTGTGGTTCTTCTTCACCCTGGCTTGCGTTACATGTCTTGTTTTTACGGCAGATATCGTACGTAAACTGGACCAGAAAAGTATATATTATCTTTGTTTTCCTTTCCCTTCTTCAGAAAAGTTCAATGAAATGTTTTCTTCCATTTTTCTTCTTGGAAACCCTTTGTTTGTCTGGCTTTCTCCATAACAATGATAGCAAAATGTTTTAATAATACAACAACAATAATTATAAGAAAACGCATATGCTCCGCCGATCACCACCGTTTATTGCCCCACTACTTTCCTCACAGTCAATTGTTTCTCTATGGTGACCTTCCTTCTCCATGACATCGTTACAGTACTCATCCAATTTACCCAAGAGGAGAAATGCCGAAGAGAGAAGGAAGTCTAATATCCAGCTGCCGGTTCCCAACAAGCTACCTATAGTGCCTCGAAATCATACAATGCTGATGTGAACTGTGAAGTGTGGAGTGTGTGTGTGTGTGTGTGTGTGTGTGTGTGTGTGTGTGTGTGTGTGTGTGTGTGTGTGTGTGTGTGTGTGTGTGTGTGTGTGTGTGTGTGTGTGTGTGTGTGTGTATACGAGCGCAAACGTTTCTTTTAACTCTTGCAATCATTTCCAAAGAAACGGGGATTTTTTTTTTTTTATTTTATACCATGCGGCTTTGCCTTTGCACATCGAGAAACATTGAAGAAAGCTCTGGAATTAATACATGTCACCAGAGGTGTAACAGACGAAAGCAGCGCAGCGGTGAAGTACGACGTAAACAAATGTAGAAGGAGAAAGCCTATGAAGCTCAGAAAATAATTTATATTTATTACCAGACTCTCCTGTTGGTTCCGAACCTATGCTCAATAGATAAAATACTAATAATAAGATGAAGAAGAATGAAAGTGGCGTTCAGGACAGAAAGAACATCAATTCCAAATAAAATTTATAATTTTGGTGTGAAATATGTTTTGCCACAACACCCTCTATAAAAACACAAGCATTGTTCTGCAGCATATTTCAGTGATCAAATGTTCATGAGTCTTATAATATAAGCCAACAGCGGCAGCTCTCAAAGCTGCAAGGCCGCCTAGCAGAAAATTTTGTTAACAATGAGAACTTTATTAACTGAAACAAACTCATGAGCCACATTGTGCCTGCAAGAAGACACATACGAACAAAACACGCAAGCGCGCGCACACACACACACACACACACACACACACACACACACACACACACACACACACACACACACACACACACACACACTCTCTCTCTCTCTCTCTCTCAGAAAATGAAAATAAAGGACAGGACGAACAAAACCCTTGCCCGATAGAATTTCAGTTGAACATAGATATATAAGGTCATTTAGTGAGAGAAACGCGTTTTAATGATATAAGGCTTGTAGCAGACATTGAAAACATTAGAAATTGGACTGCAGTTGACTTCCTGTTCCAAAGAAAATCCAATTAAATGATCAGTTCACGTAGAGCCACTTCGATGCATTACTGATACTGAGAGACTGAATGTATTTACTGAACAGATGTTTCACTATGATCTATGAAAGTGCGTAGTCGCGATACCATCATCAATATTTTCTCTTTCGCTACAAACTACAGTGTTTATACAGTCCGACGCGCTGTGCAAAAATAAAAATAAGGAGACAGAGAAAGAGAGCAACGTCCTATACTTTTCATAGGCATTTCATGAACCTCACAAAACTGAATGAAAAAAAAAAAAGAGATATGTTCCAAAACACACACACACACACAAACACACACAAACACACACACACACACACACACAAACACACACACACACGTCACAGCAACAACAATAACATGCTCAGGTCCAAAAACAAACGGTCGCCACGTCCGCCACGGCTACCATTCAATGACATTTTACCAGATTTACCTCACCAATTATCCATTTCCGTGTGTACCTGTGGCCGCCATTAACCGTGCCGATAGCGTCCGCCTCCCTCGTCCGTCACTCATTATTGACAACGTTCCTGCTCAGCGGCCAATTACACCCGTATCCGACCCCTTCCTTCCATTCACAACCGCGGCAGCCAAGAGTCAAGTATAAGGTGGTGTGGGGAGAAGAGGGAGAAAAGGAACCATTCTTTCTGCACCACTTTGGACGAGAGAGAGAGAGAGAGAGAGAGAGAGAGAGAGAGAGAGAGAGAGAGAGAGAGAGAGAGAGAGAGAGAGAGAGAGAGAGAGAGAGAGAGAGAGAGAGAGAGAGAGAGAGAGAGAGAGAGAGAGAGAGAGAGAGAGAGAGAGAGAGAGAGAGAGAGAGAGAGAGAGAGAGAGAGAGAGAGAGAGAGAGAGAGAGAGAGAGAGAGAGAGAGAGAGAGAGAGAGAGAGAGAGAGAGAGAGAGAGTGTGTGTATTACCTAAATTCTTCTCCACAGACTACCACCACCATTGTTCTCACTACTTTACCACCCATTTCCAAAAGACAATGTACCTATGAATGTGATCAACACACTCTGTACCCACAAAGTCTTATAAATCTACAATATTCTGCACCTAAGTCAATTAGAATTAAACATAAAATGCTCTTCGTGCTTTAAGTAAACCTCATTCTCGATTACGGAAGCCACGAGGTAAGGTGTGGTCTGTCTTCTCTTATGTAACGCAGCACTGAGTCTTTACCTCACAAAACTTTATCCTGTCTTCTTCCACACTTTTTTTTATCACACAACTTATCTTCACCTCTATAACAAAACATCACCCTATTCCTTCACTATTATATAATTCAAGCCAGTTTTCCTAACAGTCCCAACTTCACGACAAAGATCCCGTCTATCCATCTCAACTCTACAATATCCTCCCTTCTGCCTTTCAACCTTATGCCATAAAATAATTTTGTTCGTTAACTAACTGTAACATGCGCCATATATGCAACACACAGAAAGAGTTCGCAACACCCTCTACCATATCTCTGCGCTAACAAAATAAAGAAAACGAACTAAAGAATAAAGAAAACAATAAACCCACCTTTGTTCATCGCTACAAATCCATATAAAAGTATTTCGAATCTCACACAGCAGCCGCGGGGAATACAAAGCAGCGCCGCCTCGTCTATACACTCGCTACAGCTAAAAACATCCAACAATTAGCCGCGGAGTATCATTGCTCGCAGGCAACAGTGAGGCGATGAAATCCACACGGATAAAACTAATAACAATAACAATAGTAAAATAAAAATTATCGCAACATCAACCCACGACTTTGTATGATCACCATAGCAATTAGGGAATGCAATCATTAGTGTTTAATGGCCCTCAACTGGAAAAACGGTCGGCCTTTGCTATCCTGTTCCCCAATAATAAGCCACTAATTGTAATTACAGACACGCCGCCGCGTACAAACGCTACACGCATTCACACACATGCACACACAAAACAAAAAAATAAAAGTATCGATAAACGGCTTAAAATGCCAATAAAGAAAATGCTGCGCTAATGATGAAAATAAATTCCTAGCCCTGTTCACCGTAACACATCTGTACGTTAATGATGATCGGATCGTTTTGTAGTTTGCGCTACAGTTTGTGTTTTAATCCTTACTGTGTGTATGTGTGTGTGTGTGTGTGTGTGTGTGTGTGTGTGTGTGTGTGTGTGTGTGTGTGTGTGTGTGTGTGTGTGTGTGTGTGTGTGTGTATGTGTGCACGCGCGCGCGGGCGTGTAATCTTTACGTCACTTAAAATACGGGATATGTACGTAGACTTCCATTTATGTAAAAGACGAGGGAAATAAAATACAAAACTATGAACATGAGAATTCTAATAAGAAAAAATACACCTTGAAGCAAAAAGTAAGTAGAAGATAAAAAAAATCACATACATACACCTGGAAGAGAGAGGATGGCAAATGACAAAGGAGGAAAGAAGAGAAAGCGACCCAATAAATATCGATCTACAATAAAAAAATAAAAATAAAACATAAATAAAAACAAAGATAAAAACTCTAACCACTCTGATGACACACTTTAGGGAACAACAGTTTTCTTGTCGAGCACGTCTCACTTCACCTCTTACCACCTCCTTCACCCACAGAGTGAGCCATTCTCAGCAAAAAACAAACAAAAGATATTGTCCACCATGGCCCAAACCACTCTCTTATGTCTGTCCTGAGCGCCCCTACACCTTGTTACGCCCACATCAACTTTTCTGCGGCGTCATCACTTTTTTCACAGCAGTCAAAGACCCCCACGCCTCACTGCTTCTGTTTCGTTTTAGTGACGATTTTCTTTTTACTGATTCACAATTGTCGAGTACGAGACGTTAGTTCTACTGTTAGTTTTATTTTTTGGGGGGAGGGCAGAGGGGATTTACAGTTTTCGTGTGTGTGTGTGTGTGTGTGTGTGTGTGTGTGTGTGTGTGTGTGTGTGTGTGTGTGTGTGTGTGTGTGTGTGTGTGTGTGTGTGTGTGTGTGTGTGTGTGTGTGTGTGTGTGTGTGTGTGTGTGTGTGTGTGTGTTGCATGCGCATTACGTATATTTCAAAAGATGTTATGTTTATATAATTATGTATATCATGCCATTGTAAAATATTACTAGCTAATCACACGAAAACACACACACACACACACACACACACACACACACACACACACACACACTAATAACAATAGTCTGTGTCTAAAGTAATCAATGCCACAGCGGAATACAAGAGGTTGTTAGCGTTACCGAGACACGCGCG
>NC_059268.1:8679183-8711683 GCF_017591435.1 Portunus trituberculatus | reverse complement strand
TGCACCTATTCACGGCAAGCGCTCGAAATCAAATTCCTAACCAACTTAAACTGCACTTTTATGATTACGGCGGCGGCGTGGGCGTGCTGGAAGTCGTGTCTTTCCGCTGATGGGACGGTGAGCAGGAAAGGAGCGGCAGAGTGTGAGACGCGGGAGACACGAAATGAGTCTGTATTGAAGATGGACTGCAGAAGCATGGAGCAGTACATTACCAAGCCGCAGGTATACGAAGACTGGAGATGGGCAGGGGGTGAGGTTGATGTACGAGGTCAGATTACTTTAGACTATCTTAACATAATTGAAGTTAATGATTTCAGTCAAGGCCATTTAATTCAATTCGCTTTGCTGAAATCCATAACGCATCAAGAACTTACAATAATGACTCGGAAAACAGAAGGAAACAAAGCTGCTCCGATTTACCTTCTTCGTGTTAACTTTAGCATTTTATCTTCCGCCATGAAAGTTTAGGAGATGAAACGCGTTTATTATGTAAATTTCTGAATATCGATAAGCAAGTATTAACAAACATACGAATATTCACGGCAGTCATGTTTATGTAATGAGCTGTGCCATTTTGATGCATATCGACGTCTTCTTTTCTTTTCTTTTTATTTTCGCTCATATATAAGCATCAGGTTTTATACTTTCAGGTACCGATTTATCTCTCTCTCTCTCTCTCTCTCTCTCTCTCTCTCTCTCTCTCTCTCTCTCTCTCTCTCTCTTTCGATGAGTTGGGGTAGGCCACATCAAAATGAAAAGGCAGCATAGAACAGGACCTCAATGGTATTAAAGGAAGAGTGACGGTAACTAAAAGGCGAGACTATTTCCTTTGAATCCATCCTTGGTGTTGCCTGACATGGGCTTACCTGCTCCTCGGGCCATTGCTATAAGACATAAAACCCTCAATGGGGAAGACCAATGGGACGTTCCTGGCGCTCGTGGCACCCTCCAGTTTATGAGCTACACCGACGCTCTGGAATAGGAAGAGCATTTCCGGGAACTTTTACTCGGGCGGACTGTAAACAGTAGAATGGCTGAGGATGGTGAAGATGGTGAAGTGATGCGTCCTCTTCCAGCAACTTCCTGATGATGATGATGATGATGATGATTACTTGTCCTTCATAAACTATAAATCTTTATATGCAAGATGCATGAACACACACACACACACACACACACACACACACACACACACACACACACACACACACACACACACAGAGAGAGAGAGAGAGAGAGAGAGAGAGAGAGAGAGAGAGAGAGAGAGAGAGAGAGAGAGAGAGAGAGAGAGAGAGAGAGAGAGAGAGAGAGAGAGAGAGAGAGAGAGGAGGAGAGAGAGGAGAGGAGAGGAGAGGAGAGGAGAGAGAGGAGAGGAGAGAGAGGAGAGGAAAGGAAAGGAAAGGAGAGGAGAGAAGAGAGAGAGAGGAGAGGAGAGGAGAGGAAAGGAAAGGAAAGGAAAGGAAAGGAGAGGAGAGGAGAGGAGAGGAGAGGAGAGGAGAGGAGAGGGGATGGGAGGGGATAGGAGGGAATAGGAGGGAATGGAAAGGGAGTGGACGGGAATGGGAGGTGTGTGTGTGTGTGTGTGTGTGTGTGTGTGTGTGTGTGTGTGTGTGTGTGTGTGTGTGTGTGTGTGTGTGTGTGTGTGTGTGTGTGTGTGTGTGTGTGTGTGTGTGTGTGTGTGTGTGTGTGTGTGTGTGTGTGTGTGTGTGTGCGTGTGTAGTCATTGAGCAAGTGAGTGATTAAATGAATGAGCCAGTCAGTAAGTCAGTCAGTGAGTCAATCAGTTGGTCCACAGTTTGCCCCTTGCGCCAGACCTTCAATTCCCTGAGCTCAAGAGCCTCACCAAATTTATCACAAGAGATCTGTTATAATCTCGCCCTCCCCGTCCCTGTTTGTCATCCCTTCATTGTGACCCTTTTCCGCTTCCCTCCCGACTCTTCAGTTTTTTTTTCCTTTCTCCTCTCCTTGTCATTTCCCTTCCCTTCACACGCAAGTCTGGGGTCCTCGTCCATACCATTCATTCTTTGATTTTATTCAGCCCCATCTCATCTGAACCTCTGCATCTCTCTCCCTTTTCCCTTCTCACCTTAAAGGGAGAATGTCTCGTGATGCCTCTTTTCTACAGACTGGCCATGGTGCAGGAAGGTATCGTGTGCAGTACAGTGATTCCATCATGCAAAACTCCCCTAGTGGGTGTTTCGGTAGGAGTGTTTTTGTCTCCATGGTTGTGAAGAAACTCCCCAGATCCAACTGTAAGTCAAGGCAGTAAGGGGATTCACTTGTGACGGTCATTAATAAATACTTGTAGAGGAAGAGGAATAAGCGTCATATAAGCGTGCAAATTAATACTTTCGGCATATTTTTTCCTCTCTCTATTTCTTTTAATGTAACAGAGGCACTGACCAAAGGAAACAAAAAACAGGCTAAGACTAGAACAAAGCTGCAATAAAGTTGAGAAGACAAGAATACATTCCTGTGTTCGCAGCCAATACTTCGCGTTCTGTCCACACGCAGCTAACTCCATTTTCATCGTCGTTCTCACAAAACCCATCCACTATTTTCATGTGAGCAACAAAAGAATATATGCGCACTTGTTCCAGAACCAATAAAGTTAGAACACTTCACAGTTACAAAATACGTAATAATTTTCCACCGACCAAGAATAGAATCGGTGGCAAATCTCAGGGTAAATCACAGTAAATCTTGACTCGTACATTATTCCGTGGAGATGATTATGGTGAAGAAATAGAGTGGCTTAATTTCGACATCTATTAAGACTTGGCGAGACTTCAGACGTAAGTAACCCTAAGAGACACTTCCACTAATCGCTGATGACGTATTGACTGTTACATCCTCGTACAGAACACAGCCGGGGATCATCACTGATAACGTGGATAATCCCTCGCGTCTCATCGAAAGAAAGCATCTATTTAATGATGGAAAGTGTTGATCAATCAGTGTGAATTATGTGTCTCGGTTCTCGTAACGTTCATGGAGGATTTACTGGGAGATAAACATAATCTGTCTTCCACCACTTTTTTTTTTTTCATTGTTCTTTATGTCCCTCTCCTTCTCTTCTTTTATCTCGCTCTTAAATCATATTCCCATTCCCCTTTTCATCCATTTCCTTTTTCCTCCTCGTCTTCTCCTCCTCCTCCTCTTTTTTTTCTTCATCTTCCTCTTCCTCCTCCTCCTTCTCCTCTTTCTCATTTCTCTCCCATTAACATATATCGTACAAAAGTTACCCAAACGGCCTCAAGGTCTGTTGCTGTTTTAAAATCCCTTGTATTCATTTGTTTTCCTTAGTATTCTCCCTCCTCTTCCTTCTCCTATTACTCAAGTCGTTCCTCACCATCACCAGCCTTATCTCTTTCTCCATCTCCTGGCCAAGTAATTCCATGTACCCCTGCTCCCATTTCCTTTATGCTGAGTAACATCCTGTAACATGCGAATTGTTTGAACTCTGAATAATACAATGTGTTCTCCCCTCCTAGTCCAGCCTCGTTCCCCTCTCTCCCTTTCTCTTTACGTCCTTCTCCGCTGTAATAAAAAGTATCCACCCAATTGCCTTAGCGGGACAGGAATTACAATTACTAGCCATTTCGGTCTGCGTGATGAACGGAGGAGAGGAGTGGCGTGAAGAAGAGAAAAAATATAATAAACAGTTGTGAAGTTTGCCTCAACCTGCGTGGAATGGCAAGAATGTGATGGTGGCTCAGGGGTAAAGGGTGCCAGATGGGAACGTTGTGAAAGGAAGGCGGTGTGAATGAGGAAGAGATGAGATATCTTACTAGTGCCTATTGAGAAAGAAGTGAAAAGAATACGCTGCGCCACTAATGAGATGTGTGTCAAGGAATTAGAGGAGACGGTAAGCTGGAGAGGAAGAGTCCCATAAGGTGTTGATGGGCCAAAATCTGAAGTGGCGACGAAAAGAAATGCTCCTTCAACAGTGATCAGTGAGCGTGGCGTTCTCTCAGCCTAAACCGGTCACTCCTTGCCAACTCAGCTCTCCCTCCTCTCACTATTCACCTCCCTCATGCCACCCAGCTTCCCTCTACCAATCCCTATACACTGACCTACTGCTTTCCTTCCTTACCTTCTTTACTGTACATTAACCTGCTCCTTTTCTTTCTTATTTTATTTCCTTGCTTTGCCCTTCCTTCTTTCTTCTCCCTCTCCTTCCCCTCTTCTTTCCTTATGCCACCGAGCTTCCCTTTGTCCACTTCTACTTCCATATATATTAACCTACTGCCTTTGTTCCTTATCTTCCCTCCAACACCTTCCTTCCTGTACATTAACCTGCTGCTTTCCTTCCTTGCATTGCCTTTCCCTTTCCCTCTCCTTCTCTTCTCCCCCCTTCCTTCACTGCAGTTCTCTCGCCCGTCGTTCATGTGCTTAAACTAGTAAACTGTTCTGTGCAAATACACCATCTCCGCTTCCAGGATAAAGAAATAGAACGAGGCACTGTGTAAGACGGAATTAATCACTGGCGAGACTGAATACACAAGCTTATACAGCAACGAACAGTCCTGCATATTCTGAATCAGCCAACAATGCAATTATCAAGAAAGGTTAAAAAGTTCAGTGTTTTGTTAAAGGGGGAATGCGCTGCTGAGGTTATAACATAAGTGCTGAGAGATTACATTCTACAGTAGAGTTCTCAGTGTGGAGGTGGCGGCGGTGCTGCTGACGTGATGACTTTATGCAGTATGAAATGTAGATGTAGGTGATGCGCGTGAGCTGCTAAGGACGCAAGAGAGGAAGTGTGTGTGTGTGTGTGTGTGTGTGTGTGTGTGTGTGTGTGTGTGTGTGTGTGTGTGTGTGTGTGTGTGTGTGTGTGTGTGTGTGTGTGTGTGTGTGTGTGTGTGTGTGTGTGTGTGTGTGTGTGTGTGTGTGTGTGTGTGTGTGTGTGTGTGTGTGTGTGTGTGTGTGTGTGTGTGTGTGGTGTGTGTTGGCGGAGATGAACTGTAGTGTGGGCAGCCATGACGTGTGGTAGATAGAATGGTTGTTCTGTGCTTCTGAAAGGAGAGCTACAGGAAACACAGAGGTTTTAAGGAATTATGATGTTGCTCTTGTGCTGAGACGCTGCATGTGGCGAGGGAAGAGATACGTGACAAGTAAAAGGGCAAAGATGGAAAGTGATAAATAAGATACACAACATTTCTATTGCTACGTCTCACCTACGCCGCTCGCTGCTACAAGTAATATGGATAAAAACATACCAGTACACAAAAAAATCGGGAAATCAATAAAAAAAGGGAAGATAAATGTTGTAATTCTCTAGAAATCCAAGTAGTGAAGGAGAGACGTTTTTAGTAAATTAAGGTGGTAAAAAATGTTCTTGTAGGGATAGAAATTGCTGGAAACGTCCCACGAAAAATAGATGGAGTGATAGCGGCACCTTAGCAAATGAGTTAGTCGTGTGTTATTTACTTGGAAGTTATCTAACGTGAGTGTTTTCTTCAAAAGGCGTTGCTCAGGGACGCAGCAAGTGAATGATGAAATGGTGAGATGCACGTCGTAATTAAGAGTGTGCAATCTACTCTTTTTCCACTAGCTCACTCATTCATTAAAGGTAAAAAATATAAGTCTCGCTGTTTCCTATTTTCCTGTCGCGCCGAGCTTCTATTAATCGAAATTTCCGTCACTTACTCTCTCTGTTTGCTTGCTTCTCCCTTGAAATTAAAACATCTCTTTGTTCCATGTAGCGTCATCATTTTAAATCAGTCTGGAATTAAAAGCAATCACATTTTTAAGACAAAGCAAATTACGAAGAACTGAAAATGAAAGTAATAGAGATTTTTTCCACCCTTAAGGATCTTGTGGATTATAAAAAAAAAAGTCTGCAATACGGAAAACAGTGAAACCAGTGTTAAGTTTTCTTTCTTGTTACACAATAGACAATCATCACAAAATCTCCACCTCCACGTATACCTGCCCACGTATACCTGCCCACATATACACATGCAAACACCGGTACAGCGTCGTTCTCTCTTAACACTCACACCACTTACAGCTTCTCTTTCTTCTTCCTCCTCCTCCTCCTCCTCCTCCTCCTCCTCCTCCTCCTCCTCCTCCTCCTCCTCCTCCTCCTCCTCCTCCTCTTTCCGCTTACCACTTATAAATGTTTCCCCACACATAAATGAGACCAGTATCCTAACCACTAAAGTAAATATGTATTCGTAAAACAAGAGTAAGTAAAAACACCATGCATACCGCACCACACACACACACACACACACACACACACACACACACACACACACACACACACACACATATACAGGAAGAGAGAGAGAGACAGGTAAAGAGGAGGAAAGGTAAACAAGGAGACGGACAGGTGGTCAGAACATAAGCAGACACATAAACAGGAAGCCAAACAAGTACACGAACCATCACGTAGAAAGGAAGCACGCACGCACACACACACACACACACACACACACACACACACACACACACACACACACACACACACGATAAAACAACAACACTACAATAATCGTCATGTTAATTCTACGTATACAAAGGACACAGCTATTGTCGTTCAAGTGCTTGAGGAAATCATAGTCCATTAAGTTACCTGCAGAGTCGTGGTGAGAGAGAGAGATAGAGAGAGAGAGAGAGAGAGAGAGAGAGAGAGAGAGAGAGAGAGAGAGAGAGAGAGAGAGAGAGAGAGAGAGAGAGAGAGAGAGAGAGAGAGAGAGAGAGAGAGAGAGAGAGAGAGAGAGAGAGAGAGAGAGAGAGAGAGAGAGAGAGAGAGAGAGAGAGAGAGAGAGAGATAACAATGTGCATATAAACTTTTAAATCTCTCCTACTTTCTTTATCACCCCCCATGGCCATCATCACCACCACCACCACCACCACCACCACCACCACCACCTGGCAAGCGACGGTCACAGTTAATGCCACGCTGGGACTCCATTACTCTTGGTTTGAGGTTGACGCTCAGAAACTGTCCACAGATTTATCTTCGTGCAAGTTAGAAATGAAGACAACGCCAATTTAGTAGCGAGAAAAATTGCTTCATTCCAATCTCTCGACATGGTTTAGAAAAGGAAGGTGAAAAGAAATATAAAGATTAATGAAAAGTTAAATAGGTTGGTGGATAAGAAAAAGACAATAGAAACGAAAAAAGGTGAAGGAAAATTAACCCCTTTAATACTGGGGCTTATTTTTATCTAGAGATTACACATTTTATTGACACAAGGAAGAGTCTATGGAGGTCAGAAGAATACTAACCACAGTCTTCACAATGTTAATCCCCCACACAAGTTTCTGAAGCTGTGTAAAATCACCAAATAATAAGCAGAATGAATATGGAAACGCGTCATGGTACTAAAGGAGATAAAGAGGTAAATCCTGATGTGGCGAGGTGGATTAAAAACGCAACTTACAACTATTAGCATTAGTATTGTTTTGTTAGCGAATAAGTATGATCAAAATAAGAGGAGCTATGACAGACGAAAAATAATTAAAGGGTCTTGATGTGGTGACGTAAATTGAAAGAATAATCTATACTAATAAGTGAAGTTTTACAGTTATTACCACTATTATTGTTGTCACTTGAAATACAAGTTAAAAATACGTCACTCTGCATCCCAGGCAGTTACGAGATGGAGCTAAAGTGTGTGAGAGTGCGGTGCTGGAAACACATGCGGAAAAGTCGTTCTCCACCTCTAGACAGGATAGAAGCAATCAAGAGTGACATTCCGTACACTTTTCTCTTTTAATTTTAACATCTGCCATTCTATCTTTTCTACTTTTGTCGGTTATCATACGGTGCGGGAGAGAAAAAAGTTAGATGTGCATGTAAAAAGTATCATCAATTTTACCATTACCGCGATATGACTAATATAGAAATAACTAATTACAAAAAAAAAAAAGGAAAAAAAATGTAATCCCCCTCCCCCTTTCTCCTCTTATTACTTCCTGTTCCAAGCATGAGCGAAAAAATTGGTGAAATAAATTAACACTAGCCATGATTGATATTCCGTAGTCGCGAAACAATTACAGTTCGGAATAATTTGGTACGCAATAATAATAAGTGAGGCAGCATGATTGTTAACTATATTTTTTCTTTTCCCTCCACCACTTTTTATCTTCACGTTACCTTTAAGAGAAACCACATTTACACGTGTTACAAATTACGAGAATAGGTGTGTGTGTGTGTGTGTGTGTGTGTGTGTGTGTGTGTGTGTGTGTGTGTGTGTGTGTGTGTGTGTGTGTGTGTGTGTGTGTGTGTGTGTGTGTGTGTGTGTGTGTGTGTGTGTGTGTGTGTGTGTGTGTGTGTGTGTGTGTGTCATCCTTCCCTGACATTCTCCTTCATGGCACCCCTACGGTTTTACGGTGTCCACAGCAATATTTGGAAACACTTCCCCTGTCTAATTACATAACAGAGATCCTACATAGATATTGTCCTCATCTACCAGCCTACTCCCCCTCCTTCTCCACCACACACACACAAATAAGGTACATAAGCCTTGTCTTTACCCACTCTGCATTGCCACAAGTCTTCATCCCAACTCTATCGCAGTGTCATATTCTCTCACTCCTACTTTCTAACACTCACCAGCCTTTCCTCACTCTGCCGCCTGCCCTGTGTCACTTCGAAAGGCATAGACGTACAGAAAGCGAACAATTTCACTATTTCTGGTGAGTGTAATTTTGTACATGTTACGCACATTCCTCACCAGTACACGTGACGCACATTATACAGGTAAGCACCACGTGTTATTACTATCCTCGTGTTTGCCTGTTCGTGTGATTCAGTGAAATGTTGCCTTGCTTCTATTTCCTTCCTCTGTGTAGACAAGTGATAATACTTTGTCTCATGGATACAGAAGAGCCTCTTTCTCTTTTCGTTTCAGTTTCCTCTCCCTAAGCAACGCATCGACTGGCTTTCACTCCAGATGTAAAGGGACAATATTTTTACATCATTTAATCCACAATAGAGTACGTTATAAATAAAAGGGTTGCTCTCTAAAAATGTTCCGCTGACATTTAGTATTCCTCCCTCGCTTTCACCGGAAACACACCGACACTGACAAAAATGGAATGTAGTACGTGCACTACTTCATTAAACGACGACACTCAAGGCGATTCATTATAAAAGCAACAGACAGACGGAAACCTTACACAGTGTAGTGAGTACGTTGCCTTTTTTTTTTTTTCATCACTACCACGGGTGTGTATCTCGCCACTAACACGACAAACACATTCGTTCAAATGTCATCCAATATTCGATTATCAAAAGTAATTATTCTATCTCTTCTGCAGCTTCATTAATTTTCCTCTACTTAATAAAAAAAAAAAGCAGTCAAGACTTACGCACACAAGTAAGTCTTCCTCAATCTGTAGAGCTATCACGGGTACTGCAAGGGCAGCTTTTACAAGGTGAAAATGCTCTCAAAATAAAAGAACAGTTACGTTGTGAGTGAAACGAAAAATATCCGCAAAAATTTTGTATTATAAGACGAGAGAGTTATTGGTTCTATTTGGTCTGAGCACAAATACGAATATATGTATATATATATATATATATATATATATATATATATATATATATATATATATATATATATATATATATATATATATATATATATATATATATATATATATATATATATATCATTTATTTTTCTATAAATCAAAAATAAAAACATTAAACAAATCACTCTGAATTCCAGTTTAATGTTAATTTGTTACATGTTGTAAAAATTAATAGCTGTAACAGCAGCGGCAGAAGCAGTAGGAGCAGCAAAAGCAACAGTAACAGTAGCAGTAGTAGCAGTAGTGGTGGTGATGGCGCAGTGGCAAGCAATATGGAAATCAACAAAACGGTGGCCCATCTCGCGGAAGTGTTGACTTGATTAAATAATTATCGAAAATTTAAATTAAGTAGACAGCAATCAAAATTAATTAAAATTTGCACGTCTAATACTTCACAAGGTTGGGAAGACAGACAGAGAACAAATCAAATTACTTTGGCATGAAATAATCACGCCAACTTTAGTCTTCAGAAGAAGTGAAATAAACTTAAAAATGAAAATAGGAAAGTCACCTGAATTATCCTTAGTAAAGTTTCCAAATTACTTCAGACAATCGATTGCTTTAATCACAGAGAGGAAATTTCGTAAAGAGTGCAGCGCTTTTACCGGAAGCAAACATTCCTGGAAGATGTCCTGCGCAATGTTGAGGAGCTTGTAATATCTCAAGCCGCCCCGGGACTTAAACTGCACTGCGTCTTACCAAGTTTTGAAAAGAAACCCAATGGACCATTATTCCCTATTTCCTACCAAATAAACCAGCAGTGTGTAATGCTGAGAGAGAGAGAGAGAGAGAGAGAGAGAGAGAGAGAGAGAGAGAGAGAGAGAGAGAGAGAGAGAGAGAGAGAGAGAGAGAGAGAGAGAGAGAGAGAGAGAGAGAGAGAGAGAGAGAGAGAGAGAGAGAGAGAGAGAGAGAGAGAGAGAGAGAGAGAGAGAGAGAGAGAGAGAGAGAGAGAGAGAGAGAGAGAGAGAGAGACAAACAGGTAAACAAACACGGAAGCAGACACTTGCAAACAGATACTCACAAAACAAACAAATAATTAAATGAGTAAATGAACACATAAAATTAATATATGTACAAAAACTGTTATTTCGAACATAAACTCCGACAAACAGGGCAAAATACATATGCACTATCAACACACACACACACACACACACACACACACACACACACACACACACACACACACACACACACACACACACACACACACACACACTAACAAGATATATAAATAAAAAGAATAAAAAGCCACAAAAATAGAGCATCCTTTCTTTCATGTTTTATACACGCCCACATCCTCCGCCTCCTCTCTCTCTCTCTCTCTCTCTCTCTCTCTCTCTCTCTCTCTCTCTCTCTCTCTCTCTCTCTCACACACACACACACACGGTCCGTACGGCTCTAAGAGGTGTATGTGAGTTAATCATTAGCGAAGGAACATCACCAGGCTTCAATGTTCCCGCCTTGGGCATGTTCCTACTCTCCACCTTGCTCTGGTGTTCTGATCTCGCCACGCTCTATTCAGGAGAGGCGTGGAGGCAGCGAAGACCCGTGATCAATAATGTATAATAAGCCTGCTGCCTCTCTGCCTGCCTGCCTGCCTCTCTCTCTCTCTCTCTCTCTCTCTCTCTCTCTCTCTCTCTCTCTCTCTCTCTCTCTCTCTCTCTCTCTCTCTCTCTCTCTCTCTCTCTCTCTCTCTCTCTCTCTCTCTCTCTTGTTTATTGTCGCACTGTTCACGCTGTCGGATGTTTCCAGCGCTGTATTTTTATCTACATTACATGGATCGTTGATGTCATGCTCAGGGACGTGCACACTCTCATCAGGCTGTGAAAACGTTCATCTTTTATTCCCTATGGTTATACGCCCGCGACACTGTTTTTAACGCGCCACCAGCGTCCAATAGAGCGATCCAGGAATCGTAAAATGATGCCAATTCATATAAAATTGAACAAGAAAAATAAACGTAAAAAAAGAACGTTGATATCAAGGTGTGAAAGAATTAATCAAGATAAGTAATGGTACAGTAATTATAATGACAAGATCATAATGCAGTTTTAAAGGCAAGAAGATTAAAACCAAGAGTAATAATGCTAATGCTTTAGGGGAGAAAGCTGCATCCATACAGAGCGACGGGTTAAAAACATAGATTATCTTTACAGATGTTTTTTGTGGGAATACTGAGAGTGCCAAGTGGGGCGTAAAGAAATTAACAGAAACATTTAATTCGGTTCCATCAGTACAGTTTTCCGTCACATGACTCTGGCAAATTCATAGTCTGATCAGTTTACCGTACAATCTCCCTTGATGTACACCCGCTTTATGGAGGCATTCAATCGCGTCACGCACGTGCCTGATCGGGGAGCGGAACCAGCAGCAGTCAGGCACACTCACTACCGACCAGATAATACTCCTGCAGGCTCAACCCCTTCAGTACCCTGATGCATTTTCATATTTATTACTTGGTGATTTTGTACAGCTTCAAAAACTTAGGTGGGGATTAAAATAGTGAAGACCCTGGCCATTAATCTTCTCACCTCCATAGACCTTCAAAATGCAAATTAAATCGTCTAATCACACCAAAATGTCATGATGAAAATGCGTTCCGGTACTGAAGGGGATAAATTAGACATTCGTGAACACTTCGTCATCTATTTTCTTATATTTCTTTTTTCCTTACCTTTGACAAGATGAAGTGCAGGTTAGTCCGCGTCTTCACGTCTATTTTTACTGATTTTTTTTTTTTCGACAACGATTCTTCATCTTCAGTAGGCAAAGGAAAATTGATCAAAAATACTTCTCACTTTATTCGTGGCCATTAGAAATAGTCCTCATGTGGTAATAATAAAGCGATTATTTCTAGTGGTAAGTCTCAAAGCATTGCACGTAACGATTGATTGAATAATGCCACCAAGGTTGTGTTGAGGCATTGCAACGTCTTAGACACAGCTCTTGGAGAGGTAAGACAAAACACAGCTGGCGGCAAAAAATGTAGTTTCACGTCGATTCTCTCTCTCTCTCTCTCTCTCTCTCTCTCTCTCTCTCTCTCTCTCTCTCTCTCTCTCTCTCTCTCTCTCTCTCTCTCTCTCTCTCTCTCTCTCTCTCTCTCTCTCTCTCTCTCTCTCTCTCTCTCTCTCAACTCCCAAATGCCTCCTTGCACTTCTACACGTGATCCAATTCGACACCCAATCAAGTAAACAGAACTTTGATTGACGGATGAGATCTATGCTCCATACGAAGATAACTTAATTAATGCACTGACAACACATTCGTTTGGCATTCGCTGGGATAAGGCAACGATATAAGCTCTCTGTATGTTTGTTTCTTGCTATCTGGTATTGTTATGTGTAGATTCTCTGATACCTTAGCTGCTCCAGTGATTATAATAGTGTCCCGTATCTCATTAATCAGAGTGTACTGTAAGAGAGAGGATGATAATAAGGAGTTCCTGCGCTGGATCTATTCTCTGATTTTCCTGCTGTAGTGATCGCGGTACCGTTGAGCATCACGTTACAATTAATACAGAAAAGGATGTCTTTGAGTGGACAACGGAACTACTTTTTCTCGTTCGCTTACTGTAGTTGGATGATAATTTCTTATCTATTTATTTATTATTCTTGTTCATATGCTTCTTAATGTGCAATCTAGCCATGAGTCTGAGGAACAGCAATGCCTCCCTCATCACTTCGCTGTGTTTCCTACGATGATTATTGAGTGGTGATCGTTATACTGGTGAATAGGATGGCATAATAATGATAGTAATGATAATAATGATAATAATTATAACAATAATAATAATAATAATAATAATAATAATAATAATAATAATAATGATAATAACAATAACAATAATAATAATAATAATAATAATAATAATAATAATAATAATAATAATAATGATAATGATGATAATAGTAATAATAATAATAATAATAATAATAATAATAATAATAATAATAATAATAATAATAATAATAATAATAATACCAATAAAAACAACAACAACAATAATAATAATAATGAATAATATTAATATAATAAAAAATAATTGTCTGGCAAAGTGTCTTTTTCCAGCACAGGCGGGATAATATTCGCGACAGAGACATGACACAAACAATAACAATATAGAAACAAATGCGATGTGTAAATAAAAAAAAAAGGAAAAGTTTATCTTTTCCATGAAAACATGAATTTCCCACGAGAGAAGTTCCCAACCCTCTGCTCTGGTCTCTTTCATTTACTACATGCAGGGAAATCCTAGAATGTTTTTTTTTAGCCAAACATATATGGGTTTCTACTGTCATTAAAACACATGTATACATTATCATCATTATCATCAAAATCATCATCATCATTATTATTATTATTATTATTATTATTATTATTATTATAATGATAATATCACCACAAGAATCACCATCGTTAACTATACTTTTTTATCATTTATTTGTTATATTCTTTTATTAACACACGTCACCCGTCTATTTGATAAACTTAGTTTGTTACATTCTTACCAAATGTTAAAATATGACTTCTCCAGTGAGGAATGAGTCACATCCGGGATGAGTGTGTGTGAACCCTACTCGCCACGTCCCTGCAGGAGGCCTGGCACAGAGGGCTGCACTCCACCAGTCATGAGTTACTTCTAAATGATGCGACTGTGGCTCGTCCGGATGCGAGCCAAAACTGATTCCGGATGACATCTCTCCACTCCGGCACTCTTCCAGACTCTGCTGGCTATGTATACGATCGCCTCATCTTAGCAGTGGCAACAAGAGTCTCACGTCTATTCTACCAAACGGCCTGAGAAGGAGACTGACTGGCGGGACACAGTTCTGACATGAAAGGAGCATGTGTTTCCAGAACGAAAAGCAAATTTCAAAGACGTCATCTGGGCATTTGTTTGCTAAACCAGATACGCAGCCAAAACCGAAAAAAAAAATTAACTTTGCTTAATAAACCTGTAAGATAAGGGCAATCAAATGGGCATTTGTGAGAAGAGAAGATCTTGATAGCTTTCAAGATCAAATGACGCCTGAAAGTACTATGAACTTTCTCATTCGAACTCGACGTAATGCATAAAGAACACTTGAAATAATAAATCCTTTTCTAAAAGATGACCTTTAAAAAAAGGTTGCAACCCATGCAGTATCTGTGGAAAGGTGTTGCATGGCAACAACTAACATCACACTTTGATGACTGGTTTACCATCTTTATCTGTGATGTAGGTGTCATGAGAAAGATTTGGTAACATGTCCAACGAACGAAGGCTGGAATAACAAATATTCCTGCATCAAAAATAATGCTTAAAACACAACATAGGATTAAAGATACCTGTCGTCACCCGCACATCCTGAATGAACACAAGAATCAGGAGGTCAGGATTACAGGGGGAGTGAGTTCCTGATCATAACATAGCTTTGACAAAATGGCACAGCGATAGTGGGAAAACTGGTACACTTCCAATGCGAAACGAGAAAAGCTCAAGAATAACCAGTGCGATTAATAAGCAGGCAGTCTGAATTATGTGAAAATTGTGCCGGCTTAATTGGGAAGAGATCTATGAAGTGTGAATGATATTTTGTAAGTTCCGTTGCGGAGAGACAGCGAAACTTGAGTTAATTCGCTTAATTTGTGACGGAGAAGTAAAACCTTAACAAGTCGCTCAGCCGCATAAACGAGGTGTGAGGCGGAGGATTTGAAGACATCATCTACATTCGGTGTCTCGGTGTTGGTGGTAACGAGGTCAATAATCTTACTGCACACCTACGTTCTGCAGACAACATGGCAAAACTTTCCTGACAGTCACATTTCAATTTTTACTTAAGAACACGATCAACAATACTAAACGAAGAGTACTTTTAAACCACTATGAATGCTGACCGAAGGGAATTCCACACACTTGCTTTATTTATAAATAGTTTGGAAGAGACGCTCAGCAGGTGTGGGTTCCAAGCAAGAATCCAAAAAATACCAACCTTTATCTATGCCTGAGCTTCAGAAATGGAGGACGGGCGACAAAATTTATGTTGTTTAAAGGGAAACACGACCTATATTTTCATCGAGACAAACTAGGCCAGTGTTAGCGATACTCATAACATACTTGCTGTCGAAGAGAGAGAGAGAGAGAGAGAGAGAGAGAGAGAGAGAGAGAGAGAGAGAGAGAGAGAGAGAGAGAGAGAGAGAGAGAGAGAGAGAGAGAGAGAGAGAGAGAGAGAGAGAGAGAGAGAGAGAGAGAGAGAGAGAGAGAGAGAGAGAGAGAGAGAGAGAGAGAGAGAGAGAGAGAGAGAGAGAGAGAGAGAGATCGATGATGAGTGAGACATAAGTTCTTTACAGCTTTAAGAAAAAGGAGGAGGGTCGCGTATTTCCATTCCGTGTACGAAACCTACCTACCTACCTCTCCCTCTCTCCCATCCTTTCTCTCTCTCTCTCTCTCTCTCTCTCTCTCTCTCTCTCTCTCTCTCTCTCTCTCTCTCTCTCTCTCTCTAATCCTCATCCCTGCAGACCAAAAGCCTTTCGTGGTTTTCGTCATTCATCTTTGTCTTCTTTTCGCTTCTTTGAGCTCAATTGAGGGATTTCCTTATCACTTTCCTCCATCCTGCCTTCCATTTCTCATGACTCCACTTGCATTGCCTTGGTTTTCATTCACCAGCCCACCAACTCTGCGCAAAACACGGCACGGCACAACTCGTACCAACTTCAAGAGCAGTGTTCGCCAATCAGTGACACGCTCTCAGAGGCTTTCAATATACTGCTTGACATTATGTGACCGTGAGTTCCTTTCCGAATCGAAAGCAAAATATATCTAACTGGAAAAGTTTCCTATACATATTTTATTTTCGTTGTTTCTTATATATGTCGCATAATAAACAATTGTGTTTAATAACAATTGTGAAAGCTGATAATGAGGTTTGAGGTACAAGTATATGAGTATAAATAAGTTATACATTTTATCTCCTTCAGAACTGGGACACATTTTTACCTTGAGATTTGTGTATGCTTAGACCATTTTACTGATATTAGAAAGAGTCTATGGAGGTCAAAAGATTAATAGCAGCAGTCTTCACTTTTTAAATCCCACAAATGAGTTTCTAAAGCTGCACAGAATCACCAAATAGTAACCAGAATGAATATGAAAACGCGTCATGGTACTGCAGGAGTTAAAGTCCCAATATCGACACATCCCTAACGCCTTATAAGAACAACAAGGGTGATAAGCATTGAAATGTCAATGTTTATAACTGACGATTAGAGTGCAAGTGAGATTCTTAGACATGAATCACTGGTTAACTAAGATCGTTGTATTGATCACACACCAGTGACACCTAGGAGGCTTCAAACACCGTCAGTAACAATGCCATAAGCTGCTACAATGCTGGGCGTCTGAATATGAATGGAGTATAACTGGAGGCATGACGCAGTGCTCTGGACAACGTTTCTCGCCTGAATGATTGTTTTGTCCTGTTCGTCTGGCTTTAAACTCAGCCGAAGGGGAAGTGACGACAACGCAGATGTTTGAGGGAATGTGTGATACAGATAAATACACCCAAGAGGTTAAGCAAAAGACATTAGTTTTCCAACGCAGTAAGACGCTACATCACTGGGAGTATCTATATCTACACTTCTTCGTAGCTAATCCTTATGCACCATTTAAATGCATTAGTATTCATTATTATCTCAAGGCATATGAAGAAGAGAATGTGCATGCACTTCACCCACTCCCGCGGTACAAACTCAGCGTGTCGTGTTGGTGGACCTTTACGTTGCCAAGAGTGAAGTGCAGACCTACTCTTAGCAATTAAAAAAGCGAGCGGTCATACTGAATTCCATCCCAAGAGACTACAAGAATGGTACGCTCACTCCTTCCACAGCCTCGCCTCGCCTCGCTTAATATACTAATTTCTACATTAAGGAGGGATTCACGTCCAGCTCTTTCCAGCCCAAGTGTTTTTCTTTTTTTTTCTTTTTTTTGTTACAAGACATGCGCTTCTCCCTGAACCACAATCCCGTCCAGGAGGCAGCCAAGATCTGGAAGCTGCTCTCTCTCTCTCTCTCTCTCTCTCTCTCTCTCTCTCTCTCTCTCTCTCTCTCTCTCTCTCTCTCTCTCTCTCTCTCTCTCTCTCTCTCTCTCTCTCTCTCTCTCTCTCTCTCTCTCTCTCTCTCTCTCTCTCTCTCTCTCTCTCTCTCTCAGGTACTACCCTTCATGTTTCCTCTTATTACGTTCTTTATTCTCTTCACTTAAGTTTTTTTTTTTTTTTCTTTTTTCACACGGATACTGATTCTTGCATTCCTAGTGCGCTATTCCATTGTCACTTTGTCTTCTGACTGTGTAACTTTTCTTTATTCCTTTCAGCGTAATTAATATCTGACCACTCCTTCCCTTCTGGGAGGGAATGAATATACAATGTGGTAATTAGTGGTGAGAATGGCATTTATTACTCATAACACGGTGAAAAGTCGTATTATTATTATTATTATTATTATTATTATTATTATTATTATTATTATTATTATTATTATTAATTTGTCTATTAAGGTTACATATTCAAAGAAAACAACAAGTCAACAAAGCATAACAAGAACGTTCAACAACCAAAGTGTTGAAATGTAAAGAAAATTATACATTTTCTGCTGTTTAAAAGTTGTAACAAAATAGATAAACAAACAACAATAAAGCATTAACTGACAAGTAGGCCGATGACTGGGGTGCTCCGAGTCCTCCCGGCTCTGGATGATGACCAGCAGAGGATGTGGGGGAATGGGAGGGCAATAGCTAGCGTACACTAGGAGAGGGAAGACCGGGAACAGGCTTATCCGGAGTGGTTTCTGGCTCCGAGCTGCGAGGGTGGAAGTGGAAGGCGTGAGAGACACTGTCCATTCATTCCCAAGAGTCGTCACGCATGAGAAGACAAGTGTTCTCCCGGTAGGCAGGCGTCAAGCAGCTCTGGTAGTCTAAAGGCAGGTAGTCATGGCCCTACACACGCCGCCTTGATGTTGCTTCACAGCACGTGTGTGTTCCAGAAACATTATGCTTGCTTTCTGACACCATGCGTACTTTCCTGAATCTCCTGTCACTACCACAACCAGTGCATCGTCTCCTAGGTAGTGGTGAGGGTGGCGGAGATGCAATAAAATCATCTTCTAGATAGCAAAGGATCCTCAGAATTAAAACATAAATGCTTCATATTCCGTTGACTTCAACAAAAATATAATATATATTCATATAAAGATTCAACTCAAGTCTCCTACTTTCAGTGCTGAATGCTGACTGATGAACTCTTCCTTCAGTGTAGGCTACATAAAAAAACAAGGTTAGCAAGCTCCTCGCTGCGCGGGACAAGACCAAGATGCAGATATCATTTCAAGGCAAAAAATTGATGTCGCAAGAGAGTGAACTTTTCCTATGACACTGTTCTATATGGTAAACATCATAGGGTAAGGAGGAGATAGGCTAGAGCTGTATGTGGTCTCGGGCCTCGTGTCTGTCTCATTAGCCTTTTGAGAGAGGTGGATGGTGTCTCTTTGCCGACAACACATACAAAGATTTCTCAAGTATCCATTAATCGGCCAATCCAAAGGACGGATAAACAACTGTGTGAGCTACGCAGTGAATGGTCCAGCACGAATTCGAACTGCAGCCAGCAGATTAGTAACCAGTCAAGCTCGCCGCTGCATCACGGAGGGTAAACAGTGAACAGTTCCATTAATCGGTATCTTGATTGAAAACGCTCGCTAATTCCCCCTCACTAAACACCGATGTAACCTTAAAGCAGTGTTCCCCAGCCTGTAGTTCGTAGGAGCCACAATACGTACAGAGCCTGATGAAGGACAATAAGAGGAATGACTTAGAGAACTAGGTGGTATTTGGTATTCCTTCTCAGATTGGATAGATAACACAACTCAAATATAATTGTCTAATGGGAGAGGTACATATATATGCATGTTAGGGGAATGGATGGAGATTAAGAGATTAATAATACATTCTGCTACATAGTTTTCCAAGAACAGCAAAAATAGGAGACCAATGCTTAGGGAACATTTACCTTAACATCTAATATACTGTCAAATTAACCTAGAATATTAAACAAATCATGGCAAGGTGTTGTGGCAATTCATATCTACAGTGCTCTACTCTTATCTTTTCCACTGCTAGTAGTCCCCTCACACAACAATGGCAACAACAACAAGACCGTCAGCAAAAACATAAAACACGTAAAATACATTCAACTGCAACTTCCTGTACGTGATGCGTTTGGGGCCGGAAATGTTCAAAGCCAGATACTGACGTGTGTGTGTGTGTGTGTGTGTGTGTGTGTGTGTGTGTGTGTGTGTGTGTGTGTGTGTGTGTGTGTGTGTGTGTGTGTGTGTGTGTGTGTGTGTGTGTGATCTCTTATATAAATGTTTCAGTTATGCATAAATATCTTTCTTAACTTTTTATACTCTGTCCCCCAATTGCTATTTACCATCCTCTGTTGCCTCAACAGTCCTCTAAAGGATTTCACAATGCACACACACACACACACACACACACACACACACACACACACACACACACACACACACACACACACACAGGAAAAAAATATAATTGTGTAGCACGCCAGCCACATGTATTTTTTTCTTTTTTTATCGAGCAGTCATCCCCTATTTTCAGTTTCTTTGCTTTCAACCACTGCATGTGTATTATTTTTTTTTCTCTCCAGTGAATTCCTAAAAACAAAATTTCATAGTTTCTGTGACCTCGAAACCCAACGGACCAGATGTGCCCCTGAGCCACTGCCTCTGTGAAGTGGGACAGCCAGAGACTTTATTATTCTGATATCCTATGAAACAGTTATTGCTTCCATGTAAGACTCGTGTGTATGTTATGCACATCATGCAGGTGACCGAGGCTGGAATGGAGATACATTTCTCATATTTCTTTTTTAACAATCATGGAAATGGAATGGTCTCGCCTCGCTTCTATCCACTCACGTGCCGTCCATGAGGATCTAGGGAGAATGTACCATAAACTTCTTCAAAATTTATAGAGCGTCATATTTCCGTATGGAGCGCTGCCAAACCTACTCTACACCTTTACAAAAAAGTCACTGAGAGATGTATCAAAACCTGGCCAAAAGTACTTATCTTCCACCATCCGCTTGGCAAGTATCCAGGAACATGTCTCTCTGTTCCTTCTATCTTACCATAAAGACACAACACTTACACAACCATAGTTTTAATTGCACCGGTCAAGGCCTTGCACAATTATTCTAGGATTTGAGAATGACCAACAAAAGTTTCTCCTTTCCATCTTGTTTCCTTCGACTTAGTATAAGCAACAAATATATTAAATTTGCACTTATCGTCTGCTGTCATCATAGACACTGACCCCTAGAAGGCACATAATTCAATGGAAAAACACTTCCTCCTGTTGCTTAAAAAAAAAAAAAAAAATAGCAGTGTTGAGGCGTCTGATCTACTCCTTGATCTTGTCTTTCAGTCTTTACTTCCTGAGATATGTAAGATATGTGATCAAACATGCCGTTGCTCTTTTCCAGTAAAGAATCCACACAGGTGATCCCTGGCGTGCCTGAGTGGATGGCTATGCTCTCTAAAGAAATGGTCGATACATCTGATATAGTCACACAAGTTATAGTGAAAGGTTAGCAATTACGTCTGGAGTGAATCCAAATTCCCATATTACGAGTCATGGCTTTACAACTCTTTCGTCTCCAATTTTCTCTGTTATCCATTTGATGTTACCGCGGGGAACATTTGTTTCCTCCTGAGATCTTACATAAAACAACACTCACTCGTATCACACCTCTTATTTGATTTTTTTTTTTTTTTTTGAGAGGTTAGAGTTTCGCTTTCTTGGCAAACATTTTCTTACTTTCACACCAATAACTTCCTCCATAATAATTCCTCCTCTCTTAATGGAGTAAATTAAAGAAATGGCTTCCAAACTAACCTTCAAGATACCTACCCGTTGAATACCAAATTAAATTATCCGTCACCTCCAGAAAAAGCCTTCACAACTTTCCCATCTCAAATTCTTCCGATCAGCTGACTTTATAATTATTCTTCAACAAACCGGTCAGACACAGACAGACATTTCTTTCACATGTGCGCAGTAGTGGCTCCTCTAAAACAACAACAACAGCAGTAAATAAAGTGAAGGTGACTGATATTAACCTCACTTGGCTCTACCGTCCCTTCTTCCCAATGTCCTCCTCACTGCAGCATTACAGTATCATTTGCTGCTACCTCTGAACATAACGACCAAGGCAACTGATGTACTCAACTGGCTAAGTGCTTACCTCCCTTCCTAACATAGCTTAGCAAGGAGGAGTTATGTCGCACACTCGCATCCCCATTTAGACTGTCTTCGTGCCACAATTTAGGAAGTATCTTCACTCTCTCTCTCTCTCTCTCTCTCTCTCTCTCTCTCTCTCTCTCTCTCTCTCTCTCTCTCTCTCTCTCTCTCTCTCTCTCTCTCTCTCTCTCTCTCACTCTCTCTCTCTCTCTCCACTAGTATATAATTGAACAGCTCTATTCAGTTTTCCTCGTCGCTAAGTAATAGACATCATGACAGAATCTAAACAATGTAAAGAATTCGATATGACTTTATTTTTGCCGATGGAAATGTAAACACACACACACACACACACACACACACACACACACGAAAAGGAAGCATTAATAGCTTTCAAAACACGAGTACCTGATCAAAACGTACAAGTAAAAACAAATAGAAAAACGAAAAAAATAGATAATAAAGAGAAAAAGACAATGACTTAAAAATACCTCAAACTACAAAAAGTAAAAAGAAGGGACAAAAAAACATACCCCGCTAATGAACGCGGCTACTGTTTCACGTCTATCTAATTTACACGACAGGAAGACACGACACCGCCTCCCTCCATCTCTACTCCACACAGGCTCGAAGGGAGGGACATAGTGGAAAGGAGAAGCAACACTCATGACTCAGTTTACTCACTCCAATTATACGTGAAGCCTCGACTGAAACAAAGAGCCCGACTTAATCACTCCTCGTGGCCAAGTTCTCCATGGTGGAGGGTAAGGGACGGAATGCTCTGAAGCTAACTAGACTTGACTCTAGGTAAAGACATTAGACTCAGGCCTTCGTAGTGTCGCGAAGGAAATATGGCAGGTAATTAAGTAAAGGGAGGGGATAGGTAAGAGGGAAAAATCAATGACAAAAAATATATATATAAAAAATGAAGAAGTAAAGAAGGACAAGGTGTTATCACTTGTAAGACCTGACCTTTCATATCCCCCTGGTTCAATCCAGTTTAGCTAGCAAGAAGGAGCATCAGAGTAAACAAGACCAACACAACATTTCCTGGTGAATGTGAGAATGAGGAATGAATCCCATACATGACTCACTAGGGATGCTCACGCTACTCATCTTCCCTGCTTCCCTCGAGGACCTGGGGGCGAGAAGGAAGAAGTGGGAAGGCCGTGTCAGCACTCCAGGGAAATGCATGACTTGGCTCAGCCGTGCTCACTCTGCTGGCTCTACACTCCGAGTCTGGTAACTCACTCCTCAGCCAGAGGAAATTGGAATGGATTCAAGCCGCCACTCTACCTCCTTTAAAAGCTAGTTTTGAATCCATACTCAGCAGCGGGGCACCATCACATTCCGAGTGCCCCAGATGGTCGCATTCAGTCACCTCTTTCTTCCCACCCCAAGGTGAGAATCCGAGTGTTCCCTTCAAACACTATCACGTCACACGAGCAATCATAAAGGCACTCCAGCGAATCATTAACACACTAATGAGGATAACAATGATAAATGAAAATTAAAAACAAAAATCTTTACAGTTATCTTTTGCATAAAACACTGTGAGCAGTAATTACTGTCTCCTCTAAGAAGGAATTTCTGTATTTGCATATATATATATATATATATATATATATATATATATATATATATATATATATATATATATATATATATATATATATATATATATATATATATATATATATATATATATATATATATATATATATATATATATATATATATATATATATATAACTTACAAAAGAGTCGATTTCTTAATGTTGCTGATCCACAGTAGCTTGTTATTTAATCACATCAGTTTACGACTATTATCACCAACACAGCACATTTCAATCACATAAACACGTTTTGAAGAGCAATACGTGACTGCTTTCTATCAGTTTAATAACATAACACAAAATACAACAAGGGAGTAAACGTTTTCAAGCGTACCAACAATACCATAGAAAAAAGGTGAAAAGATTATTTTCTACAGTCTTATTATGACAACACTCCCTCCCTCCACACAGGCCGCAGCGGCGACACCCCACTCTACCCGTTGAGGTCGAGCGGCTGCGTAAGGAGTGGCGCGAGAATTCGAGGCAGGCGAGGCACCCACTCCACACTGGCTCACGCACCCTACTGACTACCGGCCGCCTCCTAACCCGGCACACCGTCGCAGACGCCGCCGCCGCTGCTGCTATCGCTGCCTTCCCCACCCCATCCCCCACCCAAACCACCATCACCACATACCACAGCCACCGCTTCCACTCACCAGTGACACCACCACCATCACTACCATCACCGCAACACCAACAACACTACAACATCACCAACACCACCGCCACACATCACGAACACTGCTTTCACTCATCAGCAGCAACACCACCACCACCACCACCACCACCACCACCACCACCACCACCACCACAGCACCACCACCACCACCACCACCACCACCATCACCATCACCAACCATAAATCAACATTCGACAACCTCAAAAAAATGACGAACTAGAACATTTGAACCGATGAATAATAATAATAATAATAATAATAATAATAACAATAATAATAATAATAATAATGATAATAATAATAATAATAATAATAATAATAATAATAATGAAGCAATGAGAATTAATAGTACACTCACACCCTCATTCCTACCGTTCCACTGCTGCTCCAACAACAGCTATTATCATTCCAATAACTTTCTTATCATCATCACACACTACTGATGCATACCTCATCACTTACACTATCACCATCACATCACCACCACCACCACCACCACCACCACCACAGTAAGTCTCGGCGGCGGCAGATCATCACGGCGGCGCCATTACCTCCCACACATCCCACACACATTTCGGCGTGGCGTGCTGAGAGATGCTCACGTCGGTGCTCATGTCTGCCAAGTATTTGCATTCATTTCCCTTAACTGTGTGTGGCGTAAACACTGACGGGAGGGTTCGCGGCACCCATCTCATCCCCCTCTCACATCTTTTCATTTCAATCTCTCTCTCTCTCTCTCTCTCTCTCTCTCTCTCTCTCTCTCTCTCTCTCTCTCTCTCTCTCTCTCTCTCTCTCTCTCTCTCTCTCTCTCTCTCTCTCTCTCTCTCTCTCTCTCTCTCTCTCCATCTATCTATCTATCTATTTATCTATCATCAGGCTTACACACTTTTTCTTCCAGTGATGCAAATAAGCTATTTATATTTGATCTGCTCTTTATCTCCATCTGGGATAGTACTTTCCTTAAAAGTTTCGCAAATTACACAGACTGATGAATGAAACTGCTAGACGATTATTACTATCATTTGTTACATTCAGCTTTACTAAACACTACAACACCTGGATAAGGCGTAACTGGCGCTTATTCTTATATTATCGCTAACAGAGTTTTGGCAGAAGTGGTCATGTATAGACAAAGATGTCACAAGTCTAGTGAATTATGTGTCCATGAATAAAATACAAAAAATACCAGTCAATATATGAACAAATGAGCTACCTTACATTAGGAGATTCATAAAGACTGAGAAGAAATTAGAATATGAACAAGCAGTTGTAGTTGTCAAGTATTGTTTTTAGTCTACGACGTTTCGTAAAGCATCACGTCGATAATTATGTTAAAAAATAAATAAATAAATAAAAAAGTGCTCAAAAAAAAAAAAAAAAAAAAGGGAATCCGATGAAATCAAGTGTTTTCCTTTCTTCACATTATTCTTTAATCTTTCAAGTAAAAATTTCTACCAACCTCACTTCAGTCAATGAGTTTGCTTCACGTGTCTGATCCTTGGTCCTCGCCACGCGGATAAGATACGACATCCATGACCCATTCAATATTTCCAAAATCTTGCAAAATGATGGAGTTAGATAAACAAGGTGCAGGATCCATTTTTTTTATCTCATGTAGCTCAAGCTCAATTCTGTGACCTGAAGGAAAGGACTTTGTAATTTGCATTATTTCCTAACAAGAAAGGATCAATATGACCTCTTGTAACGTTTTTATGAGGTTATGTTTTCCGCTTTTCCCGAGTAAATAAAGCATACGATACCCAAATATTCCACGTAGAACACGTTACACATCATATGATTTCAAATTTCCCACGTTCATACAAATACAATATATATATATATATATATATATATATATATATATATATATATATATATATATATATATATATATATATATATATATATATATATATATATATATATATATATATCAAAAATGAAAAAAAAATGCCGCGGCTCATTAATCTTTCTTAACAGTATTTCACCTTCAAAGTCACTAACGAAGTTTTTTTTTTTTCATTCCTTCCATGAAAATGATTATCGTAACTCTTAAAGGTAACATTTATGACAACCTCATTTCGCCAAACACTAACAAAGGATATTCTTTACAGTGACTTAATAAATCTATAGACTGGATTCGACTTTTACAATTTTTTTAGTTCTATGACTCATTAAAATAATTCATCTTTCCAGATGTAAAAATTTAGCATCATTACCAACTAATCAAATAAACTATATGCCACAGAACACAAGTATATTACAGAGGGAAAATGAGGGAGAACATTATCCATACATGAGAAGGAAAAAAAGTTTCATATTTTTATTCCCGAAGTCTTAGCATCTCACTGAGCGGTTTTTAATAAAGCAATCCAAGCGTTTAGAAAAAGGTAGCTAGTTATTTTTCCACTCACCTAAACGTTTCTAGGCTTTGCTCACTTGTAACTGTTTCAACACTTTGTGTACTAAGGAGAGATGAGTCATTCCTAAAAGATTCTGACAGTAAACAAGAATCGAGATTAGCTCTTCTAATATTCTTTTCACACTCGCAACTGTCTCAACCACCGCATAGGACTTATGAATGGTCTTTTTTTTTGGAACACTGGGATTGACAACAGTTACAGACGTGGTTTGATATAAATTATCTTTCCTTATTACCATGAGGTTTCTTTGGAATGGGGATCCTTCCATATGGCGGTAAATGACCTAACCTGCACAGGAGCTGGCACAGTAGTAAAGTTTCCACCACAATCAAGACACAAGAGTTGGGATCTTCTTCCAACAAACACATAACTATTGAACTTCCCTATTGATTACGGCATTAAGAGAAAGGAAAACACCGACCTCGTCATATAAGACATCTGTTCCCAGCAGTACAAGACATGTTATAATTAACACTTCATTTCAAACAACTTGTACTCACCTGTCAATTACAAATCAAATGATATGTCTGTAAACCCAATCATGTGGTAATAACGGACGTATATTAATGATAATAAAGTTAGCTGCCAAATTATAATTGTGTGTGTGTGTGTGTGTGTGTGTGTGTGTGTGTGTGTGTGTGTGTGTGTGTGTGTGTGTGTGTGTGTGTGTGTGTGTGTGTGTGTGTGTGTGTGTGTGTGTGTGTGTGTGTGTCTGAGAGTGACGGGAGACTGATGATAGTTTGCTGTTTTGGTGCGAATTGCAGTCTATCTGAAACTCTCTGATAGTGGAAATAAAGAACAGCAAAGCAAAGAACTCTCTCTCCCCACCCTCCACTCTTTCTGTCATAGGCCGTACAAGATAAAAAAAAAAAAAAAAAAAAAAACTCGGAAATAAATGCCTTACGGAGATAGAGAAGGAAAAAGCCCGAAGGAAATTTTACAGTAAAGAATGAAAATAAGCAATAATAAGATGTCCCTAGTTCCTGGTGGCAAAGAAGTTAATCTCTAATATACAAACGCTGTTGGCCGCAGCTTGGAGGCAAAATAAATGTCAACACGGTGTTTGAAACTCTCTACGGTGTTCCATTATTGGAATTTGGAGAAAAAAAAAATATAGGTGTATTCTTCCGTCTCTTACATCAAAATATTTTCAGCTCTTTGGTGAGCCTGTTTTTATATTTCTATTACTCTTCATCCTCTTATTCTTATTTCTCCTCCTCCTCCTCCTCCTCCTCCTCCTCCTCCTCCTCCTCCTCCCCCTCCGACCCATTTAGATTCGTTCTTCGCTGCTCTTTGAAAAACATGCCCTAGAATGCGAGTTTGATCTTTTCCACTGAAATAATAATCACAAAACTGTCCCCTCCCTACTCTCTCTCTCTCTCTCTCTCTCTCTCTCTCTCTCTCTCTCTCTCTCTCTCTCTCTCTCTCTCTCTCTCTCTCTCTCTCTCTCTCTCTCTCTCTCTTTATCTCAACTCCCTTTCATTACCAATCTAAGTCTGTAATAATGGACAAGAAACAACAGTTAATTTAATGTTATGCTATTGAGTCTCTCCGTGGTAAAGTAATAACTGGCGGATGGGACCGATGGATTTTCAGGCGTAGGGGTTCAAATTCTGGTCAGATCCGAGGGCTGGAGGACAAGCCACTCTGGGTAATAGCTCCCTAAACACTAGAACCAAAATCCTCCGTTAGGAATCATCCAGCAAGTTAGGACGTAAAATCAGCGCAGAAAAATTACAATGAAAATGTACAATGTATGATTCATAACACTGTGAATTAAACGGACATAAATGCTGTCGTTCTGTGGCGTATACTTGTCAAATAGCACAAAAATTTCTACTCCCTACCCATCCACCTATTTCCCATTCTACCCTGTCAAAACGTCAGTGTAATACAGTTTCAGTTGGTGCATTTTATTCTGATTACACATGATTGACAATTTTCCAAAAGCGCACAAACAACTACTTTCCATTGATGTTAAGCCCCTTTTTTCACGGTAACGCAGCAGCAGAGAGACGAATTTACTGTCAAAGCGGTGCACTTGTCCCTGCTGGTCCTACACACTTACCCCTCAAACACAAGCACTATTTGGAGATAAAGTGTAAATGATCAGGTCTGTAAACTTCATACTATTCTACAGTAGACTTTATACAGAGAGGAAATGCAATGTGAGCACTTGCCATGCAATATTGCATAAATACTTGAGCATTTCCTATAAATTCCAGTGAAAATTACATCCACGACTTTCCTAATAAAATCAAGAACAAGCATATCAGACCTATATTTTTTTCGTTGTTTCAGTTTATATATAAATACGTAAAACACAAACAATTATTAAAAAACATAGACCACTGCACTCCAATAGAATGTAGATGCACGCTTAGATAATTCATGATACATTCATAAATATCTTTTTAACCTCAACACAATAAATATTTTATGAGAGGACACTGGAAAGTTCTTATGAAGTGATGATAAGTAGCGAAAAGAAACACATCCACAAAAAATATTCAAAATTTCATGTAACAAATATATGAGATCCAATCTATAAATAGCGAATTAAAAATATGCAAAGTACACTCTCTCTCTCTCTCTCTCTCTCTCTCTCTCTCTCTCTCTCTCTCTCTCTCTATATATATATATATATATATATATATATATATATATATATATATATATATATATATATATATATATATATATATATATATATATATATATATCAAAAGGAGAAGACTACTTATTCAAAATACAGTACAAGTATGACGCATAATAGCCAAATATGAAATAAGTACATTAAAATTTATATGTTTAAGCACCACTTTCCATCAGTCTCATGGTGTGTGTGTGTGTGTGTGTGTGTGTGTGTGTGTGTGTGTGTGTGTGTGTGTGTGTGTGTGTGTGTGTGTGTGTGTGTGTGTGTGTGTGTGAGAGTGTGAGAGAGAGAGAGAGAGAGAGAGAGAGAGAGAGAGAGAGAGAGAGAGAGAGAGAGAGAGAGAGAGAGAGAGAGAGAGAGAGAGAGAGAGAGAGAGAGAGAGAGAGAGAGAGAGAGAGAGAGAGAGAGAGAGAAACCCACAGACAGACACACACCCCCAACAAACATATAAAGAGACAGAGAGCTTTCACCTTCTTTTATATGGCCTACCATCACACTAATGGACCAGTTTCAGCTAATCAACACTAACGCGTTATTTACTGCCAAAAGTTTAAAAAAAAATGACACACAGAAAAAACACACATGCATATATAGGAAATACAACAAATACAACATTATACATCATTAAATTCCCATACAGTTATGCATTCAGTCTCCGGCAAAGCTCCCTCTCTTCCTTCCTTCATAATTAGCAGATCTTGAGTTATTCTAGGGTACTTTCTGAGGTTTTCGAATCATCTTGAACAAGGAAACACAAGGAGGAGGATTACAGGTACGATTTCTGGTCTTATATTTACATCACATCATTTTTACTGACCACTTCCTATTCACATGCTAGTCCCACTCTTCCTTCGACACCCCTCAAGCTCCCTCCCACTTCTCTTAACTCTATTCTCTCTCTTCCACCAAGTTCCCATTACCCACCCTGCCCTTCCATGAACGCCCTAAAGCTGCTAGGCTCCAGAAACCTCCTTTGACCTCCGTGCCACCTTCCCATGCTTCATTCTCTCTCTCTCTCTCTCTCTCTCTCTCTCTCTCTCTCTCTCTCTCTCTCTCTCTCTCTCTCTCTCTCTCTCTCTCTCTCTCTCTCTCGTGTGTGTGTGTGTGTGTGTGTGTGTGTGTGTGTGTGTGTGTGTGTGTGTGTGTGTGTGTGTGTGTGTGTGTGTGTGTGTGTGTGTGTGTGTGTGTGTGTGTGTGTGTGTGTGTGTGTGTGTGTGCATATGGGCAAGCCAATGCAGTACCATTGGATGTATTTCAGGAGGCAGCTGTCCGACCCTTCCCAGCGTGGCGTGGCGCGAGGGAATCGAGGCGGGACAGGTATTCGTGGCCACGAGTTTCCCTAATTACCTCGAGAATGAGCTCCCCGAAGCCTTGTCTTAATGAGTTAAGCCTGAACGTCGCTAGCACAGGTAAGATTAGCTGTTTAATTACTTCTCCTTACTACACACACACACACACACACACACACACACACACACACAGTGTTTATGAAGAAAAAATATTCGACCTGTATGATACTACTATGGTTTCGGACTTCGTGAATTTATTATTCTCTCTCTCTCTCTCTCTCTCTCTCTCTCTCTCTCTCTCTCTCTCTCTCCATGTTAAATGTAGAATCATTAGTCTAACGTATAATTATCGACAACAATAAAACAAATTATAATACCTACATTCAAGTCGTCATATGAAAATTGAAATATCAGTAAATACATTCATTACTAGTGAAAAAAATATCATGATACCAAATCATAGAAATTAAACTGCTTTACATTAACAACGAATAATGATTCTCTACCCTAATACATTAAAAAATATTTATATTCAATTGGTATAAAAACAAGCGCTGCCATGACACATATCTCCACGCTCTGAAGAGGAAAAACAAAAAGAAAAAGCGAAAGAAACGAAAAGATCGATATCGCAGGAAATGCAAGGTAGGACAGCCAATGTGAATGTGGAAAGTGAGTGCAGGTGTTGGTGACATGTGGCTGGGAAACACGACCCTCTCCATATACCTGCCCTACATCCTCAACTTGCGAATTTTGTCCCACCTGTCCAACAGAAACTTCATATTTACAGTTTGAACCTTCTAACGGCCAAACGTGACTCATCATGCGATCTGAATCCCTACACTGCTTTAATGAAGGGACACTAATGGGGTTACTTGTAAGAACAATAAAATATGAAATAAAATCAACAAAGAATAATAACGATGTTCAAAATGGCTAACACTATGACGGTGATAACTTAAATAAAAAAAATTAACTAAATACATACATTTGTTTTATATTCATATTTACAACATATTTGACTCTGATCTCTATATTTTTCTTTACTTTTCCTCCATTTCCTCTCTCTCTCTCTCTCTCTCTCTCTCTCTCTCTCTCTCTCTCTCTCTCTCTCTCTCTCTCTCTCTCTCTGTCTGTGTGTGTGTCTCTCACACAAAGACAGACACACACACACACACACACACACACACACACACACACACACACACAGAGAGAGAGAGAGAGAGAGAGAGAGAGAGAGAGAGAGAGAGAGAGAGAGAGAGAGAGAGAGAGAGAGAGAGAGAGAGAGAGAGCCATGTCGTACACAAAGCACTAAACCAGTACAGTAATGGATGCTGTGAACTACACTGTCGTTCTGCATCCGCATCGCCCAATTCCCACGCTAGGCACAAAAGAGACACAGAGTAACATGCGACATAAAGGTGATAAAGCACAGGGGGGTTTCAGAGTAGCGCCTTGTGTAGGAATAACGCATGTGACCTGCCGCATTCTATTGTTTATCTACATTCATAGTTACTACAATACTCTGTGTGTGTGTGTGTGTGTGTGTGTGTGTGTGTGTGTGTGTGTGTGTGTGTGTGTGTGTGTGTGTGTGTGTGTGTGTGTGTGTGTGTGTGTGTGTGTGTGTGTGTGTGTGTGTGTGTGTGTGTGTGTGTGTGTGTGTGCACTGAGATTAGTGATCAACCACATTATCAATAAAAGTAAGTGAAACGTGGGATGTAATGGACGTAGACTTTCCTCTTTATTATCACAGAAGTACCAAAGACCGACCATCATCAAACGCCTTTCTCGTCCTTTCCCTCTTGTTTGAATTTGAACGAGAGATACTGCGTCAAAAAAATATATACGTAAATTAAAATGAACGAAGAAGAATGGAAGCGTGAAACTCGAAACACAATGACGAGGTAAAACGTATACATATATCTATAAAAGATGAAGAACAATAGATGAAAGGGAAATGTTTACACGTGCAGAGGAGACGAGGGCG
>NC_059268.1:8574183-8674183 GCF_017591435.1 Portunus trituberculatus | reverse complement strand
GCAAATACAATTTTGTTACTAACAATCGTTACCATTTTATTTACCGAAGTAAACGAAGTAATAGTTTATAGCTATTGTTTTTACATTATACTATAATCATGATCCTATTCTTCAAGATAAAGAGACGAAACTTGAAAATAAAATAAGAAGAAAATATATTATGCTGCGTATTTCATCTTGTTAGTGGTAGTGGGCGACACACTAATTTCCAAAGCCATACAAAAAGCACATCTGTGAGATGCGGCGAGTGTCGGATCTTCTAAGCTGAGCATGGAATTATTACTTAGCTTTAATGAAGGGATTGGCCTATCGACGCACAACATGGTGAAACCAATCAATTTATCTCAGTTCTATTTAAAGTTACTTTTTCCTATTTTAATATATTCGTAATTCCGAAATATTTTTCCTTGAAGTAAAAAAAAAAAATGTTGCGTAAGTGCATTTAAATTCAAAACAGCAAAAATATGGATTAGCATATGCATGTATGCTAATGCACAATTATCTGGACCCTACTCACTTATCCACCAAACCTGTGCACTGGACGGATAGCAGCCTTTACTCCCTCCTCTGTCACTCCACGCTGGATTTTTTTTACCCAGGTCTGATGCGTGAAGGCACAAATGACATCAGCAACGATTGAAAATAAAATGATAAATGAATTAAGAAAATGAAAGAATAAATAAAATTTTATGAAATAAACTGCACGCATTTTTTCCCTAATGCACATTATGAGCAATAACAGTCCCAGGGCAAGTCGACCAAAGCTCACATCAGCAAGCGTCCAAATAAAGTTTTTCCCTCACCGTTTTAAGGTCACAGGTGAACATGAAGCTATTCCAGCAACGCCTTCCCACACTCCGCATGATTCCTTATTTATTCTATATGCTTCTATTTGTAGCGTGCACCTGCGGTTGGTTGCATACATTGGTGGCATTGTGTCGCCTTACTTTTGTGTATTCCTTTGCAAACACACCAGGCACACAACTCTTAACACACCAGCGAATGGATCTTTTGATATATCCAATATTACACCACATTTATTCTTTTTTCAGTCATTGTATAGGTAAGTCTAATGCTTCCCCAGCTCACCAATCACACTGAGAACATTAGAATTTGTGTGTGTGTGTGTGTGTGTGTGTGTGTGTGTGTGTGTGTGTGTGTGTGTGTGTGTGTGTGTGTGTGTGTGTGTGTGTGTGTGTGTGTGTGTGTGTTTGTACGTGTGCGTGGGTTTGTGTGTGGGTTTTTGTACGTCTGTCTGCCTCTGTTTATCTACCAAACTCCTGTCTGTCTGTCGGTCAGTTTATCTGTCAAGCCTCCACAACTTCCCTCCTCCACACAAACCAGCAAGGCGATGAGGCACGACTAAATTTAGTTCATCTTGCACGTAAATTAACAAGAAAATAATATTTCCCTTGGGTTTAGACTCCCCTCCTTTAATCATCACCCTATAACTGTTCCCACCGCCACCATCATCACCGTGAAAGCCAGGGAAGCCCTTACTTCCCTCACCACCACCACAAAGCGAACCAAGTCAAGACGCACGGCGCTGAAAATAACGAGCGAGATAAATTAACTTAATCATCATGCATAAAATTACTTACGGACTTGGTTACACTTAATGACCTGCCCAACCATATATGTTTTCATAACATTCACAACGACTTTGTTCTATGTGCCACCCACTAGCCCCTCCTGTCTTCGCCATCGGAATTATCCTGCGATGGGGAAAGCTAACTCTATCCTCCTCACAGACCAGCGCCCTCGCCGCACTTCTCTTGAAACGGAGCCACAGAGAAAGATACGACTTAATGGACACCATCAAGGTGATTTTAAACTCACTCCAGAGAAAATAAATGGGACTGGACTCGTGGTGGGATCGATTCTGCCAACCTCCACCACCGTATCCACTCTCAGCGCTGCGACCTTCACCGCCGCCTTCCAAACCACTTCAAACGACAAGAAATTGGCAGAAAACTTTTTAACACGTAAATCCGACTTTTCAATGCCTCTTCTACCCGGCTTCGATTGAAACAAAAATCAATTACCATCTGCCTGTCGCTTCATTTTTTTTCATAACTCAATATTCCTGCCCACCTCCAGAAAATGCCTTCATCCCCAACCTTATAGAACACCCACCCCAGCTCCGCCCCCACCTGATCTTCCTCTTAAAATCCGTCATTCCCTCCTGATCCAATTTAGTCTTCCATTCTACATATATTCATCTGGGAGTCATTATGGGGTTATAAGAGAGAGAGAGAGAGAGAGAGAGAGAGAGAGAGAGAGAGAGAGAGAGAGAGAGAGAGAGAGAGAGAGAGAGAGAGAGAGAGAGAGAGAGAGAGAGAGAGAGAGAGAGAGAGAGAGAGAGAGAGAGAGAGAGAGAGAGAGAGAGAGAGAGAGAGAGAGAGAGAGAGAGAGAGAGAGAGAGAGAATTCATGATATTAAAAGCATACTACATCTACATCTCTTCTTGCTCTTTTTTTATATCTTAGTCATAATTATAGTCCTCCCTTTTTCATCTTTTCTCCACCTTCATAAGGTGGTTAATAACATGACCCAGAACTTGCTTTAATTTGGCGGAATATCTAACGCGGAAAACTGGCTTCTCCAAACTACCTTTCCTCCCTCTCTCGCCTCCCCAGCCCACGCTCTGCCTCTCAAAGCGTGGCCCATCTCTCCCCTATAACCTATTTTCCCTTCCACCTCCCCTTATAACGTGATCTCCCGCACTTCAAATCTACGCAACTACACGAATGTATATTATTTAATGAGCAAATACAAATATATAGAAGATAAAAGGATAAACACAGATACCTTACCTGATTTACATGTTACGCCATCGTTTAGTGAAAGGACGCACCATAGATTATCCTCCCTTCAACTAAGTGTATTCGTGAGAGGTTTCGAGCTTCAGTGAGGAGCAGAGCAGTGCCATAAGCTTGGATCCATAACTCATGGTCAACAGTGCAGCAGAATCGCTTTCATTTATATAACGAAACTGAAGCCACGACTCTAAATAAAGGTCAATCAAACGCTGCTCACTTTAGCTCCACTGGCACAGTAAAACAGCTCATTTATTTATACAGGTACAATCCCCGACACCACAACCCGTCTGCAACAAATGACGTACACACAACCTGCAATCGCAATACTTGGCGCAGAAATAATCCATGCCCACAACATTCCATGGACTCTGCTCTAGACACTTCCCGTACACACAAGAATCCGGCTTGCCAGACCATCCCTACGATGACCAAAACCCAAACACCACAGGAGAATTTAGCACATGTAATGGTACCCAGATAAAAGAAGAAAAGATGTAACATACTTCCATTACACGGACAGTATGAAACTTACGAAGCATAATTTAACAATGAGATTAATCAAACTTATCATAATTCACACATACATAAACAAATATAAAATAATGATATCAAGGGTGACATCAAATGTAAAACAAGACATTCTTCAATATGCCAGACACTTCAAGATCGCGATGAACGATACTTCGCTCGTCTGATATGCGCATATTTTCCCCACTTGTATCCTTCACTCCACAGACGTCAGATTTGTTGAACCACTGACACGTCCTCATGAAAAAGAATAACTGGACGACGGACCGAACGAAGCGAAGATACATTGAGAGAAAGGTCACTCACCTTCCCCTGGCCGCTGTCTTGCACCTGATGAAGGCTGCCACCACCTGCCTTTCTTATAAAGTGTGTGTGTGTGTGTGTGTGTGTGTGTGTGTGTGTGTGTGTGTGTGTGTGTGTGTGTGTGTGTGTGTGTGTGTGTGTGTGTGTGTGTGTGTGTGTGTGTGTGTGTGTGTGTGTGTGTGTGTGTGTGTGTGTGTGTGTGTGTGTGTGTGTGTGCGCGTGTGGTGTCAGTTACACATGTACAACATCATACCTTAAACTCTGCTTTAGTTGCACCATGTCGTCCAGCTTACCTGAAAGGAAAAACATTAGTACATTAATTAATTATAACAGCAGTAAGCTGCGATTAAATTCATGAATGTTTCATTACACATAACTCTCACTCTCTCTCTCTCTCTCTCTCTCTCTCTCTCTCTCTCTCTCTCTCTCTCTCTCTCTCTCTCTCTCTCTCTCTCTCTCTCTCTCTCTCTCTCTCTCTCTCTCTCTCTCTCTCTCTCTCTCTTGCTCGCTTTTCTACCAAGTTTTGTATATGAGGATGAAGAACGTAAATCAATCTCTGTCCTGTCAAAACTCCTCACTGATGTAGCCAAAGAGCATCACCATCACCATCACCATCGTCACACACCATCACTATCCTCATCTATTCAAGATATCAGCAAAGGAAGCGTCACTGTGCTGGGTCTCACTCAAGCAGGCACGGCTCAGCTCGGCCCCTCGAGAATCCTCCAGCATTTGCAAAGTTATCAGCATCCTCCCTCTTCCGAGAAACTATTGGCAAGATCGATCAACTTGTTCCATCTATAAGCATCGCAAGTCACCCCTTGCTCTGCTGCGCTGCACATCATCCTTTACAAACAATACTTAGTAGTTTGCCTCACTCGGCTTTCCAAGGACAAGACATGCGTTTATAATATAATGTGAAAAGTAAACATTGACTACCGGTGGACGAGGTATGCTGTGATGAGCTATTGTGTGGGTAACTCTTCTTCGGGCAGGGCAGTTGGAATATATTTACACATCTATGTAGTTTGCAAAAGTATGTGCGTCGCATTGAGCTTTCCAGGAAGACCCTTTTGTTTGAAACACGATCACTAATGATGCACTGTGATCCTACAAAACAATTCATTAGGAAAGGCGTGTAATTTTGACTTTTCATCTTCCTAATTAGTGTCTGTGTCTCGTGTGTGTGTGTGTGTGTGTGTGTGTGTGTGTGTGTGTGTGTGTGTGTGTGTGTGTGTGTGTGTGTGTGTGTGTGTGTGTGTGTGTGTGTGTGTGTGTGTGTGTGTGTGTGTGTGTGTGTGTGTGAGGCGGCTTACGTCACCATTTTTCTAGGTGTGATCTCAATGTGTAAGAACACACTCGGGAAATCTGTCACATGTGTGTGTGTGTGTGTGTGTGTGTGTGTGTGTGTGTGAGAGAGAGAGAGAGAGAGAGAGAGAGAGAGAGAGAGAGAGAGAGAGAGAGAGAGAGAGAGAGAGAGAGAGAGAGAGAGAGAGAGAGAGAGAGAGAGAGAGAGAGAGAGAGAGAGAGAGAGAGAGAGAGAGAGAGAGAGAGAGAGAAGAGAGAGAGATGAGAATGAGAGAGAGAATGGGATGTCAGGAGTAAGGCTTGGAGATAAGGAATGAAGACGAGGAAGAAAGAAGAAGGAAAAGAGAAGAGAGGAAACAAGAGAGCAGGAGATATGACGCTGGGATGAAGGGAGGTAAGAGGTACGGGTGGGAGGAGGAAAAAAGAAATGAGGTGGAGAGAAAAGTGGCATTAGAGCAAGAGAGAATGGTGGCGGAGCAGAAAAGTATGCGGAAAGAGGTCGAGGAGGAGGAGGAGGAGGAGGAGGAGGAGGAGGAGGAGGAGGAGGAGGAGGAGGAGGAGGAGGAGGAGGAGGAAGTGAAGATAGAGATGAGGGGGGGGGGTGTTCCGACATCTTCTCACCCTCATTTCAGACTTGAGAAAATAGCCTGTGCATATTTGACTAGCAGTCGTCTTAACATGGACAAACACACACACACACAGGCACGCGCGGACACACCCGCACGCACGCACGCACGCACACTCACACACACACACACACACACACACACACACACACACACACACACACACACACACACACACACACACACAGGTGCATACAATAGACAAAAAGACAGACACATGCATTTAAGTACACAACTGAGAGTACACACACACACACACACACACACACACACACACACACACACACACACACACACACACACACACACACACACACACACACACACATATTGAATTGCACGGTTGGCAAGGTAAAGAATGCAAAATTTATATGTAAACAAACATAGACGTACATTCAACCAGCTACACATACATACACATATACATACACATATACATACAGCAACACATACCTATATATACAGATATAATGTGAATATGTAAAGCTTGATTTATCACACTCACATTTCCATAATCATTAAACATGTATTCATCTATGCATGTATGAATATATATGTGCTTATTAAAAGACAGCCACGGTGAGATATAAAAATTGTGTACATGTCTGCCTGTGTGTGTGTGTGTGTGTGTGTGTGTGTGTGTGTGTGTGTGTGTGTGTGTGTGTGTGTGTGTGTGTGTGTGTGTGTGTTTGTGTTTCTTACATATTGTACTTGTATTCCTAACATTACAATTTGCTCCCATGAAGCTGATTACTTCTCATCTTAATAGTAAAGGAAACATCAAGGAAAGGAGTGATACTTAATAGACTAAGAACAAGGCAAAGTCTAACAACTCTTTCTAAAATATACATATCAACGATCTCTCAACACCTACCTGTCTGCTTCACCACATCCTCTTTCTTCTTTCCGTCAAGCTTGAGAAAGTATGGCAAGCTTCTACGTGCGTTCTAAAGGTTGAACTGAAAATCTATGGTGCTTCAGTTCCCTGTATTATCCTAGTATGAGTATAATGACGATCATGTGACTGTTTAGGTTCTTAGAACTTCCGCAATTAAAGTATCAATCTATAACACTATCAATCAATCATGGCATAGTAATTGTCGAGTGCCCAGACATAAATATCTCTTAATTTTAATGAATCGTTTAGTATAAGAATTAAGGCAATAAAAGCAGCAATTTGCGTGTTAATTTATGAAAAGGAAAATCCAAAAGTAAACCAACAAAATACCTCATAATTAGTTACACAAAAGAAAAACCGAGTAAATGTCGCACTTCACAATTTTACTGCCGTTAGGCCTTCGTTAATCTTCAGAGCTGTAAAATTTGTTCGTATGGATACACACTAAACTTTAAAAGAGAGAGAGAGAGAGAGAGAGAGAGAGAGAGAGAGAGAGAGAGAGAGAGAGAGAGAGAGAGAGAGAGAGAGAGAGAGAGAGAGAGAGAGAGAGAGAGAGAGAGAGAGAGAGAGAGAGAGAGAGAGAGAGAGAGAGAGAGAGAGAGAGAGAGAGAGAGAGAGAGAGAGAGAGAGAGAGAGAGAGAGGCATCCAGGGTGGCTTGCTACGACTCCTGGGAAATTACCTGCAGGACAGAAGCCTCAAGGTGGTTGTCAACGGGCAAACATCTGAGTCCCTGCCTGTGGAGGCATCAGTGCCACAGGGTTCAATTCTTGGCCCACTCCTGTGGAATATCTACGTGGATGATCTTCTCCAGCTACTGCCAGGAGTCAAGGCCTATGCTGATGACTGCACCCTCTCCTATACCTATCCACGCCAGGACAGTGGGCGGGCTGCTGAGGCCATCAATCAGCAGCTACGAGTGATAGAGGAGTGGGGTGCTCGCTGGCAAGTGACATTCGCGCCGGAGAAGACACAGGCAATGGTTGTCTCTCGGTCCCCAGCCGCCATGGCAGCAATGGCAGGAAAGTTGTCTTTGGCGCTGCTGCTCTCCCACTCCAAGATGACGTCAAGATACTTGGAGTGGAGGTGGATCGAGGGCTGAGGTTTGACAGCCATGTCAAATCCATTGCCAAGAAAGCCTCTCACAGGATCTCCGCTCTCAGAAGGATCGCCAGTTTCCTCGACAGGAAGGGAGACTGCTGCTGTACAAGGCACAGGTGCGGCCCCACCTTGAGTACGCAGCTCTCTCCTGGATGTCCTGTGCCGCCACACACAGAAGGAGACTGGACAGCATCCAACGCCGCGCCATACGGCTAGTAGATGCTGCAATACCACCTCACCCAGAGCCTGAGCGTCCCTTGATTCACTGGAACACCGCAGAGATGTGGCGGCGATCGTAGTGTTCCATAAGGCACAGGTGCAAAGAGTGCCACATCTGGCAGGGCTGCGTCATCCTCTGAGAGTCACCGCACGGAGCACGAGAACGGTGCTCAATGGTGGTGACGCCGTAGAGGTGCCGCGATCCCACGGGTGTCAGCATCAACGCACCTTCGCAGGACGCGTCTCCAGGATGTGGAACTTGTTCACGGCCGCGGTGCCTCACGTCCAGGAGATGAACACACACAGTGTCAAACTGATGGCACATAAGTGGAGACAGACACTGCCAACTCCTCTGACACTCTTTGTGACGTGACACTCAGTGTAGTGCAGTGCGTGAATAGTGCTAGTGAAGTGAAAAGAACAGTGCTCCATCTTGTATATTATCTATTTTTAAGTCTTGTAAATATTGTAGAGAAATAGATTGTAGTACCCTTAGAATAGGTAGCACACGACAGTGCGCCTTTGGGTACATGTTCTTCTGTATAAATTATGTTTAAATAAAAAAAAAAAAAAAAAAGAGAGAGAGAGAGAGAGAGAGAGAGAGAGAGAGAGAGAGAAGAGAGAAAGAGAGAAAGATATTCAGGTAATTTTGAGAGAACCGTCCACCACTGAAATGGCTGGCAATGATAGCTCCAAATAAAGATGCCTCTACAGATATTGATTATACAGTGTGCGCAAACAACTGGCCAGTTCTTGTTCAAAAATTTATTGAAAATGATTCATTCATTCATCAGTCTACCGAGAAATATTTCCCATCAGCTACAAGGTCATATGACGCCGCCTCTCAACAGGAATCATTGACACCTACATTGACTATTTGTAACACCGTTCGTGGCGAAATAAATAAACAAATAAATAAACGAACAAACTGCAGCAGACCTCCACTGCTCCCTTCCCCCTCAAAACAAACTGCTGGGCTGAATGTGCAAGTATTTCATCCACACACTGGGAAAGTGAAACCTAAACCCATCCACAAAAAAGAGATAACTGTCTCCTTCCTATCCAAAAACTTGCGGATAAACTGAACAGCATGAAATCCAGTTACAAAACTCAACTGTGTCTTCAAACAATTCTTTCTGTCTTTGGTTTCTTCCGTGTCAAAACACCCGCCGAGCAAAGTTGACAGGCACGACATACGACATGAATAAAAATAAGAAAGACTGAAAACATACACACAACAGCCACAAGCAAAAAGAAAGACACGCAAACAGAAAAAGTGAAACAAAAAGAAAAAGTAACGCCTATAAAAAACACACACAAAGTCAAGGCTCTTATTCAACACTAAAATTCACTTCTCTAGATTAAACTCACTGGAAAAAAATGAGACCCAAAAATGCTAATTCCACTCACTCGAGTGACACAGGAGCCTTTGCCTTTATCTTTTTTAAGGCGGTGTGCAAAGCGGGAGCCATGGAGGGTAGGATGTGCAGAGGGTGGATGTGTGTGCCATTATCCCTGACAGCTAATCCTCCCTTCGTTATACATAATCCACCGTATACGCTGTTCAAAGACAACGTGCGACAGGCTCTTGGTGGGCAGGACGTGCTATCCAGTTTTAAATAGTATTATGTAGCACTTGCCGTGGTGGTGGTGGTGGTGGTGGTGGTGGTGGTGGTGGTCAAGGTGGTGATGTAGTAGTGGTAGTAGTCATTCACTACCAATAGCATAACTGTCTCTTCAATCATTTTAGCTTCACATATACAATTTTTACTATATGAGTCAGTGAACAGAAGCAATAAATATAGCAAGAAGTAGAGTTAATTTTGCTATTTCTATGAGTCAGGGAATTGGAAAGGATATGGTTCAACAGCACTCCTGCGTCCACTGAGTGATGCATGATGTGCCCAGCGGCTGATGAAGTTTCGAGGATTATTTCGTGTTACAGGAAGGCGTTACATTTCAACAGTGAACATAAAATTTTAAGTAACTTTTTTTCTCTTTTCTTTATCGTCAGTTTTAATATGATCCAACGTTTCGAACTTAGAAGCAACACTTTTTTTTCTAACGGGTGTATGTAAGAGGAACAAAACTCTCACCTAATGTCCTCCAGATCAACTTCATTATGCTTATGCTTTTGTGTCGAAAATAAAAGCAGCAGCGAAAGCCAAGAAAGCATTGAACTCATTATATAAAGACAGTTACTTGAAATTCAGTTAATAAGCGCTACTCATAAACGTACAGAAAATCTGAACACATTTTTCAATTTGTAGACCATAATGCTAGTATGAATCATATCCTACCTACATGGACTCCACTCATACAAAAAATATAACCCAATATGATTTTTTTCATCTCTTCGTTAATTTCAGAGGTTGATACGGTAACTTGCTGAGGACACGAAAATATGAATGCCACGAAAAATGGGCGCAGCCAACTGGCTCACTGAATGGCCAATCAGGGCAAAGTCTTCGGCTCCGGGAAAAATATCGTTGGGTCATTACTGAGAGTGCTTGGTCACTAGTTGGCCCACGTGACCCATTTCCCCTGCCCCATCACGCCAGGACATTCAGAACATAAGACATCATCAGCAAGGTGCATGATAAAGTGAAGAACGTGACGGCACACAAGTATGCCACGACGTGACACCATAACTCAGGCTTCTCCCAGTGCACGGTGAACGACTCGCTCATCACGGAGCAGAGACCTGGATAGCAATGCCACACGCTTCCGGGATCCAAGGACAAAGGGTTCTCCTCCGACATAAGTATCTTCGATCCCATAACCCGCTGTCACCGACGATTATCTCCAGAGGCTGCGCACTGACGAAATGAACAGAGATCTAGACGAAATGCAGCATCAGAATCAGGCCTTCTTAACTTCAAGTCTTCACAAAACTAATCTTAAAGGGACAGAGGGAAGAAGGATACTACATACACAAGGCTTCTGGCATAAGAAGGGAAGGTTTGCGTGTAGTGGTGCTGGTGAAATATAAGCTGTCCCTTCTGTCTCAAGGTCAGACTCCATTTGTTTGCCAAGAACCAGGTCAGGACACCAAAAGCAAAGCACTTATGGATTTTCAGGTGACAATGGTTGCCGAACGTACGTTACCTCACCACGAACGTCTTAGAGAATAATGCATAGGCAAGTTCAAGTACCGATGGGTCACTAATCTATTGTATAGTGAGGTTCCTAGTAAAAACTGAAAAAGAAAATATATTAGAGAAAAATAGAAAAAAAATCCGTTACTTGAAATGACAGGGAGTAGTAAAACGGGATATTAGTAGTAGTAGTAGTAGTAGTAGTAGTAGTAGTAGTAGTAGTAGTAGTAGTAGTAGTAGTAGTAGTAGTAGTAGTAGTAGTATATGAAAATGAAAGGAAAAATAAAAGTAATAAAAAGACAGTATTATTAATAGCAGCAGCAGCAGCAACAGCAGGAGCAGCAGTAGTAAAGGACCACCACCAGCCATCATAGTAATAACACATGCCTCCCAACAACTCCATCAATGAAAAACCAGTTGCACTACACGGCGCGTCATCCTGCCATGCATCAGCTACAAAAATAATACACCTTCGCCAGGCAGGCTGTTAGGGCGGAGTAATGGCAGTCGTCGCAGCGGGGACGAAACAATCAATTAACGGCAGTAAATTGTGAGGCAGGAGGCGGTAGGGGGAGAGACCACAAGGCAAGGGGAGGCAAGGCAAGACAAGCCGTGGAAGAGGAGGGAGTGATAAAAAAAAGCTGGGAGAGGAAAGCATAAAAATGAAAAGACAAGGGAGAAGTGATGAAAGGGGAACGTGGAGAGAAGAGATAAGTTGAAATATAATGAAGAAGGCCACAGAAAACACGAAGTGACAAGTTAAAAATAGGGGGAAAATTTAAAAGAAAAAATAGAGCACCTCAGAATAATAAGCAAAGAACAAAGAGGAAAGCAAGGCAAGGCTGGCGTGGAGGACAGAGCAGTGATAAAAGGAAAGCTGCGAGAGGATAGAAAGCATAAAAATAAAATGCAATCAGGAAGGAACCGAGAAAATGCAATGCGAAATGTGAAAAAAAAAATGAATAGAAAAAAAATAGAAAAAAATACTTAAAAAAGGAACGAAGCCAAATGAAATATGAAGAACTAAGAGGGAAGAGACAAAGAAACTCTGACACCAAATATAAAGATCGCGGAGGAAGGAAAAACATCAAAGTAACGAGAAACAAAATTATATTCACACGAGTGACTTTATCTTTTCAACGACGAGAAAGCAAAAGTAGAAAAAAAAACACAAAATCAAGTTGAGAGGCACACCGCTACATTACACACTTCAGTCTTTCCCAACTTTCTGACCTCACACTGAAGAAGACGGTGGTGGTAGTTGTGGTGGTGGTGGTGGTGGTGGCAGACAGAAACGCCCATACATTTCAGATATCCAATAGACTACAGACGATGCTGGACAAACCGCCATCCATTTATCACCCAGCCCATAAGGGAAAACAAACATCTGCCCACCCAACACATCGTCTCCATCTGTCCTGACAAGAGAATCAATCAAGACTCGCACGTTCTTAGGAGACTTTGCTTTCACAATTAAATAAGTAGCAGAGAATGAGAACAATGTACGTAGTTGCATATAGGAAATAAAGATGTCAGAGGTAATTACAATGGCGACACGGGAGAGAATAAAAACCTGAATGGGTAAGAATATGTAAAGACGATGTGGGAGGTAGAGGAAGAGAAGGATGAGGAGAAAGAGGAGAGAGAGAGAGGAGGAAGAGCAGGAATAGGAGGAGGAGGAATATACCGACGACAAAGTAAAGAAGAAAATGGCGAGGAAAGAAACGTGACGATGAAAATTAATGCATGAGAGAGAGAGAGAGAGAGAGAGAGAGAGAGAGAGAGAGAGAGAGAGAGAGAGAGAGAGAGATTTTTAACACATGGATGGGAAAAATATTTACGGGAAGAAATTGACGGACATCCCATCTTGAAGGGGTCCGCTCCAGCCCACCACCCTCTTCTCCCACTAACCATCCCTGTCAGGCCGCGGCATTGCCATCTGTCAGGGCCCCACTAGCCTGCCCCTCTTGTCACTTAAAAGAGGACGCGGGAGGAAGGCAGGCGGCGAAACTCTATAGAGGGGTCGCTGACGGTCAGGTTGTCAGGAAACTTCAGATGCAAGACAAAAGCCGTGCTACCCTCCGTGCCTCGCTACTGCAGATCCGAAAAACAAAGAGAATGAATTTCTTATTCATGAAAGTGTTGAATGTGTTTATTGGTCCACTTCTCTATCAGGTAGATATTGCTTTTCATCTTTAAAGCCGTTGTGGATCAAAGTTCCATGGGGTATGAAAGATTTAAGCATTCTTAATAATGTTCAGACCAATATTGAATTCTACAGAACTTTGAGGATTAGTTATATAGCAACTTAAAATCATATCAGTCTGTTTATGTGAGAGGGGCACTAAACAATGGAGGATAAAAGATGTCCATAGAAGTGCCCAATCCTTAAAGAAAACGTCAAGTAGATTATCTAAATTGAAGACGGGTAAGTTATTATAGGACGTAACATTTCGAAAGGAGCCGTGACAATGCTGTTAAAAGTATTCAAAGTTAAAATCTTTCTAGAATATTGAACGAAGACCTGACCTAAAAGACGAAGGGCGGTAAGTTAATTATCGACTTCACATCCCATTTTGTCAACTAATATTTTCTTTTACTCCTCTTGTTAACTGGGATTTATAATGAAAAATTTAAGTAAAATGAATAAATAGATGAATGGAAGTGGTGATAAAAAAAAAAAAAAATGTCAAACAGAAAAGCGTCACCAGCGGCGGAGACGTCACGACACCTAATCAGTGACGTGTGACGGGCCAAAAAGACGCCAATTGTTTTCTTATCGACTCCTCCCGCCCTGGGTTGGAATGTGGACTCAATAGGCAGAGAGGCGTTTACAAGAATTCACCTATTTCATTTTTCCTTAATATTTTTTTTTTTTTTAGATATATAGTTGCACGCCTGAAGAGAGCAAAATTAAACTGTCGAAACATATTAAAACAAAGATTAAATGTGTTCTCGGTGCTTCGCTTTTTTTTTAACACGTATTCTAAAACATGAATAATATTCCCAAGACGAGCGCAGTACAACATATTTCATTTAAACCTTCAGAAGAGGAATGACCGAGTGACCCACATTCAAAGAGAGATACACTAAACTAGGTCAGGTGTGCTACAGTGACTTGACACACTACTGTCTATTACACCATGCCATTTCAGCCATAAAGGTTCCCTTATCATCCATTTATGCTGAAGATGTTTTATGCTCCCGTTCTACATTTCACAGAATTAACAGGTTAATTCCACACTGATCAACGCAAGAATCATCACACTAATTTAACAACAAAGGCAATTTATGGAGGTGGAATAAAATTGTAGGGTTTGAAACCACGGCTAGAAGAGAGAACAGGGGATGCATAATCCTCTACAAACAAATGACAAAAGCTGATATTTACGTGTCCGTGTACCAGATTGTAAGACAAGGAAATCCGTATCTGTCTATGGAGTTTCAAATCAAAGAAGCAGCTCTGATGCAACAGCTGAAAGTTAAAAGGGAGTGCACTGTTCCATACTGTTTTCAAATACGTGAAACCAGTCCAGTTGGCGAGATGACCTGATACTCCTGGAGGTGAGTTCAAACTCCTCCCGTTTTATGCGAGTTCATGAAATTCAGTAGAAAAAAGGAGAGAAGCACCCACTTGTCTGAAGTTTACCAGTAAAGAAAATAAATGCATGAAGATATTGGTTAACACTTGCATTTGAAAGATGGAGATAATAAGCATGAGAATGAGCAGCAATTCTGGCGCAGCGGAAGGGTCGGGGGCGTTGCAGTTAGCAAGTTCAGAAGAGCACTATCCGTGAAAATAACAGTATAGAAGATAAAAATATATGTACAAGTCTGCAGCATTACCGCGAAGAGATTGGTAGCACTCAGTACAGGAAACATAGGAGGGATAGCGGCCTTCAAATGCACTCTTTAAAATGGCGTTGTTTTACACAAGTGTATCGCTCCCTCACCTAACTCTTAAATATGAACAAGGTATTCTATTTATGTGGATGGATGAAATTCATACGAACAGTGATGGCTTGAGTTAAAAAGGACGAAAATAGACTAAGGTGGTTCAGAGTAACTTTTGTTAAACCATTACGATAAATTTAATACTTTCCCTTTCAAGAACGTACAGCAAAAGAGGATATGTAGGAATTATTCAGAACAGAAAAGGTTACTGACATTTATTTATAAACAAAAAAAAAAAATAAAGAAAGATAATTTGAAACGCAAGACAAATTAGTTTCACACAAAAAAGAAAAAAGTATTTTGAAGTGAGTTCCTGGTGGCCAGTGAGCTGCCTCTCTGCCATCGACAGCTCCAGAGCAAGTTGAGTTCGACAGGACTCACGAGCTTTAGGATCATAATAATTGCGTGGAATGTGTCAATGCTTCCATGTTTCCATGAGACAATTACCTCTGTTATGCGCTGTGAACAGAGAGATGACTCTCTGACACGGAACCAATAGTCATTCCAGGAAAAAATCAAAATAGAGCAGCCTCACACAACCATCCCCTTTATCAGAAGCATAGAGGCATGCACCTCTGCTTTCACGTGTTCCGAGTTGGCAATGGAGCGACAGGAAAAAATTAAGATTATCATCAGAGGATCCCGACGGAGAAAAGTTTATCAAAATAAACTAAAAAGTTAAAATTTAGGAACGGACAAGAATGTTGGGCGTATCTTTAAGATGATCAGGAATACGGAAAGGCTGCTGCACCATCTGCTCTTGATCTTACATGATAGGAAAGATGAAAGTCTGTTTGTCAGTAAGATAAGCAAAGCAGCAGGTGATGAAACCTGATAGTGGAGATTTCAGTAGAAGAAAGTTGAGTCACTACTTTACATAGCCGGGAAGAAAAAGGAGACAGACTAACAATATGTACATATGGCCTGATAATAACTATCAAGACCACACACAATGTTGGAAAATTAAAGAATCATGGTCAGAGGCATAAAAACGATAAACACCCATTACTTATACATACACACGACAGCTATCTTGAATTTTAAATTTAATTGAAAAGTATAGAACGCAGGAGAGAGGCGAGCTATTTATGTTAGAGTCCTCAAATATTTTGTTCACAAGTAAAGAGTAAGTAACCAACCTGATATTAAACAGGAGTAAAATGGGAGACAACATTACTGACTTTTATCAATAGTCTCGAAATATAAGAAAATACGGTAACTCTTAAGAAGAAAAGACGAATTTTTCATCACGAAGGAAACTACTCTTAAACTTGGAACTGCGCAGCTCGTATGAGGTAAATGACCAATCTGAAAGAAATCTGATCTAAAGAGACATCTCTGATCCGAACTTGAAAGTCAAGACTCATGAAAAGATCCATGAAATTAGTGTCGGAAGGACACGCTTTGCTTTGATGCAGTATCCACCTTTACTTAACATTACTGACAGGGATAACACTAGATAGTCCCGGCAAACAGACATACAGACAATTGAGCCGCCAGCACGACCGCCATTCCTTCGACTACAGTAGATCATGCATTGCTTTCCTGTACATATGCGAATCAAAGTGTATAAATCCGCTTTACATAAACCGTATACATTCAAAGACATGACTATATCACTACGTTATTTAGGCATACAAGCTAAATGCGATATTCTTGCGATCTCAATGATGGGATTAGCAACAGAAATCCTGTCTGTGTAATCAAAAATAGAACCCGATAAAGCAAAGCTCACCTAATACACTAGAATACTCATTTTATTCAGGAACCCTCAACGTAATAATCCCACCCCTTCAAAAAGAAAGTGTAACGAGCATTATATGGACTTCCCGCGCCCATTACAACATACATATTTATTTTTGTGGCATTCACTGCAATGTTATTTCAACTCATCACTCAGCGTACGAATAAATGCACTGATCTCAGACTCTACTGTGGAGTCATACGATATAAAAGGTTAATGTCCATACGATATAAAAGGTTAATGTCTATGAGGCACAAAATTCTAGCAACACATAACATGTTAAGAAAATATCAACACAAACTAGTTATCGGATTTCAGTATTTTCCCCTGATCCCGCCCAGCCATGAAATATTGATGGTGGTAACTGAACCTGCAGAGTATTTGAACTCGTATCTTAAATAGGCAATGACTGTAAGACACTTTATACCAGGCAGTCAATACAGTCTATTCCAATGAAACCACGTTTCGTGAGTATCCGGATTATACAATTTAAAGCACCACAACAGTAAAAGTCAAATCCCACAGCAAAGCCATGTCCACAAGGCAAGACGTAGAAGCAGACGAGATAATATCACGGAGTCTGAAGAATGTCGTTTGTCTGGGAAGTAAAGAATGCAAGATATGTTATAAGATGCACTGTAAAAGCACTCCTCTCATATTTCAAGGCACATGAGACGTTCCCTTAATGTTGGCCGTCAGCTGACTTGGTTTACGTGATTCTATCCAAGGCATAAATCTCTTAGCACCAATCGGGAGGAAAACAACAATTAAAAATTATACAGAAAGGCCCTATTACTCAAACATCAACATTCATCATTGAAAAAAACTCCCTTTAACAGGAGACTAATGTTACTGAGAGGATCTAATAGAGGTACTTCACCGGCAAAATGAATATACTAAGAGTGACAAACAAAAAAATCTTTAGAGTAGTCAATAACAACGATAGACTCACACATAATGAGTAGAAGCTATATAAAGTAAGATTTTAAAAGGAGATAAAAATAAATTGGTTTTCAGAAGAGGTAATCAAGTTGTCACTACCAAATAAGCAGAGATTTGAATTATATAAATGAGCAGGTTGGGATGACAGGTGGATACAGGTAGGTAGGTCTTGTACAGGGCCGCCCACGCATAGGCCTACTAATTTCTTGTAGTTTCGTCATTTTTTCTTTGTTCTTATTTTTTTCACGTACACTGCTTACATTTTCATTCATTCCTTCATTCTCTCTCTCTCTCTCTCTCTCTCTCTCTCTCTCTCTCTCTCTCTCTCTCTCTCTCTCTCTCTCTCTCTCTCTCTCTCTCTCAATTCCCATCACTTCCTTTCCCAATCAAGTACTTCGCCCATTCTAGATTTCTTTTCTCTATCAAAGTCCTCCGTATCAACTTCCCCGATCGCCCTCTGGTATCCTGGCTCCGGTAAACTTTCAAACACACACACACACACACACACACACACACACACACACACACACACACACACACACACACACACACACACACACACACACACACGAGGCCTGAGATAGCTTAATGGCTTCACATAATGCATTGCTATTCTTCTGAGCATCTTAGTTAATGAGGATCTAGTAAAAGAGACGAATAGGCGGTGGGCAATTGTTCCACTCCTTGGTGATGTGAAAAAGAATAGCCAGAGGGAGTGATGTGTTAGCTTTTAAGAAGTGAATTACCGAATTTTACTACTGCTACCACCACCACCACTTCCACCATCAGTACCATCAGTAACAAGTGTATCCATCATCGACAGGCTTATGTTGTTCAAAATGCATATACCGAAGAGAGAGAGAGAGAGAGAGAGAGAGAGAGAGAGAGAGAGAGAGAGAGAGAGAGAGAGAGAGAGAGAGAGAGAGAGAGAGAGAGAGAGAGAGAGAGAGAGAGAGAGAGAGAGAGAGAGAGAGAGAGAGAGAGAGAGAGAGAGAGAGAGACTGCTGAGAGAGAGAGAGAGAGAGAGAGAGAGAGAGAGAGTGTGGATCGAGGGCTGAGGTTTGACAGCCATGTCAAAACCATTGCCAAGAAAGCCTCTCACAGGATCTCCGCTGAAGGATCGCCAGTTTCCTCGACAGGAAGGGGAGACTGCTGCTGTACAAGGCACAGGTGCGGCCCCACCTTGAGTACGCAGCTCTCTCCTGGATGTCCTGTGCCACACACAGAAGGAGACTGGACAGCATCCAACGCCGCGCCATACGGCTAGTAGATGCTGCAATACCACCTCACCCAGAGCCTGAGCGTCCTCTTGATTCACTGGAACACCGCAGAGATCTGGCGGCGAATCGTAGTGTTCCATAAGGCACAGGTGCAAAGAGTGCCACATCTGGCAGGGCTGCGTCATCCTCTGAGAGTCACCGCACGGAGCACGAGAACGGTGCTCAATGGTGGTGACGCCGTAGAGGTGCCGCGATCCCACGGGTGTCAGCATCAACGCACCTTCGCAGGACGCGTCTCCAGGATGTGGAACTTGTTCACGGCCGCGGTGCCTCACGTCCAGGAGATGAACACACACAGTGTCAAACTGATGGCACATAAGTGGAGACAGACACTGCCAACTCCTCTGACACTCTTTGTGACGTGAATAGGTAGCACACGACAGTGCGCCTTTGGGTACATGTTCTTCTGTATTAAACGATAAATAATTAGGAAAGATATTAATTTAGCCAGAGAGAAACCATCTCTTTATTGCATGAAATATGGCAACGTCCTGAATGATAATCTTGTTAAAAACACAGGTAAATAAGCAGCCTTGAATGAACAGAAGTAGTTACGTGCCCTCGGGAAAGTAGCTCGGCATTCCTTGTATCTCAACTTTCGCTGCTGCTTCAATCCCTTTGAGACTCGCAGCCTTCATCTACCGGTGATCAAAACGTCTATGAAGCTCTTATGGCTTCGCATCAAACCTTATGGGGAAATATGAGAGTTCAGCAGAGTTTGTATAAAAACGCTATTAAGCGGCCCTCCAGCAGCCGGAGAGGGAAGGATCGGCGCGGCCAGAGGAGCAGGAAGTAAACAAAATTAAACTCAACACAAGAGGGAACGAAGGGCAACTTCCCAGGACTGGAAGGGAAGGTGAGAAATTTCAGTAAGATACTAGTGAAAATTCAAAACGATTATATATTCAGAATACACACAAAATAGACAACTGAAAAGAGAGCCCAGATAATTCAAATGTAATCACAATATATATACAAACACGTCCTCAAAAAAAAATTACACACAAACACGCACACAACCGCGCATTATTCATCCTTTGAGACAAAATACTTCCACATGTATTACAATAATGTTCAGTCTGTTTGTATTCAATGATCATCTATTGTTTGATGTGTGTGTGTGTGTGTGTGTGTGTGTGTGTGTGTGTGTGTGTGTGTGTGTGTGTGTGTGTGTGTGTGTGTGTGTGTGTGTGTGTGTGTGTGTGTGTGTGTGTGTGTGTGTGTGTGTGTGTGTATCAATAGAAAGATCAACTTTAAGGAAACTTCAAACTGGTCGTGTAAGTGTGTGTGTGTGTGTGTGTGTGTGTGTGTGTGTGTGTGTGTGTGTGTGTGTGTGTGTGTGTGTGTGTGTGTGTGTGTGTGTGTGTGTGTGTGTGTGTGTGTGTGTGTGTGTGTGTGTGTGTGTGTGTGTGTAAGGCCTATAGCGCCTGTAGGCACACTTGAAGAGTGTATGGGAAGCGATGTTCAGCTTCCGCCCATTAGTGACGCAGGCAATTTTATTTATAGTGGTACCCATATTAAGGCCCATATCACCGCCCAAGCTCATCTTGAGTGTAACCACCTAGAACCTGGGTATCATGGTGACATGTAGGTAACTTTAAACCACTTGACAAATGGCAAAGTGTTTTAAGGCTGTACGTGGTGGGATTCGAACCTACGCGTGGACGTCTGCCCGATCCCACGCTGCACCTTATCCACTATGTGTGTGTGTAAAAAGAGAGACCAACTTTCAGGAAACTTCAAATTGGTCGTGTAAGTGTGTGTGTGTGTGTGTGTGTGTGTGTGTGTGTGTGTGTGTGTGTGTGTGTGTGTGTGTGTGTGTGTGTGTGTGTGTGTGTGTGTGTGTGTGTGTGTGTGTGTGTGTGTGTGTGTGTGTGTGTGTGTGTGTGTGTGTGTGTGTGTGTGTGTGTGTGTGTGTGTGTGTGTGTGTGTGTGTAATCGCGGGAGGAAGGAGGACACACAAACTTTTGGAAAACTTCGCCACTATAGCAACCAACAAAACCATCTCCAAACACTCCTCGTCATCACGCTACGAATTCATGACTGACAACAGACAGGAAGGCACTGAAAACCGCCACTGCCCACCACAAAACCTGCATATTGCAACTGCAGTCACTTAAATAACCATTTCCCGAACACAATTTTTAAACAAATTCACACAATATTTTGCTCAAAGAGAGAGAGAGAGAGAGAGAGAGAGAGAGAGAGAGAGAGAGAGAGAGAGAGAGAGAGAGAGAGAGAGAGAGAGAGAGAGAGAGAGAGAGAGAGAGAGAGAGAGAGAGAGAGAGAGAGAGAGAGAGAGAGAGAGAGAGAATTGAAAGATAAATAAATACACTCAAGTTGTTGTCTGAAAACACACACACACACACACACACACACACACACACACACACACACACACACACACACACACACACACACACACACACACACACATACACACACAAAGACGCCAGTAGCCTGTGTTTACTCGTAGAAAGAACAAGACCGCGGTGGCGTCCCCTCCCCACCACACAAAGCATTTCCATAGCAAAGAGCGTCAGGCCTCAGGCAGAGGTCCTGGTCGGCCTGAAAACATCCATCTCCCGGGCGGCAGCTGTGGCGGCGAGGCAATGGGATCGCGTACAAAATACAATAACAATAAGAGCATTTTTTTTTTTTTTTTTTTTTTTTTGGAGAAGCACGTATGATGATCTACTTTTTCTTTACTTATTTCTTTGATCATTTCACAATTTTATTTTGAAGTGAAAAATTATTTTGGTGCACTGCTAAGAACTTGAACAAATATTCTAAATACAAACAATGATTCTTTTCTAAATAAAAACAAAAGAAAAACATAATCGAATAAAAGTTTTGGAACTGAATTATTCATTCGATAAAAAAAAATTTTGTGATTAAAAATTTTCCTCTAAGATTCCAAACCTTTGATTTTTTTATTGAAAAATTATATGATGTAAATCTATAATGCCAATTCCTGCAAACGAGGAATAGATCAAGATATCCTCTAATTTCGAGGTTAAATCGTTAAGGATTTTCAGTCAACAATACTGGCCTCGAAATATAAAATACTCATCTATTTAGTGAAAGAGCAACACTTCAGTCCTAGCCAAAGTGTGGATGATTCCCAAAATTCAAAGCCACAAGTTCGAAAGTGTGTGGTACTTTTACACCAGCACTCCATTTCCACCACACCTGTGAGTTTTACATAATCCCACGAGCTGAACCTCGAGCTGGCACCCATACATAACAGCTGCCACTACACTCCCCTCAGACATTCTCATTTTTTCACTCTACAGATAGAGCTCTCTCTCTCTCTCTCTCTCTCTCTCTCTCTCTCTCTCTCTCTCTCTCTCTCTCTCTCTCTCTCTCTCTCTCTCTCTCTCTCTCTCTCTCTCTCTCTCTCTCTCTCTCTCTCTCTCTCTCTCTCTCTCTCTCATCAAACCCCATAAAAAGTTTGTTTCCACTTCCACCCTTTGGTTCACCTCCGTCCCAACAGACCCCTTTCATCAATACCTACACCCAAATTTCGAAACTTGACTACATTCACTTTCAGTTTCCTTCTCCTCTCACACAGCATATACAGTTATATAAATATACAGACTTACAATATGTTCACATGTAACTTGCAAGGAATTACAAACTTATATCCAATCGTGTCTCATTCGAATACACAAAAATATTTCCGTTCCCTACCTATGGTCTTCTCTTCCCTCATCTTTCCAACTGTGTTTTTGAGTTCTCATATTACACATCCATGCTTCACTAAAATATATTTGTCTTTTTTCCTGTCCCCTAAGTAAGGAACATATTAAAATTACCATATGAATATTTTTAGCTATTTTTTTTTTTTTTTACTAATGGTCAGACCTGTACAGAAAATGCAATTAAAATTTTCCTTTAAGATTAGAAGTGATTAAATCATGAAAAATAGAAAAAGAACATTGATATAAAAAAGTATATATTAATTGGGAGAGAGAGAGAGAGAGAGAGAGAGAGAGAGAGAGAGAGAGAGAGAGAGAGAGAGAGAGAGAGAAAGAGAGATGAAAAGGAAAGCGAAAAAGAGTTACGTGTTCAGACACCGAGTGGGACGAGCGAGGGGGAAAAGAGAATATATCGAAGCATGGAAATAATAAATGCTGTGTCACTTCAGGGTACTTTCTACAAGGGGAATGTGTGATACGATAAAAGGAAAATCGTTACTGAAATGTTACCCCGACGAATTGTGGGCCATCAGTGCCAGAAGTTAAACACTCGTACGTTCTGCAAACTGTGGGGAGATGGGAGCTTCACAGGAGAAATTACCCCGATAAGCCAACTCCATATTACCCATTTTCTATTCTTTTAAGTCGTGTTGCTACTCCACCCTAACACCAGATGGCCACAATACATAACTAACGGAACCATAAAAAGCCACACATTCACCAATAGAAGAAAACATCACACACAACACACAACCCAAATTCCGTTCCCTTCACTCTCATTAGTCGATTGATTTGTATCCACTTTGAAGGGAAATGGATTAGAAATAAAACACCAAACGCATACAAGAACAAACGGACGAAAATATAAAAGTAAAATAGGCAAAATCACACAAAAGACTGCCAACTATCGATATGGAAGCGGACGAGCGTGAAAGCAACACACACACACACACACACACACACACACACACACACACACACACACACACACACACACACACACGAACAAACATAGGAACAAAGCGAACATAAACAAAAGACAACCTATAAAAGACAAAAAAATACATGCATAGCGGATTAGAGAGAGAGAGAGAGAGAGAGAGAGAGAGAGAGAGAGAGAGAGAGAGAGAGAGAGAGAGAGAGAGAGAGTGTGAGAGTGTGTGTGTGTGTGTGTGTGTGTGTGTGTGTGTGTGTGTGTGTGTGTGTGTGTGTGTGTGTGTGTGTGTGTGTGTGTGTGTGTGTGTGTGTGTGTGTGTGTGTGTGTGTGTGTGTGTGTGTGTGTGTGTGTGTGTGTGTTCAGTCAATTGATATTTTTTCTTTAAAAAGAATAACAAAAATCCTAATCTCTGTATTGGTCAAGCACAGATAGACGCAACAAGGGATCTATTCACATTCTTCTTGTTTTCCTTCTTCTTCTTTTCTTCTTCTTCTTCTTCTTCTTCTTCTTCTTCTTCTTCTTCTTCTTCTTCTTCTTCTTCTTCTTCTGCTTCTGCTGCTGCTGCTGCTGCTGCTGCTGCTGCTGCTGCTGCTTCTCCTTTTCCTCTTCTTATCCTTTCATCCTTTTCCCTTTTCTTTTTCTCCTTTTCTTTTTCTTTTCTTTTTTTTCTTCTGCTTTTTCTTTTCTTGTGATTCGTCTCCTGTTCTTCATTATCGTCCCTGTTTTCCTAGGGTTTGGACGTGGCACCACATACAAATCTTCTCCAGTTTCTTTCCTGTCCATTTCATCTCCGTCTGTTGTTTACATGCTTCGTAACGCAGCGCCGTATGTACGTCTGTCTATCTCCTACTCTGCCGCCTCCCTCAGCATATGTTTTCTATGATTTTCAAGATATATAATGCTATCTACAAAAAGACTCAAATTGCAGCATATGTTTTCTATGTTTTTCAAGATATAAAATGCTTTCTACAAAAAGACTCAAATTGCCAAGACAGTTTTCCATTAACCACGCAATTACGAACACTAACATTTAATTTAGTAGTTGAGAAGCATTGTTATTATTTTTCAAGTGATTTGTTTTCTGTCATGCAATGTACTTCAGGTCAGCTTAGCCCTGTGTAATTTTCAAGGAGCAAAAGTTTCCTGAACTGATGATAACACTAATTTACGTGTACACCGAGGCATCACATTCATCAAGTCCATGTGCTTCACGCCAAAAATTAAATAGCATTTTACGCTCGCCTGGTGAAGTGGTGGTCGTCGCGGGAGGTGGATGCGAGCGTGGTGTTATTAGTGGCAAGTGTCGCTTTACGGACTGACAGAATGACATCGCTAAAAGATGTAGAGACGGACAGACGAACAGACAGGCGGACGGAGAGACAAACGAACACGCGCACAGGCAGACGAATATATAAAGACCAGAAAAAAGTAAGTCCTAGTGCTGAAATGTAAAACTAAATACATTTTTCCATCACAGCCATGAGCCTGTTGTTCACTTCCTGTGCACTCAGCTCAGCCGAGCGTCCACCGCAAACACCCATCCCCTTCCCTCCCTCATTCTCTCCCAAAAACATCCATTTCCGCTCACTCTCTTAATAATTTATTTTTGCACGTCCCTACTCCCTACTGCTCCCCTGCCTCAGTTCACTTTCAATATTTCATGCTAATGCTTTGGAAACAAAGTATTCCTGTAGATGTCTTGGCTCATAGTAGCAGTAAACACTCCTGTGACGCATCCCTGCTGACATGACAACATTGATAGTACCTGTCCGTCACTCATAACGCTTCGCCAGGTGGTATTCATTGTCTGTCGCGCCATAACCGTATCAAATTTGTAAATAGTGCTAGTTTGTATAGCGCTTCAGAAGCTCGATTCACTTTTCAACAAAGAACGCTGAGTATAGTTGCTATAATTGAATAAATTTATTTCATGGAGGTTTTCAAGGTATTCCTCATGATCATGGAGTGTGATGCCAGGATATCTGATTTCTCTACCAATTAACTCAATGGTAACATGACAAGAGCGGAAGAGACTTATGGGAATCGTGAAACACTGCATCCAAAGTAACTGGATATGGGCTTGCAATGACACTTTTTTTTCACACGCGTGTGTGAGCGCGCGCGCGCGCGCGCGTAACCAACCCACCCAAACACCCACCCACACACACACACACACACACACACACACACGCCCGGTAGCTCAGTGGTTAGAGCGCTGGCTTCACAAGCCAGAGAACCGGGTGTGTCTCCTTCACGTGTAACCCCTGTTCACCTAGCAGTGAGTAGGTACGGGATGTAAATCGAGTTGTGACCTTGTTGTCCCGGTGTGTGGTGTGTGCCTGGTCTCAGGCCTACCCGAAGATCGGAAATAATGAGCTCTGAGCTCGTTCCGTAGGGTAACGTCTGGCTGTCTCGTCAGAGACTGCAGCAGATCAAACAGTGAAACACACACACACGTATAGGACGGTAATGGTCTACCATTTACTCCACTTACCATATATGTACGTTATTTACTATGTGTATCTCATTTGCTAAAGGTGTTTCAATTCACATTTCCACAATATAATGCCGAATAAACACAATGCATACATGAATACCTTTAAGATGATATGCGAATGGGAAGTGAATAGATGTTATTAGGCCATGTATCACACTTTACAGGATTGCAATGCCGCGACGCATACACTGTCAGTTGCAGCCCAGCTCCCTTGAGAGGTCCACGCATCTACGTCTGGAAGGATAGGCCATTTTTTCTTTTTCGGACTCTCCATATATCTCTTATGTGTTACTTTTATGCCTCATTGGAACCACGGACCAATCCTGATACTCTACTTCCTTCTGAATCTTTAACATCACCAAGAGAATTTCTGAATATCATAACAATGAGAGGACAATAAGTACAAGCTCATAATGATTAACTCCTTCAGTACTGTGACGCATTTCTACCATGAGTTTGGGTATGATTTGACAATTTTATTAACATTAGGAAAGGTCTACGAAAATAAAAAATTAATGGTCTGAATCTTCACTATTTCAATCCCCACGTAAGTTCCTGAAGCTGTATCAAATCACCAAATAGTAAACAGAATGAATATGGAAACGTGTCATGGTACTGAAGTGGTTAAAACTAAAAGTCTGCACACAAAGCAGCTGCGAATGACAACATCAACCGCAACCTCGCTATTGTATTGTAACTAGCAATAGAAAGACACTAGAAGATCCCAAGATAGAAAAGGATGTTTCAGTAATCCCTTTAACATTGCAGAAAATCTCCGCGCATCCTCATTGCTGTCGTGGAATAGTCTCCCCAGGGCCACTCCCACACAATCCCCAAGAAACTCGTAGATTCAGATTTGGCCCATAAAAATGTCAAGCGGCAACGACGATACAAAATTTACTGGGGAGTGTCTAGAGGGCAAGAGGAAAAGGAGAAGGAGAGGGTGGAGATAGGGAGGAGGGGAAACCGTCACCAAGGAGGGATGAGATCTAGGGAAATATATAGAGAATGTGGAAAAAGAGGGAGACGCAAGATAAATACATTTGCATATGGCAGCGGATATGGCAGAGGTAGAGCAAACGTACGTTATAGATTGTTTACGGGAAATGGTGAATACTAGCCAAGAGGGAGGGAGCGCTGCACTATTGGGAATGGCCAGGGAGCACTGAGGCAAAGCATGTTTCAAAGGGGAGGAGAGGACGAGCACAGCCTACAGCATCAGGTGAATGTGCTGTGGATTGGTCTGGGAATGGACATTGACGCCCACCTAGCTACTCTGCCATTAATGCAGATCTATGCAAATAAACGCTCGCTCCACGGAATAAACCAGTATCCCACACGCAGGACCACAGCGCACAGTCTTCCCTTCACGTTTCCTCCTTGCCGCCTTCCTCCTTGTGTTTTCTTAGGGATTAACAGATTTATGCAGCGCTGGTCATCACTACGTCCTTCCTGACACTGACAGAGCGCATCAGTACGAGAGATGATACGAGGACCAGAATCGCACTCTTGTGAGGTAACGTGAACTATCGTAACCCCCACCTCTCTCTCTCTCTCTCTCTCTCTCTCTCTCTCTCTCTCTCTCTCTCTCTCTCTCTCTCTCTCTCTCTGTGTGTGTGTGTGTGTGTGTGTGTGTGTGTGTGTGTGTGTGTGTGTGTGTGTGTGTGTGTGTGTGTAATTCACCTCGGTCGCCTGCTGGTCATCCAGCCAGTCTTCCCCATTACGGAGCGAGCTCAGAGCTCATAAACCGATCTTCGGGTAGGACTGAGACCACAACACACTCCACACACCGGGAAAGCGAGGCCACAACCCCTCGAGTTACATCCCGTACCTATTTACTGTTAGGTGAACAGGGACCACACATTAAGAGGCTTGCCCATTTGCCTCGCCGCCTCCGGGATTCGAACCCGGACCCTCTCGAGTGTGAGTCGAGCGTGCTAACCATTACACTACGCGGTGTGTGTGTGTGTGTGTGTGTGTGTGTGTGTGTGTGTGTGTGTGTGTGTGTGTGTGTGTGTGTGTGTGTGTGTGTGTGTGTGTGTGTGTGTGTGTGTGTCACGACAACAACTTCATCAGTAACCATAACCACAACCACAATTACAAGAGCCAAAACAACAACAACAACAACAACAACAACAACAAACAACCACTAATCACAATGTTCCTCCTATCCTTGATTTTCCCCTCCCTTTCATTCTACTTTTCTTCTTTCTTCTCTTCTTCTCCTCCTTCCTTACCTTCCTATCTTGGTTTCTTCCTTCCTTCTTTTTCCCCCTCTGTCTGATATATACACCAACGCCATTCCTACAACACCTTTGCGCATTGGCTCGCTGGCTAGCCATTCTCTGACCCTCCGCCTCCTCGCACCACCTGTATCATTGGTCTGACAGGTAATCTCCACAGGTGTGCTACCAGAAACAGCGTGAAACAGGTGAACTACACAGATAGAGGCCATTGGGAGTTGAGATCGATTCATTGTTGTATACAATATAAACAGTACATGTGCGTGATGTGCTCCAAATATTTCCATCCCTTATTGAATCATAGAAAACCATATAATACAAAGATTTTACGTCCTTCAAAGTATTTAGATCAATAGATATTACGCTATCCTCGCTCCTTGTGGTGTATTAGTAAACATTTCCAGCCAGAAAGAAAAATACTCCTACTCGCAATATAGAAGAAATAACGAAAAAAAAATGTTAGAGAGATAGAGTAAGTTTGTTGTTTATTGATCAGTAATTCCGATTCCTTATGAAGCAGCCGACCATTCAAGCGGAAGCAAAGAGCAAAGAATAGTTATGAAGGAAAATATATAGTGAGGTAACAAGCTGCCCGTTATAAACACACAGCCTCAGAGATGATGGTGTGATCTATTCCACTAAAGATCCAGGAAAGATAATTTGATAGTTGTTCTGAACTCGTATATAACCATTTGATTATTCTTCCGATTTTATCATTTCTTTTCTCTTTTTTCATTCCTTTTCGCCTGCCATGGTTTAAAAAAAAAAATGTAACAGGAAGCACTTGTAAGCGATTACTGAAAGACCATAATTCCACTTAAAATGCCAGCAGGTATCCACAAAAAAAGTGACACTGCATAGGACCCTTCACTTTCTGTAAACAACTGTACACCATCAATGTTATTTTACTGACATTCTTTATTTATTGAGAGTATTGTGTTCAGTGACTCTCTCTCTCTCTCTCTCTCTCTCTCTCTCTCTCTCTCTCTCTCTCTCTCTCTCTCTCTCTCTCTCTCTCTCTCTCAGCCAGATTAGCGTGCGTGCTTCGATGTAACACACATTGCATGACCATACCTTTCATCTCGACACGCCTCCGTAGCCGCCCATTCCACCCTGTCTTATGAGTCTTTCTATTCTCAGACTCATTCTCCTTTTTCTTTCCACTCCTGCACTATGGCACCACAAGAAGGAGACCCCTGCCACCTGCCACCTGCCACCACACCTCTGGAACTGCCACACGCTACCTCGCTGGGAATATTCCTTTAGCTATGCCAGTCAAACGTTCTCGAATCTGAATATGGAACAAGAGCCAGAGAGAGAGAGAGAGAGAGAGAGAGAGAGAGAGAGAGAGAGAGAGAGAGAGAGAGAGAGAGAGAGAGAGAGAGAGTTTTACTTCACCATCAATCAAACAGAACAAAGAAAAAGACGAGTTACAAGAATAAAATAAAATAAATAAATAAAATAGTAATCTCGCTCACTTCCCTCTCAAACTTTAGTGTAGTATACAAGATACGACTCGTTCAGTTTCTCTCTCTCTCTCTCTCTCTCTCTCTCTCTCTCTCTCTCTCTCTCTCTCTCTCTCTCTCTCTCTCTCTCTCTCTCTCTCTCTCTCTCTCTCTCTCTCTCTCTCTCTCTCTCTCTCTTACATTTTATAAACGAGGGAAAAAATAAATGCCTTGATCATCCGCAACTTATTTGTACGTTTGGAAATCTGTACGTGGAAGCTTTATTGGTTTTAAAGGTAGTAGTAGTAGTAGTAGTAGTAGTAGTAGTAGTAGTAGTAGTAGTAGTAGTAGTAGTAGTAGTAGTAGTAGTAGTAGTAGTAGTAGTAGTAGTAGTAGTAGTAGTAGTAGTAGTAGTAGTAGTAGTAGTAGTAGTAGTGACTGTTGATGGTATTGTTGTTGAGATGTGTATTTTTCTTTTCATTTCTGCGTCACATCCGGTGCCTACAATCTGTTTATGTCAACAATATGAAAACTTTCACGCACGCAGCAGAAGGAAGCTGTGAAACTTTCTTCCGTTTTATTTTATCCCCTTTCCCCTCAGGCATGATACTATTAAATTTAAGTGGCGTAGACTGAGAGAGAAATTCTTCGCAAGGGTAAGCCAAAACAAAACCCTTTCGGAATATCAGGTTCCCGCGGAGAAATAAAGATGGTACAGCTGTAAAATTAATAACTGTACAAAAAGTGACGAGTGTAAATATGCAAAACGAACAAAGGAAATACATCCAAACATCCAAACCTTAATCCACACCACCAGGGCAGCCTCTCGTCCGTCCCTCGCCCACATACCTGTTGGGAAAAAGAACAAAAGGTTGAAATATTACAAATTTTCGCTATATTTTTTTTTTATTTTATACTCAATATTAAGAGCAACGCAGTACAAAAATAACCGCAGTAATTCGCTATAAATCAGATTATGTGCGCCGTATAATGCCATACTATTTTTTTTTTTTCTATTTTATTTTTATTTTCATTTTTAAGGTTCTTGAATTTTCTGCTTTTTGATATTTCCTATACCTAGTCGTTTTCATTTGTGCCACGCCACGCAGCGACTTTAAAACATTAGCCGGATAGAATAGTGAGCTGTACGTACCTTAGCTTATTCAGGTGTTCACTATGTCACTATCTTTGTCCTCAGCATCACCTTTATACCAAATTTCATCGGTCAGATATCCTGCCTTACACTGTCAGTTTAAATTAATGTGAAATGTTAAATGCGCGGTATGGGTGTTGTGGTCTTTCAAGAGGCACTATCATAAGACACTCGTATTGTAGTCACAACTACATCTGGCAACACCAACAAGCTGCCAGCAGGAGTACGGTACAAATATGCCACTGATGATACATGCTTCCTGCCCTGTTACAGGTGTCCTTCTAACAAAGAGAAGCAGTGGCAGAGCCACCCTTGAGAGACAAAGAACTAATCCTAACAAGGTCGAGGAAAGTTCTAGCTTCCTTGTCGGTTCCTTCGCCATCCTATCATCTATTTTTTTCCGTCCGGCCCATGGGTCCCGTAAGCCTCACAGGCCGTTATCAGCTGGAACAGGCGTTTCTTTTTGCTGCAGAAGTTTCAGATCCAATTTGCTGCCGCATTTTTATCACAAAGGAACTGGACACAGTAGGGAGTGGTTCGTTTAACCACGCATCAACAAATAAAATTTACGTTGTTCAATAAAGTGTAACTATCTTCCTGTCGTTGTGGTAATTGTTTTTTTTTTTTTTTTTTTATCAGAGTTTACCAGAAGCCACTACTCGCATAGTTCCAAGCTCCTCATACTGCACTGACCTATTTTTGCCGGATGAGGGAATAACCACCGTCAGCAGGAAACTGAGCTTTGCTAAAAATGACACATCAAAAATATAAATACGAAAATAAATAAACAAACACCGGGAAGGGCAGCAGTAATGTCAGCTTTACGCAGTGCCAGGAGGGCGATTCTCCTCCATAACGCCTCACTCCCTCACCTCACCTTGTCAATTTATTCATTCCCTACCCCAATAACCATAAAAACGTGCCTCATGCATGTGTGAAAATGTGTGTGTGTGTGTGTGTGTGTGTGTGTGTGTGTGTGTGTGTGTGTGTGTGTGTGTGTGTGTGTGTGTGTGTGTGTGTGTGTGTGTGTGTGTGTGTGTGTGTGTGTGTGTGTGTGTGTGTGTGTGTGTGTGTGTGTGTGCTCAATTTGTAGAACCCTTTATTGATGGCACGCATTTTCTATCATGAAGGAAAGACTTAATTGATATAAACACACGCCCACACACCAACACATACCCCTTGATTAATGAAGCTTGTAAGTAAAGTATGATCCAAAAGCCACTGGGAACCTGCAATGTACTGTACCTCCACGCACATCTGATATCTATTAATAAGCCTGCACTACCAACACCTTCACTCTATTTGTAGCAGGAAATCACCAGTGAGCCAAAGACAATGAACTAATGATTTCTGGATGTCTGTCTGTGCTGAGTACCGCTGCCTCACTCCTGCTTGTATCTCATTTATGCATCCCAGTTTGTCACCTTTAAGTGTCTTACCGCCACTCCTGCAGTTAACATGTTGCAGCACACCACGAAAGGTGAGCTGGTTACTATGTATTTCCAAGGTTTACGTCCACAGAGAACATTCATCTTTCATTGTGTACGCTTTACGGCATACATCTTCCATTTCTTTAGGAAATTAACAGATTTTATGCAAGGGTGTGGTGGTTTTTGTAATCTTTGATCGACACGAGATATTGATAAGAAATGCCAGTTATTTAAAGAAACGAAGGTAATGAAAAGGTGAAGATTCGAACTACCTTTTGTTGTATAGCTGTGAATCGTTGTCATCATCATTGCTAATACTGATTTACTTATTTCATGCGCGTAGTTTGAAGCGAGACAATGGCGCAATCCTGACAATTTACAACCAAGTCCGTACCTAAAGATGGAGAGGTGCCAGCCTGGTGAGGTATGGGAGTCTTACCTCGCAAAAAAGTTGTTCTTAGTCATTGGTACAGTACACATCAGGAATTAATAGGTCTTAAAAGTGACCCCACACCATCATGACACAAATGAATAGCGCAACTCTCTCTCTCTCTCTCTCTCTCTCTCTCTCTCTCTCTCTCTCTCTCTCTCTCTCTCTCTCTCTCTCTCTCTCTCTCTCTCTCTCTCTCGTCCATTAAAGGCCATCTCCACAAAGAAGCATGTTCATTTTGTTTTTAGTTCCTTTATCCATCAATTACACTTCAATTTCATTTCAATTTGCTTTATTTTAGTTTAGAAATAACAGGCATACATTTGTTTCACTTCCAACATCAAATATTTGCATCACGCTGATATTATGCCATATGCTATCAATTAGCTAACTAACGCTCCGTCATGCAATAGACACTACTCTTAAAAGTCATATCGTCTTATCCCGACACATTGTTGCTGCTGTAATGGAAGTTACTTGTGTCTTAAAGGGTGTTTTTATGATTCAAGTGATAGTTTTAAGAAAGGCTAATTCTCTCCAAGCCCTTTTACGAGAACAACGTCTTTAAATATCTGAGTCGATGTCTTTCTCTGTCTGCCTGTGTATTGAGTCTACAGAGACCTAACTCCACCCTGTGCTTCTGATGGTGAACATCTTTGCCATTGTGGTGCGATTCCGATGACATGAGAATACAAACGTAACTCTAGAATATTCAATACTCTCTCTCTCTCTCTCTCTCTCTCTCTCTCTCTCTCTCTCTCTCTCTCTCTCTCTCTCTCTCTCTCTCTCTCTCTCTCTCTCTCTCTCTCTCTCTCTCTCTAATTGCATGTACACTGAACTTTGAAACTGTTACCAGAATTGGAAAAATAAAAAATAAAAAAAAGGTTCGCTGTTCTTGATTATTAGGTCAGGCGAAATATAGAAAACATGGACACATTTATATTAACTTTAAACACACACACACACACACACACACACACACACACACACACACACACACACACACACACACACACACACACACACACACACACACACATACACACATCCGGTATGAACAAAAACTGAATCATGAAATACATATACACAAACACGTCAGATTACTTTGTTATACATGAAAATTTGTAAGTCAATCAAACTGTCAGCAATAAATAAATAAATGGCACAGTAAAATGATGATAGAAATATCATATAAAAGCTATTCATATTCCTTTACAACAATAATAATAATAATAATAATAATAATAATAATAATAATAATAATAATAATAATAATAATAATAAAATGAGACTAACATAATGATAATAGCAATAATGAAACAAATGGAGCTGTACTACAGATTCTAAAGAACGTATAGGACATTTACGACGACAATAACATCAATATCAACAACAACAACAACATCATCCATTTTTTTGTGATAGGCAGGATAGGGAAAAATTATTTGTTTTTTGTTTGTTGCGTGCATTCTCTCTCTCTCTCTCTCTCTCTCTCTCTCTCTCTCTCTCTCTCTCTCTCTCTCTCTCTCTCTCTCTCTCTCTCTCTCTCTCTCTCTCTCTCTCTCTCTCTCTCTCTCTCTCTCTCTCTCTCTCTGCGAAAATAGCAGAATAAAAGTTCAATTTATACTAATGTTATTCTGTGTTCCCAAAGCGTTGTTATTGTGTTTGCAAACAAGACAGGCTTCGCTCTGAAGTGCAGCATGAGGCAAGCGTTTTCCACCAGCGAAACAAAGCTTTAAGTTTTGCTAAACACGGACACCACAGTTATTTGTAGGCCTTTCCAGCAGGCCATTGCCAAGCAACTCAGCAGAAACTTATGAAATAGTGAACAAGTTACATAGCATATTTATAACTTTTACCTTATTTATCTGAATGGCGTCCTTTAGAACATTATTTTCTGAGATAGACTAATTCTTACCAAAGTCTTCCGTGATATAGTTGTTTATTATTACAAATATAGCTACAAAGCGTTCCAAAACTGAATGTTATTGGCGTTATGCACTTTGAAAAGACTCCAACTGGAGCCGACGAATCGGGTAGAAAACAGCCTGAAAGGCGCTTCCTGGAACTGAAGTGAGTTGTGTTCATTCAGTGCACTAACAGTTTTACATTATACCATTCACTACCCCAACAATATATTGAATTTGTCCACAGAAGACCATTGGATCAACTATACGCGAATATCTGTAACCACACACACACAGAGTCTCAGTCCTACCCGAAGATCGGTCTATGAGCTCTGAGCTCGCTCCGTAATGGGGAAGACTGGCTGTGTGACCAGTAGGCGACCGAGGTGAATTACACACACACGCTATTGCCACGCACATTCAAGCTCGGTAAAATTATGTGTTGATTCCTTCCGGTGAGGGGAACTCGAAAGGTTTCTGATGATTAAATGATGATTAAATGATGGTTAATTTGGCACATGGGGCTGATTTCTCCGCTTATCTATAGTGTAGTTTCTTATGGATGATATGTAACCTACGGCACATCCTTTGATTCGCCTGACCCAATCACTGATTTATGGAAGTGCTGATGAGGGTTGAATCACATGGATGTCCTCAAACGAATACCTCATGTTTAACTATCTAATTACTATTTTCCAGTGGGGGAAGTTAATTATTTCAAAATTACACAGTTATTAAACAGCACGAAGGAGCGAAGCTTGAGGCACCATCACACTGATCTATTCTGTAATACTCACAGTGCATTTTTTTTCTTGTAATCAGCTGAAGAGGTATTTATGTACACCATTATTACCACCTCAAACAACAATGTCTCTGATTTCACTATATGTAATTAGCTATCGAATATTCATGATCACAATTAGATTATCAATATCTGCCAGCACACCGTCGATCCGCTCTATAGAAATATGAATAACCCAGTGAATATATTCAGTTCCCCTTTATTTTCCTTGATTAGTATAAGCATAAGAAGTGTTAGAGAGAAAAAGAAAAGGAAAAAAAACATCCATAGAGAAATTTGGGGCCCGCCGAGAGCTCAAGTGGATTTGGGCACTTCTTGAAAACTGTTTCATGTTTGTGGTTTCATGATACAACTTTGTCAGGGGAACTGTTTTCAGAAGTTGTCATGTGGCTTCTTTGCTGTTTGTGGTCCAACCTTTTGAAGTCCTTGGGAAACTGCTACATTATATAAAGTGCACACACAAACACAAACACACACACACACACACACACACACACACACACACACACACACACACACACATACACAGCAAAAAAAAAAGTATGCAGATTAGGAAACAAAACAAAAAGAACACATGCGCAACCAATACAAGCAAAAATAACAATGGAATAAGAACAACAACAAAAATTCAAACACAGAATGAAAGAAAATTCACGGCCGGACCAGAAACAAAAATACAAAATAAAACAAAATAAATAAATATACGTACTGCGCTGAAAGATAAGAGAGAAATATTCAGCATCAATAAATAAACCAAATAATAGTGAAAGACAAAAGCAGGAAACAAAAATACAGAAGAATACAAACAAGTCCACACAAACTAAAAATAAAATAAAATAAAAGGATAGAAATAATGAAAAATAATGAAAATGCAATGCTACGCTGAGAGAAAAAAAACGAAGATAGCAAAAAACACACGAAGGTTAAAAACAGTAATGAGAGAGAGAGAGAGAGAGAGAGAGAGAGAGAGAGAGAGAGAGAGAGAGAGAGAGAGAGAGAGAGAGAGAGAGAGAGAGAGAGAGAGAGAGAGAGAGAGTGATATAGAAATAGTTCATCAGAAATCCTCTCTATTTTTTTACGAGGAACAGCTCAACTTTTTTACAAAACATTCCATTTCGCATTGTATTACTTTTATATCACAAATGAATGAGCACACTATTAAAAACCAGGATTAAAGTTTTAATAATTTTGTTTTCAGTTACTTAGCTCCACTCTGCTAAGTTAAGTTCAAGTATTCCAACCTGCTTTCACTCTCTGTTCCACTTTTTGTCTATCTCTCATATTCTTCCTTCCACTCCACCTGGTCCCGTTATCTTCCACTCTCCTCACCTCTGAATACATCCTTCTGCATCTCTCTCTCTCTCTCTCTCTCTCTCTCTCTCTCTCTCTCTCTCTCTCTCTCTCTCTCTCTCTCTCTCTTCCATCACGAACGCAGCCTTTCGTTCTATCACGACCCTAACAGAAGAGTATCCTTTCCTGGGCCATCACCATCGCCTCACGCAAAGTACCAAAAAGATGGCTACACCTCACTATAACCCGACCACCGCCACCGCAGCTGCACGCTTACACCAGGACAGGCCGCTGCAGAGGCGCCGCACCGCCCACCCGTAATTACACCTTCAACCCACTACTTCGCCGTCACCCTCTCTCATTCCGCCGCCTCCTCTCGCCGCTCTTCCCGTCCTTAAACCTTACCACCGCCTCGTGAACAGTGACGTGGATGGCCCCAGCGTGCCTCATTTGGTATGATTAAATTAGCGTCAGCGTCACTTTTTCTCGTTGTGCCATTCAAGCAGCCACCCTAATATTCCTCCCTGCTCGTGCCCATTGTTTTTCACGGTAATACTCATGATGCTGTTGCCTACAGTAACTGGTGCGCGTATATGTACGAAGAGGTTGTGACTTATTGTTGTTCAATGTTCCGTTCCATTTGAGTGGATTATGTTTACCTCCTGTCCTACTGTCTGTGTGTTGTCTCGCTGCCCTCCATTGTCAATCAGTTATCACACAGTAGCCGTTATAATGCCACAAAGGATTGCGTTGTCCCATTTCAAATTAAAACTTTTACCTAAATAAAGAAAAAAAAGTTTTCATATTGCTCAGACCAGACCATACATTTTTTCCCTGTTACTTTCCCCCTTCGTGTGGGTTTAGCTTCCCGCACCGCTGCTCCCTGTCCGCCATCCCACAATCGCTCAAGGACACGCCACTCGCTGCACCATGGAAAAAAAATATGAAATGGCACGAGCAGAACTGACATCATGCGAGAGTTGTTAATAACACCCCTCGTGACAGATGCACCCATTCACCATATGTGTACCATATATACCATGCCACCATATGAAGAGTCATACATTGTTAACTTGCACTTGAGATTTTTTTTTATCAAAGAAGGAAAACTTTAAACTTAATTGGCTACAACGTGAGAAAAAAAAAAAAAAAAGCCAGCAACAAAATATTACAACGAATATTAGAATCTTCTGAAAACCTTTGAACTTTAGCACATCTCCATCCTCCCTCAATACACCCTCCCTTAGTTGGGAAAACGGGAGGGTTATCTGCACCACCACCACTTTCTACCACTGAGCTCATCACTCCTCCTAAAGGCGAGTATTGCAGAGGGACGTGACAGGCGCGTTTCAGGTTCCTGAGGGATCGGTACAAAACATTTCCCCACCCATCTCATCCATCGCGACACTCATATAACCGCTTATCTCTCCAACTCTTCCAGCTCCCTGCGTTGTCTTGGTCTGAAAGTTGGCAGTAATTTGTCACCGAATCTTCCAACTCAGCAACGTTCTCTCTCTCTCTCTCTCTCTCTCTCTCTCTCTCTCTCTCTCTCTCTCTCTCTCTCTCTCTCAGTAAGTTTATTGTGCTGATCGTGACATTTGAATCACCAAGATGCTGTCTAATATCAGTAGTAGTAGTAGTAGTAGTAGTAGTAGTAGTAGTAGTAGTAGTAGTAGTAGTAGTAGTAGTAGTAGTAGTAGTAGTAGTAGTAGTAGTAGTAGTAGTAGTAGTAGTAGTAGTAGTAGTAGTAGTAGTAGTAGTAGTAGTTTAAGGGAGGCGATGGTGTAGTGGATAAGGTGCAGCGTGGGATCGGGCAGACGTCCACGCGTAGGTTCGAATCCCACCACGTACAGCCTTAAAACACTTTGCCATTTGTCGAGTGGTTTAAAGTTACCTACATGTCACCATGATACCCAGGTTCTAGGTGGATACACTCAAGATGAGCTTGGGTGGTGATATGGGCCCTAATATGGGTACCACTATAAATAAAATTGCCTGCGCCACTAATGGTCGGAAGCTGAACAGCGCTTCCCATACACTCTTCAAGTGTGGTTACAGGCGCTATAGGCCTTACCGTTAAAAAAAAAAAAAAAGTAGTAGTAGTGTCGTTGTTGTTGGTGGTGGTGTAACAGCAGCAGCAGCAGTAGCAGTTACTATAGTTAACCTCACCATCCACAACGCCAGAATCACCACAAGCATGGCTACTACTTTTCCTGGCTCTTACGATATGTCCACCACCACTGCTCACCACAATATCACACCAAATCTACTCTGCCTTCAGACAGGTGGGGTGGTCGGTCCCTCAGGTGGGCAAAGAGAGTCACGGAAGTTTCAAATGAGTTTTGCCTTTTTCAAACGTGATCTGATTGCTTTCTGAATTCCGTTTCATTCAAAATAATTCCGATTTTTTTTTTTTTCTCTTTTTTCATGTTACTGATGGTGGTGGTGGTGGTGGTGATTTTGCTGAGGAGGAGGAGGAGGAGGAGGAGGAGGAGGAGGAGGAGGAGGAGGAGGAGGAGGAGGAGGAGGAGGAGGAGGAGGAGGAGGAAGAGGAAGAGGAAGAGGAAGAGGAAGAGGAAGAGGAAGAGGAAGAGGAGGAAGAGGAGAAGGAGGAGGAAGAAGAGGAAGAGGAAGAGGAAGAGGAGGAGGAGGAACCGTAATATTTGAGTTCATACTTGAAATAAAAATCATTGTGTGTGTGTGTGTGTGTGTGTGTGTGTGTGTGTGTGTGTGTGTGTGTGTGTGTGTGTGTGTGTGTGTGTGTGTGTGTGTGTGTGTGTGTGTGTGTGTGTGTGTGTGCATACGCGGTAAATGCAGAAATAACGCTGCAAATTACCATCGAAAAAAATGTTCAATGAAATGCAAGCAATTGAAATGAAAAGTTTCAGAATTTAGTGCCATTTTCCTCTCATTAGTAACCTGAGCACGGCGAGCGAACGTACCTCGGGATGGCAACAGCTGCTTACGGCCACGAAAAAAAAAAAAAACAAGTCAGAAAGAATATGGAAAAAAAAACAAGTCAGAAAGAATATGGAAAGAAGTCAAATATAATAAAGAAGCTCAACCAAAAATTACAAATATCAAAGAAATTCAAGTTGATCCTTTGAATATTTACACGACTTCCAATCAGTTACATTTTTCAGGCAGCTGAAGAGAACTCTAAAAAATAAATAAATAAATAAATAAAATAAAATAAAAAAGAATAGATAAATATGAAACCCAAGCGAAGCGAGGGATGAAGCGGAGACGTTGCCTCAGTGCACCACGCCTGGCTGGCGGCACCACTGACACGAGTGCATGGCGTGTTGATAAGCTACATTATTAACGCAAATTGACGTCTTAGCAGCTTATTCCCTCCTTCTGCAGTGTTTCAAGATACAAAATAACAACAACAACAACAACAACAACAACAACAACAACAACAACAACAACGATAACAACAACAACAACGATAACAACAACAACGATAACAACAGCAATAGCAGCAGCAACAAGAACAGCAACAACAACAACAACAACAACAACAACAAAAACAACAACTATAACAACAAGAATAACAACAACAACGATAACAGCAACAACAACAGCAAAAGATGACAGCAATACTTTTAAGCACTTTCAATGAAGAAGTTTAGATTACCAAGATTGCAACAAAGGCTTGATTCTCTCACCCATCTTTCAGTATTTCCTACCGTTATTCCCATGGTTATTACTATTATCAACCTACTAAATGACTACCTCTTCCATCCGTAGTCTCGCTTTACAAAACATTCTAATTAGTCTCATTCCTGTTCTGTCAGACTTACAAAACCAAAAGTTAACTATTTTACTCAACCAATGGAAGTAATTGATATGTCATTGACCTTTGCATATTCGATACCCCGTCCTGCTCATCACCCCGCCTTCCCAACCCTTCCCTGCCTCACCTGATATCGTCTTTATGTAACGCAAAGCCTCGCCTTCTTAGCAACACACCAAAGAGCCATCAAATTATTCCTGGAGACCCGCTGAGCTAAGACCATAATACCTCACATTAAGTTTCCACCGAGTTTAATCTATCTATCCACAAGTTGCTAAACAGCATCAGTGTAAGTCGAAACTCTTTGTAAAAAAGAAAGCTTTAAGTTAAGCTGGGAAAGACTAAATTAAATTGTCATTGTAACTGGATTCATTGAAGTTATACTCTTAATTGTATATGATGACACAGAGAGAGAGAGAGAGAGAGAGAGAGAGAGAGAGAGAGAGAGAGAGAGAGAGAGAGAGAGAGAGAGAGAGAGAGAGAGAGAGAGAGAGAGAGAGAGAGAGAGAGAGAGAGAGAGAGAGAGAGAGAGAGATACTAGTGTGCTATTGTTACAAGACATTTTCGTTACCAGTCACTTTCTTATACCAGCTCCCTCCCTGACTTATCCTTTCCTCTTCAAGCCACCACTGCCCCCTCCCCTACCACCACCATCACCACCACCACCACCTCTTCTACCGGTACACCAACTAAGCCTCTTTCCACCGCACATCAAATTCGGCTCAGGCTCAACCAATGGGGCTTAGGAATCAGCGGGTACGTGAGTGGAATGCCGATGCGTGTGACTGGAAACGACTGCAGATAAGAAGTGATTGGCCTGCACGCTGCTGTCTGTGAGGGAGCTTAATCGGTCGCCTCTTGATGGCATGCACACACACACACACACACACACACACACACACACACACACACACACACACACACACACACACACCGCGTAGTGTAGTGGTTAGCACGCTCGACTCACAATCGAGAGGGCCGGGTTCGAGTCCCGGTAGGCGGCGAGGCAGATGGGCAAGCCTCTTAATGTGAAGCCCCTGTTCACCTAGCAGTAAATAGGTACGGGATGTAACTCGAGGGGTTGTGGCCTCGCTTTCCCGGTGTGTGGAGTGTGTTGTGTTCTCAGTCCTACCCGAAGATCGGTCTATGAGCTCTGAGCTCGCCCCGTAATGGGGAAGACTGGCTGGGTGACCAGCAGACGACCGAGGTGAATTACACACACACACACACACACACACACACACACACACACACACACACACACACACACACAGAGAGAGAGAGAGAGAGAGAGAGAGAGAGAGAGAATGTACACACAGCAAAAAAGCCTTGAAATTTCACGTGGAGATAAAAAGATAAGATCTCCAAGCACACGTCTTCCCTTCCAACACTCAAACACCAGGAAGAGTTTCCCAATAAGTGTGTAATTACATGAGCGTGACAACGACCTTCAGATGGTGGATTGTTAAGTTAAAGAGAAGCATTGCACAACTTTCCCTAGCGCCCCTTGACATCACAACCTCGCACTTGAATATTTCCCGCGCCTCTTAACATCACAATTCCAACCTTCGCGGCACTGGGTGACAGCGAATAAAAGGTTTACAGCGTTAATATAGAACTCCCTCTCACCATCAATAACACACTCGTTTACAAATCCACATAAGAGAAGAGAAAGAAAAAAGAAGACAATGAAATCAGACACCATCCACTCTCTCTCTCTCTCTCTCTCTCTCTCTCTCTCTCTCTCTCTCTCTCTCTCTCTCTCTCTCTCTCTCTCTCACGTTTGGAATAAGTCAAGGTTACGATTAAAGGTGGGGAAAAGGCGATTTCATTTCCTGCGTTACATTAATTCACTCTCAGAACTTAATCAACAATGGTCGGAGGCGAGGGAGTGGATGGAAGGAGGGAGGAGAAAGAGAAGGAAGGTAAGAGCATTGACGGGGATGAAAAGATAAAGAGGAGGAAAGGGATGAGAAACGGAAGTCGAGGAAAAAGGAGAGGAGTAAGGTGTAAGGAGGGGAGGAGGAAAGGGCAGGGAAGGAGAAGGAATAGAAGGGAAGGAAGTATCCAATTTCTATCTCCTGAAGTCGAGGAAGAAGACGAAGAAAGAGAAAGAGACCAAGACGAAGAGAATAATGAAATTTACCTTCTCTCTCTCTCTCTCTCTCTCTCTCTCTCTCTCTCTCTCTCTCTCTCTCTCTCTCTCTCTCTCGACACTTTAATTAAGAGGGCAGCTACCAAAGTTACTACCTCTTTCTGTCAAGTAGTCGACAGAACCAAGAGTCAGTTGTCTTTGTGCTACATCTTCCCCTTTAAACACACACACACACACACACACACACACACACACACACACACACACACACACACACACACACACACACACTGTAGAGTTTTCAACGGTTAAAATACCTGTCTATACCACACCCTGATTTTTCACTCGAACAAGACAAAGGAGACCACGTTCTTAATTACTCCCTTCTCAAGTCTTACCTAACAATATGGTGGAATGTGTGTGTGTGTGTGTGTGTGTGTGTGTGTGTGTGTGTGTGTGTGTGTGTGTGTGTGTGTGTGTGTGTGTGTGTGTGTGACGACAACACTCACACCACACACACACACACACACACACACACACACACACACACACGATCCGGTAGCTCAGTGGTTAGAGCGCTGGCTTCACAAGCCAGAGGACCGGGGTTCGATTCCCCGGCCGGGTGGAGATATTTGGGTGTGTCTCCTTTCACGTGTAGCCCCTGTTCACCTAGCAGTGAGTAGGTACGGGATGTAAAATCGAGGAGTTGTGACCTTGTTGTCCCGGTGTGTGGTGTGTGCCTGGTCTCAGGCCTATCCGAAGATCGGAAATAATGAGCTCTAGCTCGTTCCGTAGGGTAACGTCTGGCTGTCTCGTCAGAGACTGCAGCAGATCAAACAGTGAACAGTGAATTACACACACACACACACACACACACACACACACACACACACGAATATATAAAAAGTGAATTAACAATACCTTCCTGCCCCTTTCCACGTCCCTTGCACTAGCCACACTCTTAAGAATACGACACACATTTACATCATTCCTCGCTTCATTGGCGATGTACAACCCAACAAAAAATCAAATGGGAAGTCAATCAAGAAGTATGCAAGGGGAAAAACAGAAGAAAACCCCCAGAAACATTAACATTCCCCTCCGTCAGTTACTACTTCTCCCTCGTGAATCTGAGAAATCGTAAACACATAAGGGGAAGAGAAAAGAAAACGCAAGAAAGACAACAAATAGAAATACATAAACTGCGGCGTACCTACATGCATTATATTAACCTCTTCAATACTAGAACACATTTTTAACACTGAGATTTGTGTACGATTAGATTATTTTATTGACATCAGTACATATGGAGGTCAGGTCTTCACTATTTCAACCCCGACACAAGCTGTACAAAATCACCAGATAGTTAACAGAATGAATATGAAAACGCGTCATGGTATTGGAGAGTTTAAGAATAATGCTTTCCACACGACAAAATGGATTAACACCTTGTTAAACATCTATGTATTTTGCCGTAAGAAAAACGAAAATAGCATCACCAACAACGGTAGCAAGGACAAATATTAGTAACTACAATATCAGCATTGATTTAAAACATCAGTAGTAGTAGTAGTAGTAGTAGTAGTAGTAGTAGTAGTAGTAGTAGTAGTAGTAGTAGTAGTAGTAGTAGTAGTAGTAGTAGTAGTAGTAGTAGTAGTAGAAAAAGTAAAAAGTAGAAAAAGTAACAAATAGGAACAGTAGTAATAGATGTAGTAGTAGTAGTAGTAGTAGTAGTAGTAGTAGTAGTAGTAGTAGTAGTAGTAGTAGTAGTAGTAGTAGTAGTAGTAGTAGTAGTAGTAGTAGCATCACCAACAACAATTACCACCAACAGAAATAACAAAAACAATACATATTGACAAAAACATGGGAAAAAGAACTACAAAAGCGATTCTCCCATGACTTCCAGTGTTGCCTCAGCCCGGAGGATGATTCTGTGTGTTGTGTGTGCTACACAACATGCCGCATGTGTGCTACTTGTCTTTTGTTTCATACTAATACAACGATGTGTCTAGGCAACCTTCACGGACGAGAGTTTTATTCCCTTGCACTTTTTATTTTATTTCCCACTTTCATTTCATTAATCTATCCAGCAACCTTTTACTTCGAGTCTCTAAATACCATATTTTGTGAACTTTTTTTATTATTTTTGGCAATTATCACCACTTCTTTATCTGTTGGTTAGTTCAGTAGCTGCTCTCGTTTTTTTTCAAATCATTTTATTCACAGCAGTGTTTTTTTTTTCTTTTTTTGTATTATCATTACATTTACAATTATATACTCTAGATTTGAGGGTTTTTTTATATGCATTGTTTTCTTTCTTCCGTGTATGTTATCCATTTGTCGATTCTGTTCATGAATTTGACATATCAACTTTAACATTTTTCAAAATATTCACAACTACCTCAGACCCTTTACTTCCACATTATGCTTCTGTGTCATCTACGCACAAGGGGCATTACCGATACCAACTCCTAACTTTGTTTCTATCCCGGAGCGTTAAAAGATGAGCCGCAGCGTAACTAAGCCTCCTCTCGCGGAGCTTTGATCATCTACAACATCTAACGTCGCTCGAATAATGTCAGAAACACCTTTCTTGTTCTTTACCCGAGAACAGGGAATACTCTACTGCCTTGATGATTAAGCGAGCAAGGCAGGCGTGTCGGTAAACAATGAAGACATGCTACAGAGACAGAAAGGAGAGGCATTTTAGTCAACTCAAGCGCGGTCTGTTGTTGTAGATGCACTTCATTTTACGCGTTTCCACACCTCACACACACACACACACACACACACGCACACACTACTGTTACTCTTCCCTCCTTGCCTCAGTCACAATTTTCTCTCTCCCTCTGCACCTGTTTCCCTCTGTTTGCTTTCTCTCTCACTCACTCAAATCTTTTCGTCTCTTTCATTCCCTCTTTCTTTTATTCATTTTTCCATCTACTCTCGCGTGCGCTCTTGCTCTTGCTCTCTCACTCTCTCCCTCCTCATGGATATCGGGAACTCGGTTGAATATCGATGTCTCGCAGATGCCCGATAGCATACAGGCAGACAACTGGCCTTCACGTCCCTCAGTAATGCACCTTCTAGAGCAGGGGTTCTCAACCTGGGGTACGCGTACCCCCAGGGGTACGTGAGAGGAATTTTTGGGGTACGTGGCGGGTTTCTCAAAATGCTTCAGTTTTAAATAGCAGCAAATTCGTTTGTAGTATACAATGTGTCCTTCACTAGAACCAGGACACGTTAACAACGTTAACAAGGAAACTCTTGGAGTTATATCACTTGAGAGGAAGCTCTCTTGGATTACAGTTGCCACACAACCTTGCAAACCTATAATATTTTTTCCGATTTCTTATTTTATATGTTATTCACACACACAGTGACTTATTTATCACTGTTACTAGTTACAAGTTGCAACTAGCTGGAAGCAACATTAGTTCACTGCCATAATGATCGAAAATTGTCTGATATAGTTCCTTTTGGTAAATGCATTGCATGTTAGTCACATATAGTGTCTCCTGTGAGGTACCAGTTCCTATCGACACTACCTCATAGAAACATACTAATATTAATTAAAAATTGTGTCTGCTCCACATATATAACACAATTTAAACTTAATAAACTAAGTCAATAAACCATGCATTTATTGTTACCCTTCCTGACGCTGCATTGTGGGTAAGGGTACGTGATCAATACTGAAAGACTTCGAGGGTACATCACATTAAAAGGTTGAGAAGAAGAAGAATTAACCTGTGCAGAAGCGAGGTGAAATGTGTGTTAAGGTTCCGTGCTGTCTTTAAGTCTCTAGAAATGAAAGATCTTGGTACACCAGACAATTATGTTTTGCTCTATATTATGATGTCAGTCGTATAAACTCAAGTAACTATAAAGAAATACCATGGTAGAATAAGAACAGAAAAATACTGGTAGGAGTAAAACCCTGGCAAATCAATAGATACATCGTAATACAGTGTTTAGAGACGATTACTCTGTACCGCGAGACGATACTGACTCTCTCCTGCGAACACTGAAATTGTGACAGTTTGGGTCCTCTCCTATTGATATTAATCAAAGTATTGCGATTTATTCACAATAGTAATATATTACACTCCGACGGAACACGGGCCTAATGTGTTTGAGATGTGGCATTTTGTTATAGTACATTTCGCTCTATATAGCGACTGTTTAGGACTAAAAAACTGTAGCTTCAGGTAGATATTCAATAATGTTATCTATCGATTTTCAGTCTTAAAGTAGGGAAAATTACGAATATTGATGCATTTCTTTTATAGTCCTCCTTGCTTCTCGAAAAGGTGCACGAATTTAGAAAAGGTTGAAGAACACTAAACTGTACCCTGAAAAAAATACAGTAAAAAGATAAGATAAAATGACCAACATCTCTATTATTACGGAGGCTAATAATAATACCAAGACTAATTAAGTAATTCAGAGATAACGAAACGAACGACGATCACGAGAGCTTCCACGATAACAGTGTGTACGATAAGATTTGATTCCAGATTCCTCGATAGCGCTCCGAGTTTCCAAGATAACAATGGCATTCCAGTTTCCTCGATAGCGATGCAAGTTTCCAAAATGACGATGCCTTTCCATGATAAAGATGCCCTTCCAGTTTCCAAGATAATAATGCGAGTTTCCACGATCAAGATGCAATTCCAGTTTCCACGGGAACGATGCGGGTTTCCACGATGTCGATGCGGTTCCAGTCCTCACGATGCGATTTCAAGACACAATATTGAAGTCCACTTGCCTACACAGGTACTGGGACGAACCCTTTCACCCCGTAAGGATCCACCCAACACCCTTGAGTGCGAGTAAAGTGACGCTGCCACCTTCCTGCGCTGCAATTGAAGTCCACTTGCCTACACAGGTACTGGGATGAACCCTTTCACCCCGTAAGGGTCCACCCACACCCTTAGGTGCGAGGAGAGTGGCGCTGCCACCTCACTGCGACGCAATTGAAGTTCACTTGCCTACACAGGTACTGGGGCGAACCCTTTCACCCCGTAAGAGTTCACCCCAGACCCGTGAGTGCGAGGAGAGTGACGCTGCCACCTTACTGCGCCTCACACGGGTAGCCATGAGCATAACCCGCCACACTCCACTCCCCAAACACTGTCAGTGAGTCCTTTTCACCCCGTAAAGGACCACTGGTACGGTCAGTGCCTGGCTCATGGCGCACAGCGTGCCCTCGTTCATGGCGAGTTGTTCAGCCCGATGTCATTATAAGCAGAGGTCCTGTACACACCACTCACCACCAGACTCTATGCAAGGAGCCCTTATCACCCTTAAAGGCCCCTCACGGCATCATCTGATGGACGGTAGACACGGCACCCTGCTTAAGGCGACGCCTTGCCTAGTATGAGGCGCTGCAAGTTGACAACAATCAGTGAGCTTGAAGCCGCGAAGGAAAATGAGTCCACGCTAACAATGGGATTCCACGACAGGTTGCGATTCCAGTGTCCACGGTACAGATGTGTTTGTTGAGGATAACGATCCGTTTATCGAGGCTAACGGTGCGGCGATGGCGATGGCGAAACGATCCAAAGTATTATTACCTACACAGGTACTGGGACGAAACTTTTTACCCAGAAAGGGTCAACCCCAGTCCCGTGGTTATGAGAGCAGTGACGATGCAACCTTGCAATGCCTCACACAGGTCGCCATGAGCAATGACCCGCCACACACCACTCCCCAAACGCTGTCATGAAGTGAGTCCTTTTTACCTAACCTAACCTAACCTAACCTAATCTAACCTAACCTAACCTAACGTAAAGGACCACTGGTACTGTCAGTGCCTGGCTCATGGCGCACAGCGTGCCCTCGTTCATGGCGAGTTGTTCAGCCCGGTGTCATTATAAGCAGAGGTCCCGTACACACCACTCACCATCATATTCTATGCAAGGAGCCCTTATCACCCCTTTAGGGCCCCTCACGGTACCATCCGGTGAGTGGTAGACATTGATCTCTTGCTTATGGCGACCCTTGCCTAGTGTGATGCGCTGCAAGTGGACGACTAGTAGTGAAGCTTGAGGCCACCAAGGAAAAGCAGGACCTGCAGCCAGTTCCCTGCCTTGGGCCCCAGGCCGGACCCGACGGCCACCTCCTTCCCCCGTGCGGCGCCCAAGGCCGTCACGGCCCTCAAACATCTTTAGGCCGAAAGTTCTCAATCGTCGTTTTAATTTTGATTCGAATATAAAATCGTCGATGGTAAATGAAAAATAGCTTTGGTGTGAAAGTGTGCAAGAGTTAGCTGATTAATGAAACAAGGTGAGGCAGCTTTGCTCCGGAGTATTTAGTGTACTTTGCATGTTGCTGCCTTGAATGTGTACGTGTTTGTAGGTAACTGGATAGAAACAGTAGACCAATGGTAGTTGTGTAGCTATTGGGGAACTTTTGAAAATTAGTTAAGCTTCTGGATAGAGTGGATGAGTGCACACAGGTTTGCGTGTCTTATACATAAACTGCCACTTGTAAACATAAATTTTTCTATTTCATGCTCTTAGAAAAAAGCAAACTTAGTTTTCTTTATTTCCCTGATCACAATGACGTGTAAATATCAATGTTTCAATCATAAGGAAACACTAGGAGAGGACCCAAACTCCCGTTGAAGTTGCCAGATTCAACAGATATCGTAATATTTCACAGAAAAGATGGTCAACTGCATATCGTATATTTTTGGATATTCTTTTGTCACATAAGGAGATATCAAGATAGGTAAAGTATTTCTAAACATGTATCTACGACAAAAACGCTATAATAGTAGAGTTAGGTTATAACTATGCATTGTGTTTTTATATACCATCTTGCTCTATTCCTGGGAACAAAGATTACTTCTTCCTCAATTGATAGCTCGAAGTTAGTTTGATATTTTCTTTCCTTCTAGGTTAGTAAGTAGACTACAAGACACCATGAACCTATGAAGCCCCGTAAATGAGATTATTTTCATAACTTAGAAATCAAAGTCTGATAATGAGATTGTCTATTGCCAACCAAACCGTTCTGCATAGACGTCTTCAGCGTCATAGAGACCTAATGATGTTAGGTCATGGACAGTGGCCATCCTGACAGCGCGAAACCACAGGGGGTTCATAAGAAGATTTCCAGGGGTACTTAGATGGCTGATCTAATAAAATCCTTTGCAGTGCCACTGCATATTGAGTTCCATGTTCCATGTGACAATACTGGGGGTACTGGTAGATGGTCTTATAACTCAGGGGGTTCTTAACGATAAAAAGGTTGAGAACCCCTGTTCTAGAGACTCACTAGACGCTCAATGTGTTGCTCAGATAGACACATTCTTACTCCCTCACCCCTGCAGGCTTGCGTCTATGATATTTATCCCCTACTCACGACTCATGTTAATTCTTTTCTCTTCCTTTCTTTTTTTGTATTTTTAAACGTTTTGTTCTCTTACCCAAACGAGTTTCAAAGGTCACAGAAATTATAAGTTAGATTCTCTTTTTTTTCAGCTAACGGCACATATTCCGCATTAAAATAACACTAGAAACATGAAAAACATCACTGGAAAACCTCAATACCTTCCACCAGAGACTGTTGAAAAGTACCAGTGAGCAAACACCGAAACGTATGAAATTAAGTGTCTTCGTCTTGCATCATTGACTCCGGTGAATTATTTAGGCATCTCATTTAAGGTCAGAATAGGAAGAGACTTATGTTTGAGTCGTATATAAATTTTGAAAGTAACTAAATTGATGACGAAAAAGATACAGTAACCAACGGGCTACGTTCATCGCAAAAAAGAAAATAAATAAAATCTCAGAATCACTATGAAAATATAAAAACGAAATAGAGAGCACAGAAACAAAAGATTCAGTATTCGTGTTCGCTTCTTGCACTTCACACCCACACGTTCTTCATCCAACACCCGGACTTCCAGAGCCTATTTGCCAACTATTCATCAGATACAAGGCGATTATGTGCATGCTATCTGGGAATCGTTACAGCACAGCCATTAATAACTATGAAGGTCCATCACTCCATGTGGTTGTCACGGGTCCAGGGAGAAGTATGACAAATACGGAAAATTCATATGAATATTATAGACCTAATATGACGTAGAGAGAGAGAGAGAGAGAGAGAGAGAGAGAGAGAGAGAGAGAGAGAGAGAGAGAGAGAGAGAGAGAGAGAGAGAGAGAGAGAGAGAGAGAGAGAGAGAGAGAGAGAGAGAGAGAGAGAGATTAAATATAAACACACAGATCCATACACCAGTGTTCCCTACGACAGGTAAAAATTACAATCATTAATTACTGAATAACAATAAATTACATGGCTTTGACTTGAAGATAAATCCCACACGTTAAAACAATGGCATAATGGTACTGGGTATGTAACATGATTCAGTCAGTGTCACAGCTTACGACTGCTTTTGTATCAATACTCAGCTGCACAAATAAAACAAGCTTCGTGGTCGTAACATTTTGCATCATATTTGCATAATGGCACTAATTCTTCAAATAACACATCAGTGGATCATTTGACATTAGTATTACGCTGTCGACTCGTGCGGGATAAGGAGTCACTTCACCAATAAGAGACAATGAACGGTCTTTCTCTGTTAACCTACATGACCACCTGCGTCATCAGGCTTGTGAGGTGACCAGGACCAATAAGAGATAACGAACGGTCTTCCTCTGTTAAGCTACGTGACCACCTCCTCAGGCTTGTAAGGTGACCACCCCTTGGACGTCACATCCTATCACAACCATCACACAAAGGTAAACCTGAGGTCGCATTTTCCAACGTTAAGCTTCTTCTTATCTCTATTTCTGAAAGATATCCAACAATCTTGAAGGGTGTTTTTTTTTCCATGTTTCTTTTTATAATTTACAAAGAGTGGAAAAACATCCTTTATAACCTAGCTAATAATGTCTGATTTTTCAAAATTAATCTTGGAAGACCTCAAAGGATTTCCCAATAAAGGTTCCGTGTTGAATGACCTTACCACATCAGCCACCACCTCTGCCTTCAATGCCTTCAATGACACCAAATGCTTTCCTCCATAGCAGGCCAGTATTCTTAAACCCATCGTACTCTCGCTAACAATATCTTTTTTTTCTTTAAGTCGAAGTTGATTTATCATAGGTACTTTTTTTCCTTGCCAGTCATACAGGATTTTATTGAACTATCTCTTGAATCATGGAAACTATCTTGAAAACCCTCATCAGTTTCCACAAGTGACTGTTCAAATGTTCGAGGCCACACCGACAGCTATACTAATATGAATTCCTAGTCTAACACTGTACGCAGCTGATTTCCACCGATTTAACGTTTAAAATCTATTCCGTGACTTATCCTGCTTTTTTTTTTTTTGCTTTCCAACTCCATTTCGTAAATATTGGTATGGTTCTTTCACTAAGAGAAATAAAAACCATATCCAGAAACAAAAGAAAAAGAAAGAAAAGAATAGATGCTAATGAGATAAACAGATGCCAAACCAATGCAAGAAATTAACGTGAAAAAATTGAATTCAGCCATTTTTTAGCGTTAATTCAAAAGACTTAGCTAATCAACATGTTTTCATTCTCATCCGTAGCAGTTCTTTTACTCCATCCTCCAATCTTTCTCCTACTTTCATTCCCTTCTACGTTCTTCCTCCTCCTCCTTTCATTCCCTCACTCGTAGCTTCTGATTCTTTCCCTCTATACCCTCCAAACACCACTGCTCCTCGTGTCCCCTTCTAAGCAGGTGTCCTCACAACTCTTTGATATTCCACGCCGTGATTCACCTGCATGTAATCATTTACTTTGATACATGCACTGTGCCCCAATGAATTTCCAGCATTAGTTAGAGACCTTGTTACGTCTATGTGTGTGTGTGTGTGTGTGTGTGTGTGTGTGTGTGTGTGTGTGTGTGTGTGTGTGTGTGTGTGTGTGTGTGTGTGTGTGTAAGAACGACAACAATAATAATAGTAATAAATTGTCACATAATTCTCCGCAACCGCTGGCTGGCAAAATTCGTATAATGTACAGCACTACGCACACGTGATGAGTTGAACATTATGAACCAAATGTTGCAATAATTAATGGAGGTAGAAAATGACGTTACTTATGACAGCAAGCATTATGTGTCCTTTGGGGAAGAGAAGGGCCAGTGTGTGTGTGTGTGTGTGTGTGTGTGTGTGTGTGTGTGTGTGTGTGTGTGTGTGTGTGTGTGTGTGTGTGTGTGTGTGTGTGTGTGTGTGTGTGTGTGTGTGTGTGTGTGTGTGTGCGTGCGTGTTTAAGGTAACTACAATTGCTTGTCTTTATTAGATGGATTAGTAATTTGCAACGTTAGCGCGCGCGCGCGAGCACACACACACCACACACACACAGCAGACACACACACCGCGTAGTGTAGTGGTTAGCACGCTCGACTCACGATCGAGAGGCCCGGGTTCGAGTCCCGGTAAGCGGCGAGGCAAATGGGCAAGCCTCTTAATGTGTGGCCCCTGTTCACCTAGCAGTAAATAGGTACGGGATGTAACTCGAGGGGTTGTGGCCTCGCTTTCCCGGTGTGTGGAGTGTGTTGTGGTCTCAGTCCTACCCGAAGATCGGTCTACGACCTCTGAGCTCGCTCCGTAATGGGGAAGACTGGCTGGGTGACCAGCAGACGACCAAGGTGAATTACACACACACACACACACATTCGAAATTTGTATAATTTCCAATATGTTACTGAAGGCAATGTATAAATAATTGATAAAGAGTTTATGGTGTTAAATCATTTTACATTATGAAATAATTAAATGGATGTGTTCAAATGGATAGTTTTAATGGGATCACGTGCGGCGTTTATGTGGAAGCGTGCGCACAGGTTATTGTTTTCAAACTTGAGTCGTGTGTGTGTGTGTGTGTGTGTGTGTGTGTGTGTGTGTGTGTGTGTGTGTGTGTGTGTGTGTGTGTGTGTGTGTGTGTGTGTGTGTGTGTGTGTGTGTTCTATAGCTAAAAAATAAATAATAACTAATTCCTTTACCTTTGTCATTATATAGTTGCAACCACACACACACACACACACACACACACACACACACACACACACACACACACACACACACAAACACACACACAAACACACACACACACCCACGATATTCAAGTTTCAGAACAATAACCTGCTTCATTGATTGATAAAATACATCCATGAGTGGGAAATTTCATAATACAATACAATAAAAGTATTCGGTCCATCAAAAGCTTCAATTACCAATTTGCGAGTTTCCTATACTGGCCGCCATATATTGTTATGAAACACAAAACAATTACCTAAACTACAAATCCTACAATATTATTTACAGAAAAATAAACATCAAGAAGTGTTTCAGTTAATTTCATGTACATTCATGAACATCATTCATTTGTCTGGTAGCGACGGGTGCCAAAGGATGTCTTGATAATGTTCTATCATTTCCGTAAATTTTCCTAGGGGAACAAATTAACTATATTCCGTAATCGAAATAATTCATCTGACTAGCTACTCCTTCTCGTGTCTCGACTAAGAAGAGTGTGATGGGTCCACTGCCGCATTCTGCTGCCTGAACTCCAAAGAATTCCTACCCGAGACACGACTTGCGCGACTCAGCAACTTCCAAAAGTCTTTATTGGATGCCATTCATCTTTGTATTTCATTCACCGATGTACTAAAATTGAATCCTGCCTCTCTTGACACGGCGCGCCCTGGCCTTCCTGAAATACACATCACGAATTCTATCCAACACTTCCATTTGCAGGATTGTGTTATCTAATTACAGCGGCTCAGGTATGACGTGAAACATTTCAGTCACGCAACGGTACATGCCCTGAAGTAGCCACTTAGAATGTGCGGATCACGTGTTCACCGCAAACAGAAGAATTAATACCGCCAATGATAAACTGTAGCATAGTGTGAAAACATTATGAGGATTAGTAGTATGAGGATTAAAGGCTTGCCCATTTGCCTCGCCACATCCCGGCACTCGAAACCGGAATCCTCTCGGTTGTGACCCGAGCGTGGTAACCACTACAATACGCGATGTGTGTGTGTGTGTGTGTGTGTGTCTGTGTGTGCTTGGAAGGGGGTGGGAGGTTGCATGTTAACGTCTTAGTCGAGGATTGGTACATACACCATAGCGTCAGACAAGTTGGTAGCACTGTGGTATTCATGTTGGCAGCATTGGTACGGATCAGGTATCGAGCTACGGGTATGAATCAGTACACCAGTGGCACAGTTCAGCATCATATCAGACACCTATCACATTGTGCCATTGAGGAATAGATAATCGTAGTAAGAGACGCATCCTAAGCTATTATAGTGCACCATGTAATAGACTGCTACGTATATGTTACTAAGGAATCGTTACGCGGATGAGAGAGTTAACTAATTGTCTCTCTGCTTCGCTTGCTTCAGGTGTTTCAAGAAGTCCAGGTAGTGTCCATAACGGTGCGTTCGTTATTGGGACATGCTGGTGCTGCGTGTGTGACAGAATAGACACGTCCTCCACGCGTGTCTCGCTGTGTTCTAGTTCTGTGTTTTGACCAAGTGTTCAGTGACGCAAGACTGAGTTGGTGGCGAGAGTTGGGAGGTAGTGAGGCTGAGTGATGCTGCAGGGATGAAGCTGAAACGATGATTGGCTTCCCTTCCCACCTGTCGTGTTAGTATCTGCCATAACGGAAGCCTGCCGTCCGGGGTTCATTTAGTGACTATGCCCCGGACTTCCATGCATCTCTTCGCAGTTATGTTATATTGCTGCAGCTTCAGTAAAGGTGATGTTTTATAGCTGTATTGAAATTTGTGATCTCTCTCTCTCTCTCTCTCTCTCTCTCTCTCTCTCTCTCTCTCTCTCTCTCTCTCTCTCTCCAATAATTACATATATTTCATTGGCAAATTACATTGTTTCCTTCTCTTAATACTAACAAGAGTGTTGGTTGATATAATAAGTTGTTTGTGTTATGTATTAACAAAGAAATAAGTCGTCAACAAGACATTACTACATCACCCTGTTCACCAACGTAGCAGCAAGTAGGTACGGGATGTAACTCGAGGGGTTGTGGCCTCGCTTTCCCGGTATGTGAAGTGTATCTAACCCGACGTCTTACCCCAAGATCGGTCTATGGAGAAGGCTGGCTGGGTGTCCAGCAGACAACCGGTGTGAATTACTGAGAGAGAGAGAGAGAGAGAGAGAGAGAGAGAGAGAGAGAGAGAGAGAGAGAGAGTATGTGTGTGTGTACGTGACGAAAACAAATACCCTTCCATTTGTTGTAATTGTTATTTTATCAGCACTGAAAAATATATCTTTTATTATAATCGAAATTCAAATATGGAAAGGATTAGTAGGGAGTGAGATCAGCAGTTTGATTCCACATTTATTGTTCAAGTATCTTCCACCCAATAATTACCATCCCATAGAACACTGCACACATTCCATGCTATCTAGCCGGTGTAGTACCCTCCCGGAGTAGTGTTCAATTCCCATAATCCTCATAGTTTTGGAACATCAGATTTCCTGAGTTACTCCTTTAACACTACCATTTTCTCTTAAACCGAAATCTAAGAAAATGGAGCTTTCACCATAGACTTTGCTAATACTCTTTATCTGCTAAACCTCAAAGAATTTTTATTTCATATTTGAAGATAAGCAAAAGGTCAAAAATAAATATATAGGTAGTATTGAAAATATAAATTACTTCACTTTTCGCATTATTCACATATCTTCGATTCATGCTTAGTGGCAATAAAAAATGGCTGAGATAGAAGAGAAAGGAGAAAAGGAAGAGAAAGAACAAAAACATCGAAAAGAAAAAACAAAATTGAAATAATAAAAGTGGTGTTGAAATGGAGAAAAAAATAAAATAACAGCTAAGAGTAAAACACTAAAAGACGATGATGATGATGGCCATAAAACAAAGAAAGAAAAGAATAAAAACTCCCACTACAGATTAGATACACGCCACACTACTTTTTCCAATCCCACGATAACAAAACTGGGCAGTCACCCTTTAACACCATTTCCTCTTGTATCAGCACACAAACTCACGGTAAACTTGTCTAGAGGGCGGTGAACCACTTCTATTTCACAGTAATTCACTATTCATATCTTTCCGGGTGAGATCCGAGCGAGTGTATTAATTGCAGTCATGCCTCCCATCAGCAAAATTAATTAACTGATGACGATTAATGATTTCAATATGTGATAGTAATCTGTGCTGCAGGGAAACACTTGTGGCATAGTAGTGACCCTAGAAATATTTAGTTTTTTAAATAGTCTTCTGATCATCCTGTAAGAGTGAATAAGGCTCGTATTCTCAAACACTTTTGAGCTTCACTTCCACTATTTCAAAAGGCTTTACTTAAATTTACACGAGATTTTAAGGTAGTTTTTACGGTTCTGGGGGGCAGATTAACAAGATTTCTACATTACCAACTGGAGAAACACTGAAAACCCTACTAATCATCTCTGTGGCCTTGGAAAATAGTCGTGGTGAAAGAACAAAGCGATTCTGAATAATGAATGTCTCTCTCGCTGACTTGAACATTGCAACTGCTTCTCTTGTCCATCTACATAGGTCGTCTATCTAGAATGTACGTCGTATTGACCTAACTAGCTTTAAAATCCTCCTAGGTACTGAATAGGTTGTTCTTGTTGCATGGTCGTTATATATTAATGCAATATAGGGAATCTCTGCTCTTTCGATATATAAAAAAAATAAAAATAAAAAAACGGGATATGGGAGTCAGGCAAAGGAAGTGAGCTGATACTCTTATCTCGTACAGGCGATAATTACAGACGCGAACGGATGCATGTGATTCCTTAGAGAAATATAGAAACTGTATGATAGAGAATATCCTTTCTACATGTCTCATCCCAGAGAGAGAGAGAGAGATCGTGGGGGGGAGGGGGAGCTTATACACCAGATATAATTACTTCGACCTTCAGATTTCTATTGTCGTCTCTATTATGCATGTCGCCTGAGAGAGAGAGAGAGAGAGAGAGAGAGAGAGAGAGAGAGAGAGAGAGAGAGAGAGAGAGAGAGAGAGAGAGATAACGCAACACACATGGCTTATAATATGTCACACGACTGTACCTGCTCCCTCTCATCCACCACCACCACCACCACCACCACCACCAAACCAAAACAAACATTATTCCTGGCTACATACTTGACATACTTGATCAATAGTAAAAGACTGCATTCATATTTTACTCAGTGCCAGATGGTACATGAACGCACGGTACAGTACTTACATACAATACATACATACATACATACGTACCAGATATTACAAAAGCAACAGCTGCTTATCTAATCTTTGAGAAATAATACTCGGGAAAAGACTTGATGAGAACAAAGGGAATGTTTAGTAGGTTATCGAACGAATGAAATATAGAAAAAAAAAATGTTAGCATGATAGAAAGATAAAATACAAGGAAGAAGTTATATTATGATTTATACTAGAAAAAATATATATATCATAGAGACATAAGGAGTATTTAAGACATTGGAAGACATTTATCTCTCTTTTTACATACATGGAGAGAAAAAAAAAAGATCAGAAGTTGCAAAAGCGATTAGGCCAGCCTGGGGTAGCCCTGTATAAAGTTAATCCCTAACCACTACCTTATCTAATCTCATTTCAAAGCTCTCTATTGACTCAGTACTGATAACTGAATCTGTTCCGTCATTTACCATATCCCTTAATTCGAGAACCCAATCTCACACGTGAATTCTAAGGGACTCTGTAAATATCCCTCTTCTATCCCTCTATGCCACTTAAATCATTCTACCAGATTACCTTTTGATTCATATCTTCCCAAGGAGTGTAGATTTAACGCCTTCAGTACTAGGACGCATTTTCATCATGATTTCTTGGTGTTATTACACGATTTTACTTACATTAGGAATGATCTACGGAGGTCAGAAGATTAATGGTCCAGTCTTCACTATTTCAATCCCCACATGAGCTTCTGAAGCTGTATAAAGTCACCAAATAGTAAGCAGAATGAATATGAAAACGCGTCATGGTACTGAAGGGATTACAAGTCTTAGTCACCTCTCACAACAACAGCCATAGTACAAGTAGTCTCTATCAAACCAAGGTATAATTGGAAACTGTGGAAATAAGGTCTGTCATTAAATCCATCCACGTACATTCTACTTCCTCATGACACGGACATAACGACATTCCCTTCTTCAACACTCCTCCTCCATCCACACATGTACTGACTCCCATATTTCTGTCTCTCCTCCTTACTCTTATACACGCCATCTGTCGAGTCCTCATCATTCATTCACCATGCGCTTCCACACACTTTATTTAATCAATTTTACCTCAATTTCACTATATTTGTCTTTTTTTTTTTCCCTTCCTCACTAGTACACTTTTTTTTTTCGAACTCAATTCATCCATGACCTCTATATATTCTCAAGGTATTGTTTCTTATATTGCTTCTGTAAACCTCTGAGATCAAGAGCAGTGTTCAACTATAGCCATATTTGTTACTTGTCTCCATTGTAATCTCACACACAATAAGTAACCCGTTTTCTATGGTAGTCCAGGCAGCGACAACTCAAGTAATTATTCATTATAGCAATTTACAAGGCTAGGTATGTAAAAAAGTAATAAATAGATGAGGAAATGAAAATAAAAAAGAACGAAACACGATTAGTTTGAGAGAAATTCTGAAGTAGGCGTGTTTAGTTTGAATTTAAGACACGAAGAATAGAATTATGTTAGTTATTGATATTTCTCTCTCTCTCTCTCTCTCTCTCTCTCTCTCTCTCTCTCTCTCTCTCTCTCTCTCTCTCTCTCATCTCATGATTAAGTTTTTTCTTCTATATCTATTTACTTATACCATTTTGTTATAGTTTTTTTAGGAAACTCCTGTAACATATCGGTTTTCCCAGCGTCACTGTATACGTCATTATATTTACGTCTGAGTACATTTCCGTTCGTCATCTGCCACACACATCTTATCCTTGAATTTCCCCGTCGCCCTGCCACACCCTTCCCCTGGACAGCTCCTCCCTTCCTGCTGTAACTAACAACTCATCACCTGCCTTCGTCGTTTTTTTTTTTTGTGTGTGTGTAGGGGAAGAGGCACCGAGTTAGTTTGATAGAGGCGTTAATTTATTTCTTTTTCTTCTGCAATAGCTCCCCTTAGTGTGAAATGAGCTGTGGGTAAGGGGAATATTCTCAGCGAACAGAAAATTAGGTGATTTCGAAATAAACAGGAAGGTATCCATATATTCTTTTAAATGTGTGTGTGTGTGTGTGTGTGTGTGTGTGTGTGTGTGTGTGTGTGTGTGTGTGTGTGTGTGTGTGTGTGTGTGTGTGTGTGTCCGGTCTGTCTGTCTCTGTCTGTCTGTCTCTCTCTCTCTCTCTCTCTCTCTCTCTCTCTCTCTCTCTCTCTCTCTCTCTCTCTCTCTCTCTCTCTCTCTCTCTCTCTCTCTCTCTCTCTCTCTCTCTCTCTCTCTCTCTCCGTGTGTGGATGAATAACTATGAATGACACATACACATACACAGTTTCTCATTACTATAGGAAAAAAAATCAAAACGAAAAAGAAATAATGGAACAAAGCCACAAATTACACAATTCCGAAGTCTTCCCGGATGTGTCTTCCTGTGAGTAAACCCACAGTTGTAGACTTTAAATATTTATTCTGGACCTCTCGAATGCCACTGCCTTCATCTTCAGCAGTACAAAGTAGAATGAAAAATACAAGCGAACTGAACCAAGGGAAGGGACAGAGGATGAGAGTAACGTGGCAGTATGATTGGCCCACCCCACCTGTCAGCTCCACCCTACTCAAACCCTATCAGGACCATACCTGTCTTTACCACTAATCCCTAAATCTGGTAGGGATTTAGTCACCAGTGCTCTCATTAATGGATCTAGCTTCAACATGCCTTCATTTAGATTATATTTCTTAAGGGTCTGTATACAAACTGATTCTAAAATCTTACGTTTTTTTTTTTTTTTTTTTAATTGTTACATTTTAATAACATTTGACAAGAATCCCAATCGATTGAGTGGTCATTATCAAAAGCATGGATAAAATTGACATTATTAGTGTGACAATTCCTTACACTTCTCTTGTGTTCTTTTAACCTCGCATCCAGAGAGAGAGAGAGAGAGAGAGAGAGAGAGAGAGAGAGAGAGAGAGAGAGAGAGAGAGAGAGAGAGAGAGAGAGAGAGAGAGAGAGAGAGAGAGAGAGAGAGAGAGAGAGAGAGAGAGAGAGAGAGAGAGAGAGAGAGAGAGAGAGAGAGAGAGAGAGAGAGAGAGAGAGAGAGAGAGAGAGAGAGAGAGAGAGAGAGAGAGAGAGAGAGAGAGAGAGAGAGAGAGAGAGACGTTGCAGTCTGCTGTTGTGTTGTACATTAGTTAAGGTTTGCAAGTTTTATCATGTTTTAATTATTATCTATTGGATTTTAATTCTTCTGACAGGTAGACTATAATTAACAATTCTAGTTATAAGACAGCAGTATATTCGTATTCGTAAACAAAGACATTTATTTGAATACAGTGGCGTAAGTTGCTTCTCAACTTTTATTCTGCCATCTTTAATACATAATTTCATAAAGAATATTGCAAATGATTTAGACGCTAGACTAAAAGAATCATCACCATCTGGCTCCCAGGCTAAACACTCAGGAACACTCGTATTTCAATTTAAGGTAAAACTAACAGTGCAGTTTTAAGTTAGGCAAAATATTCCAGTGCAGTGTTACCATAATGGACAAAACTTTAATTGATATTTATAATCTTGATTTAAGGTAAAACACAACAGTACAGTTTTAGTGAAGACAAAATATTCCAGCGCAGTGTTGCCATGCCGCTCGAAAGACCAGAACCAACCTTTAAGTTTTGTATATAATGATTCATATTCCTAAAAGTTTATTATATTCAATATATGTAGTACATAGTACATGTTACTGAATAACAAATATTTTCATTAAAACAAGGAAAAATTCTCTCTCTCTCTCTCTCTCTCTCTCTCTCTCTCTCTCTCTCTCTCTCTCTCTCTCTCTCTCTCTCTCTCTCTAATTGCACGTACACTGAACTTTGAAACTGTTACCAGAATTGGAAAAATAAAATAAAAAAAGGTTCGCTGTTCTTGATTATTAGTACTTGTATTTGTTAGTGACGTCACGGATTTTCCACCTGTGGACAAAATATTGGAACTTATAACACTCAGTATGACTTATCATATCCCTATAGATTGTTCAAACTGGACAAACGAGGGTCTAATCGTGTTTTTCCCAGTCAGAAAATGTTACAAATCAATTAATAAAGATTGGCTATTTCGTGATATGAATAGTGTGCTATCTAGCGCAGGATAAATCTTTGTTAGTGATCACCCTCGTTATTTTTCACAACTTTTGAATAATCCTAATATCATTAATCTAATTTGTGTAAACTAATCGAATATAACCTAAACTAATTAAACATCACAATTAAACTATAACTGAATGATAATAATAATAATAATAATAATAATAATAATAATAATAATAATAAACTAATGATATTGATAATAATTATAAAAATAAACAATGATAATGATAATGATAATAGTAGTAGTAATAATAATAATAATAATAATAATATTGTCAAACTTTACAAAAACACACTGTGGGCAACAATGTTATAGAGTGGTTTGCAGTGGACTATTAGGATCAGTGGCGGGGACAAAACCAGAAATAGTGGGTTTAAACTTGAAAAATTCAGGTTTACGAGAGAAATGGGAAGAAACTGGTTTTCAAACAGAGTGTTTGATGAGTGGAACGGTCTCGGTGGTCATGTAGTCAGTGCCGAGTCAATAGGGAGCTTTAAAAGAAAATTAGATAAATTTATGGATGGGGATGATAGATGGAATTAGGTTAGGTTAGGTTAGGTTAGGTTAGAATGTCATAATTATCACCCTTATCTGCCGCCTCATAAACCTTACTGTAAAAGCTCAACAAGTTTGTAAGACATGACTTTCCCTTCGTAAATCCATATTGTGTTTGATTTATCAAGCCGTGTCTGTCTAGGTGTTCCCTAATGTTTTTCGCTATTATTGATTCCATTAGTTAACCCACAATTGAAATTAAGCTGACAGGCCTGTAATTAGACGTTAGAGTTTTATCTCCCTTCTTAAATATGGGAACCACATTAGCTTCCCTCCACATTATCGGTACTTAACCTGACTCCAGTGACATCCTAAAAAGCACCGCTAAAGGCTCGCTGACGACTTCCTTGCATTCCTTTAGAACTCTTGGATATACTTCATCAGGTCCTGGTGACTTGAATTTCTTTAGTTTATCTATCTCCTGTTCTACCATCTGCCCAAAATATCTGTTCGCTATCTGGGATTTTCTGTGTGTTCTCCGGTGTGAAGGACAGTTAAAAAAATACTCGTTCATAATTCTACTAACGTCTTCCGCAGAACTAACCATCTCCCCATTTGCTGTCCTTAAGGGACCTATTTCATCTCTGCTCTTCGTCTTGTATATAACTGAAAAAAATTCCTTGGGGTTCGTCTTTGCTTGGCTGGCTACCCTCAACTCATATTCACTTTTAGCCTTCCTTGTTAACCTCTTAACTTTTCTTACTAATTCATGGTATAATGACCTTAAAGCTTCATCTCCAGCCTTTAGCCTCTTATATATAGCTAATACTCACATTACCTCCCACTACTTTCTATCTTGGGGCCGTAAATAGCAGCAAATGTTCAAAGTTATATAAACGTAGGAAAAAAAATAAAATAAAATAATATATATATATATATATATATATATATATATATATATATATATATATATATATATATATATATATATATATATATATATATATATATATATATATATATATATATGCGAATATATATATATATATATATATATATAATATATATAATATATATATATATATATATATATATATATATATATATATATATATATATATATATATATATATTCAAAACTATAAATATTTTTGCTAAGACTCTCTTTAATATGATACTCTCTCTCTCTCTCTCTCTCTCTCTCTCTCTCTCTCTCTCTCTCTCTCTCTCTCTCTCTCTCTCTCTCTCTGTGTGTGTGTGTGTGTGTGTGTGTGTGTGTGTGTGTGTGTGTGTGTGTGTGTGTGTGTGTATACTGACAGAAGAGCCAACCACCAGCAGACGAAAACAGGGAAAAGACAACACAAACAAAGGAAACGCATGGCAAAATATTCATGAGTCACCCAGAATATCTAACGCCTTTCTCGCCTTTCTCGTATTGACACATTTCTGAGCTGCCATGGAGGAGCGTGAACACAGATGACGCAATCTCGAAGAAGGAAAAATGCAGTCGTTCGGTGAAGTTTGATATGCTAAATTAACCCAAATGAAGTAAGCATGAACAAGAATTACTGATGATCTCAAAGTTAATTTTCACAGTATTCAGTTTCATATTACCATGAAATAATTCAAAATATAATGTTCGGGTGTTTGATATGATAAACCTAACTAAATGAAGTGAGCATAAACAAGAATATTTTTTTTTTTTTTTTTTTTATGTAAGAGGGGAAATCTGGCCATGGGCAACATAAAACGGAAAAAAAGGCCCACTTAGTCCCCAGTCCTCTTGTAAGTTCGAGAGTTAGCCAAAAGAAAGAGATAAATGTATTGAAATATCTCTCTTAAATTAAATCAAGTCCTAAGAAGTTGGAAATAAAGAAACATGTAGGGAGTTCTAGAGTTTACCAGAGAAAGGGATGAATGATTGGAAATACTGGTTAACTCTTACATTCGAGAGTTGGACAGAGTAAGGGTGAGAAGAAGAAACCCTTGTGCAGAGATTTAAACGTTAAGTTTCAGAGTATTCACCCTCCTACTTCATGTATTACACCACACTATGGCGTCGGCACAATCGCTATTCAATGAGTAAGAAAGGTTTTTTTTTTTTAGTCACGAGTTAATAATGTCACAGATAACATTGTGACATCAGCATCACAGATCAGCTTATCAAAGGCTACAATAAACAAATCAGCTCAGTGTAAAATAAATACGGAAAAAAGTACGATAAGCATTACAGAGAAAAGTGACAACGGACGGTGCCTCTAATCTAATAACTGTGAAAATATGGGTTTCAGTAGCACCACTAGGAGAATATCATTGAAGGAACTGCGACGGAACAGACCATGAAACCATTTATACCCGAAGGTTCATCTACTACAGGAGTTTTGTAGCTAACTCTATCGAGTGTTGCTGACCAATTCACCTGTACGCTACAAACTCCACAGTATTTCTACTGTGAAGTCTGTAACTCGTGACACATTCATAACCAAGAACAATTCACGCAGACTAGCTAGAAGCTACATACATGTACAATAAAAAAAGTTTCCAAATATCCTTAAGATTAGATGTATAATAACAATGACCCTGCGATACCGTGGATTCAATAGTAGTAGTAGTAGTAGTAGTAGTAGTAGTAGTAGTAGTAGTAGTAGTAGTAGTAGTAGTAGTAGTAGTAGTAGTAATCATCTTTCATACAGGGACTGCCACGTGTAGACTTGATGGCATTTTGCAGCTGCACAGCATAGACACACTATATACTGCAAAATCTGGAAACAGTCCAAGCCATTCCATGTCATATCAAAGCGGCAGCAAGACATCCCGTGGCAACTCTGCTGAACAAACACTCCTCATTAAAACGAAGGGTTATCACAAGACGGTAGACTCTTAATCTTCATGGTACACAACGCTTTATGACAGAGGCAATGGAGTTGAAGGTCATCACTGGCAAAACGAGGTAAGTACGCCATGTCAAGTGAGTAGTAGCACGGGTAGCATTGCAAATTATACATGTGAGTGATTGTCTTAGCTTCTGAAAATAATGAATATGCCAAAGGACTAAGAAGCTCAGAATCATCAACAAACACGATGAGATTTCCCAGACACAACAAAATTCAAAAGCTATAGAATTTTATGCCGCCAATCCCCCACTATCCCCCCAAAAAAAAATTATATATATATATATATATATATATATATATATATATATATATATATATATATATATATATATATATATATATATATATATATATATATAGTTTAAAGCACACTATAGGTTTGTTAAAAATGTAAGTCCAGTGGGAGAACGCTGATGTCAGGAACACAAATCCTTAATCCCTTCAGTACCATGACGCGTTACCATATTCATTCTGTTTACTATTCGATGACTTTATACAGCTTCAGAAACTTACGTTGGTGATTAGAATAGTGAAGACTTTGGCCATTAATCTTGTGACCTCATGAATCCTTCCTAATCCAAATAAACTCATCCCCAAAAATCAAGGTAAAAATGGGTCTCAGTATTGAAGGGATGAAGATCACGTGAGCTCCCCTAATGTGATAATGGCGTCCGGAATCACTCATGCCCACGCACTGTTTTTCACTAAGGGCTGGCAGGACACTGAGTCAGTATATCCTGTTAAATATAAAGTAAGTGAAAATGTTCCACACAGTTCTGTTAAGTCATGATATGTGAGCTTCTATTTCCTAGATTTGTTTGAATTTATTGTTGTACTATTCATCACCGTCATCAACATTGCTACCATCATCATCAACAGCAACAACAGCAACAGCAACAACAGCAGCCATTATAATTCCACTGCAGGACAAAGGTGAACGGATAATAGAACTCATTCCTTTGTTATTACTGTCCCGTAACCTACCGTGTGTGTGTGTGTGTGTGTGTGTGTGTGTGTGTGTGTGTGTGTGTGTGTGTGTGTGTGTGTGTGTGTGTGTGTGTGTGTGTGTGCGCGCGCGTTTGCGTGGAAAATAATGTAGAATCCAAATAGGAAAACTGACAACAACATGTAAGAGATAGCTGTGTGTGTGTGTGTGTGTGTGTGTGTGTGTGTGTGTGTGTGTGTGTGTGTGTGTGTGTGTGTGCGCGCGCTCACGAGAGAGAGAGAGAGAGAGAGAGAGAGAGAGAGAGAGAGAGAGAGAAGGGGCAGACAAAGACTAACAAACTTCACCATTTCCTTAACTCACGTGTAGCTTTATTACAACACAGATATTACACAATGATAACCTTCATCATCACAAACACTCCTAATCTTCACTCCCATAAGTCACGGTAAATACTGAATAATGAAAGCTTTTACACACACCACTTCAAATATCAAATACAAATACTGAGTGTGTGAATCAGGTCACTACTATCAGCCATCTGTGTGTGCCCAAAGGATAGTTTAAAGTATGATAAGCTGGCTCATGGCACCTCGCATGAGTAATAGCGCCCTCGCCCAACGCACGGGATGATGACTCAGCCTGCCCACCACTACGTCAGCCACCACTCACCTCTCCAGGAAGCAAACTACAGGAAGACCACCACCACCTTGAGAAGTTTAACCCTAAAGGAATTACCTACGGAAATAACAGTAATTTATGACGTATATGTATCAAATTGGTGTCCCTCTACCCCTTCAGTCCCAAGACGCATTTTTACCATGATTTGGGTATGATTAAGTGATTTTATTTACATTAGAAAGGGTCTATGAAGGTCAGAACATTAATGGCCACAGTCTTCACTATTTTAATTCCCTCATAAATTTCTGAAGCTGTATAAAGTTGCTAAATAGTAAGCAAAATAAATTCAAAAACGTATCATGGTGCTCAAGGGGTTAAACATCGTCAGTATTTCCCAGCACAAAGGTTCTCATTAATAGTATTTTTAAAGGTTGAATTATGTTCTCATTTTTTTTTTCCTATTCATAAGAAGCAATTCCCACTGAAGTATCGCTGTAAACATGGAAATATCCTTGTCTGTCTCGCTAACACAAACAAACGATATAACAATAATAATGATAATAATATAATAAAACGTGCCATGTCATTATTTCTCTCTCTCTCTCTCTCTCTCTCTCTCTCTCTCTCTCTCTCTCTCTCTCTCTGCGATAGTAACATGCAACAAGGCTCAGACGAATGAGATAAGGCTATAATTATCTCAGGAACACGGCATGCACACACTCGACACACTCCTGCTAGCCGTCCCTTCACTTCCACCATATTCTGCAACACTTCCCTTTGTACCTCTATTTTTCAAAAGGCTCCAGTTAAAACTTCACTATCTTCTTCTATGACCTTGAGAACCATGCCAATAATTTTTGTGGCTTTGGAAATACTCGTGGTTAGAGAGCAGACTGTTTATAAATGTGGAGCTGTAAATCAACGGTCTTTCTGTTTATTAAGGTCAGACAAGACAAAACAAAGCCAGAGATCGTCAAAACACCTATAGCCTACTGGAATTTCTCTCTCTCTCTCTCTCTCTCTCTCTCTCTCTCTCTCTCTCTCTCTCTCTCTCTCTCTCTCTCTCTTGGGGGAGGTAACTGATAAGAGATCATGTGACGACAAATAGTACAGTCATCACGACGCGGCCTTTGTGTATGAGATATGAGAAGAGGAAATAATTACGAGATACACGAATAAGCCTTGCCACTTCCTCGTGTGTTCAGTGAATTTAAAGCAATAATAATAATGACAATAATAATAATTCAAGTAATTTAATCAGTCTTTTTCTTTCTTATTTGTGTATAGCGTGCACTGTATAGTATGGCAAAGTGGTGTTTATGTAATTTGGGTGAGAAAGATGCGCGAACAACAATACTCAAACTGGTACTACCTCCTCAGGCAGACACACACACATAAGCAATTCCGAACAATCTCGTTTGAATTCATTAGTGAACAAGGCTGAAGAGAGGCGCTTTTAGTTATAACTTTGATGAAGAGAATATTTCCTCATTCACGGCAACAATACTACTGGTCTATCACTTACTCTCTCTCACTTAACACTGCTACGTCTTGCTTCGATTCCTTTTAATAGATTCTTGCGAAAATTACGGTTTTCATGATTTCAGTGCTAGTTTAACAAGGTTTATGAATATTTATTGAAGGAAAACCGCTATGAAAACTCGTCTTATATAATATTGCTGGCCTTTGAAAAAAGTCTTGATGGAGGAAGAAAGCATTTAACAATACGGGTCTGTGAAAGTTAAATAGTAATATAAACAATGCATCCCTTTTTTTGGACTGTTTTACGTATTTTCTGTCTTAAATTCTCCGGTAAACTATCTATATCCTATATAATCCCTGGCAATTGTATATTTCTTTAGTAGATTAAAAAAAAAAAAAACAAGATTCAGGAAAAGATACTAAACAAGGAGAAAGTGACTGCAATGTTGCTCCACACACTCACACACTCAAGCTAATTTTACATTTGTCTCAACTCCCACTGCACATGTCCCCCTTTTCTTAGCTACCCGCCCATCCCCTTACGTTAACTTTTTTTTTTTCCTTTACATGTCTCATTTTAACCATTTTTCTTCATTTTCCTTAGCTGTACTAGTTCCTTTAGCACATTTTTCCTTCTCTCCCCCATATCCTCATCCCTTCCCTCTTCCCTCCCTCGCACTGTGCTTCTTTGTCCTGAAGCAGCTATAGCACAAAACTTCACCCATCCAGCTCAATACTCCACCTGCAACACTACACGCGCAACACAATTATTCTTGCCTTGCATATCTTGACACATAGCACAGGGGCAGGAAAACACTCTCCTTAAACCACTCCTGTGTGTGTGTGTGTGTGTGTGTGTGTGTGTGTGTGTGTGTGTGTGTGTGTGTGTGTGTGTGTGTGTGTGTGTGTGTGTGTGTGTGTGTCAGACAACAGCATAGCCCTCACGTGCAAACACCAAGAATATGGACAGCCATGCATATTTCAGACAGCAAGAAAACACGCAATTTCGCAGCTAACCTAATGATATAATGACCATTCGCTTTCTTCCCTTCCCAACTACCCACCTACACACACATACAAACACACAACAAACACAGATGCACGTATACAAACAAGAACAAACATGTACACACCCACCCACTCACTCACCCACTCACTCGTTCTCCCTCAACACAGCGCAAATTCATGCTTAAATATTTCTTAGCATCTCCTTCCTCTTGGTCGAAACCCACCAACAACAAGTCCCTACCATAACCACCACCACCACCACGTATACCGCCACCCGGTCATTATAACCTTCTGCCGGCAACTGCTCCACACACTTGCCACCTACGATACCACCCCCAACAGTCTCAGTGAGAGTGTACAGCCGTATGATTCACCCAAAACTCAGTGCCACAGTGCCACCTTCCTTCCGAGTACCTCTGTTGTGTGACGTACTGCGACACAAGTATTGATGGAACAATGCCAAGGTCACACGCACCTCACGGAAGACATGACAAAGAACACACACACACACACACACACACACACACACACGGCCCGGTAGCTCAGTGGTTAGAGCGCTGGCTTCACAAGCCAGAGGACCGGGGTTCGATTCCCCGGCCGGGTGGAGATATTTGGGTGTGTCTCCTTTGACGTGTAGCCCCTGTTCACCTAGCAGTGAGTAGGTACGGGATGTAAATCGAGGAGTTGTGACCTTGTTGTCCCGGTGTGTGGTGTGTGCCTGATCTCGGGCCTATCCGAAGATCGGAAATAATGAGCTCTGAGCTCGTTCCGTAGGGTAACGTCTGGCTGTCTCGTCAGAGACTGCAGCAGATCAAACAGTGAATTACACACACACACACACACAGGTCTGTATTTTTCTTATGATGTAGTCTTTTTTATTAGTTTAAGTAGGTGGCATATCATTAACAGTTAAGATTTGAGTGTTACAACTGGTGAGGCACTGATATGAAGATTGTGCACACTTTCAACTCGTCTTCCTTTTCCTAATTTCCTGAGATTTCGTTAAGACTCTGGGTTCTCCTGGGCACTAATTGTTGAGGTTACACAAATTAAGAGATTCACGAGGTGTAATTAGTTTCTATGAAGTAGAATTTTTGTTAAATTGTTACCAAAATTATGAAAAAAAAAATATCAAACTCCCAATATTTTTCTTTATCGTAAGCTGATACGGTCTACTAAAGAAGACAGAACATCTTTAGATAGTTTCCCCTCTTGAGTTTTATCTTTAGTGATTATAACAGATAAATCTTCAGACTACTTTCTAAAGTTATTTAAAGCTTTCAAGGTATATTTTTTCAAGAGTGATGGTCTAATAAGGATTGTTCATCATTATTAGAGAAAACCATAAAAGCACGACTTTTCTCTGTAGGCTTTGAAAATGTATCATAATGAGAGAGTAACGCGTTTTAAGAATACTGGACTATAATGTTTTAATGTAACGATTGTACCTACGCAGTCCCTGATCCCAAACCCCGACCTGAACCCCCAATCCCCCAACACCCCCTCAGCTCCTCAGCCTCTTCCGCTTTCCTGCACGATAATGCCACTTCCTCACGCGACCGCAACCTTCAACCCTCAAAATTCCCCATCATCAGCTTGAGATTCAAAGTAATACTCTCACCTTCAAGAAACATGAGCCATATACCACTAATTCAGCTCAATCATGCACATTTTCTTTTCATTCATTCTCTCTACCTTAAAAAAATGTATTACTTTTTTTTCGTTTTTACATGGCAGGTTCTTACAACTTTGTGTGTGTGTGTGTGTGTGTGTGTGTGTGTGTGTGTGTGTGTGTGTGTATGTAAACCTAGGTGTTCATATATATCTGTTACTTAAATTGTATTAACTTTTTAAATGATTCTATATATGCACGGTCACTGGAGTGGTTTGTACATTATTATGATGTAATGGTTCAGTGAGTAATTTAATAAATGTCAGGGGTATCTTCAGATCTTAGACTAGTTAATTTACATTAGGACTGCTATAGGGAACCATCTGTGGCTCGACAGACTAGGTCGCACACATAGGAGTTACTTTTATATTATTTATTGTATGCAGTATCATGGCAATAAAAGAATAAATCAATCAGCCTTACCTTTCATTACTTCTTACCTTTCACTTTCATTACTTCTCATTAACTCATATTTTATCCTTCGCTTGACAACCGCCGTCTATTCTCAACTAAGAATTGCAATGGAGAATTTCCTTACCAGTTCTTATTACACCATATTGCTCTGGATTACCTGGGCCCCTCTTCCTTCTACGATCTCCCGTATGAACTCTATTCCCTATGTGTGGGCATCTGTGGGTCACAGAGAAAGATTTATCCACACTCAACTACTACTATAGAAGGAATGAGTCACGCCCCGATATTATTGATTGCACTCAATGAACTGACCACCTCAGTCTTGACTGTCTCCAGTCACACTTGTTTCTCCTTATAATCATCATCTTTCAATTTTAGCAAATACTCTTCAGAGCTGTACGCATATGGCTGTTGCCTCCCTCGATTCTTTTGATACACTCTATCAACTTTTACTCTGTTTTGTTCATCAGTACCCAGGAGATGATCCGTACATTTACTCCATCGTGCCTTTCACTCTAAAGAACTCTGAAGACTCTCTCTTTTATGTTTCCCACTTGTGACGTGGACTTCTGCAGCGGGAGGGTTATCAAGTCACTTTGAGGACTAGCTCTCCTAGTTACTTTTCTGGGTCCCTTATCTTTCTGAATTTCAGTCAAATTTGGTGACCATTTCCCTCTTAATGTAATAATCATATTAACGATTTTCCTTATAGTTAGTATTCAATTAGGTGATGGATACCTCACCACTATATAGAGCACTATAAGAGAGACAGAAGTACAATGATATATTGATAAAAGAGGCTAAGCAACTATAAGTATATTCCATAATGAAAATAAATGCAAATAAACTTTGCACAAGAAAAATATCCATATGACTAAAGAAAAGTACGCAGAAATAAGTACAAGGAAATACGTTAAGAATGGAGTGAGTCATCTACGCAAACTTAAACACAGACACACACCTGATGCATGGCGGTTAAGCATACGAACATTTGAAATACCATGTACACCTGCCTCAAATTATGCCATAATCTATAATGTTCCAGAAATTAGCACCATCAACAAAGAGCTATGCCATATCTTAATCTTTACAGGAATCTCAGCATAAAGCAAATGTTCCGTTCACAGACAGACTCTGGTCGATTAATTGACGCTAAATTCCCTGGACTTTATGACATACTACTTGGGACAACTATGGGTTCATACTTCAACACAGAGAAGTAACACAAATACGAAGATTACACCACATCATCTTTCGAGATTGCGAGAAGAAAAAGAGGGCGAGAAGTGTATTGACCCTTCCCACCACCACCACAACCACGACCACCAGCACCACCACCACACCAAGGCCGTCACTGTACCACGTCACCTGCGGGATCGATCCTTTTTATTGAATTTCTTCACCTTGAGCAACCAACTCCCACAGTACAGCCATGTCTCTCTCTCTCTCTCTCTCTCTCTCTCTCTCTCTCTCTCTCTCTCTCTCTCTGATCAACACATTTTTTCGTCTGTCGCTGCCTTGCTTCCTTCCAGCTCTCTCTGACCTCACCGACAGTTTCTCTTTCGATACTTTCTCCTGCTCGTGTCTCAAGCACACACTTATATTTTGTGTCACTAATATAATACTCCATAATGTTAATCCTGATAATAACGACTATTTCATAAGATACTGCACCTTTCACTCGTCTACCCGTTAATTTTTTTTCAGTTCCAAGCTAGAAACATTCCTATTATAATACAAATAGTCAATAAAATGCTATGTAGAACCTCCATTGCACTTCCAGCTAGAGATCTCATGATTGAATTATTAAAGGTTTTCATATGAAGTGCGAAACTATACGCGTTCTACTCTCTCCACGATATCCATAGGCAAGGTGTGAAGCATGAAAAACAGCAGCCAAAGGTAACAGGTAACAGGTGCAGGAATAGTCCAAACAGGAGAGGCTACCGTTAAAAGGCAAACACACACACACACACACACACACACACACACACACACACACACACACACACACACATTTACATGCATACACAATCAGCACGCACACCAGCACCACGGCAAACGTCACCCACTACCATGACCTTGATAGAGGTTTGCCTGCCACGCCTCGTTGCCACTACCGCCATCACCGCTGCCTTTCCTTCCTGTCTGCCAGCTTTGTTTACCATCCGCCACCCCCTATCACTACCACTCCTGCCACCACGGCTTCTACCGCCACCATTATTGTTACTATTACAGTTACTACTATAATTACTAGCACTACTATTACTACTACTACTACTACTACTACTACACCTTGCTGCTATGAATGCTTCTACTACTACTACTACTACTACAACTTCTTCTACTACTACTACTACTACTACTATTATTACTACTATAAGACTACTACTATGAATGTTTCTACTACTACTACTATTACTACTACTACTACTACTACTACTACTACTACTACTACTACAACTTCCACTTCTACTACAACTTCTACTACTACTACTACTACTACTACTACTACTACTACTACTACTACTACTACTACTACTACTGCTGCTGCTACTGCTACTACTGCTGCTGCTATAAGACTACTACTATGAATGTTTCTACTACTACTACTATTACTACTACTACCACTATATGTTCATACTACTACTACTACTACTACTACTACTACTACTACTACTACTACTACTTCTGCTGCTGCTACTACTACTATTACCATCAAAGTTCCTGCTTTTGCTACAATTACTGCCAAAAGGACGAAAGACAATCGCAAATATTTCTCTCTTTTTTCCTGGTTGTCACAGTGTTGCCGCCTTGGCTCATCACCATTATTATCACAGTCGTCACGTAAGCGCCACAAGGAGGACAGCTACCTATCCACCATCCACCCTCGCCAATGACGTCACTGCAAGGACGCTACGGTGGTAATTTACAAACACACTGACATTTTTATGGCGCATGGGGTATCTGAATGAGGCTGCTCCGGGGTCCTATCTGTACGTAAAAATGAAGAGGCAGAACATAAAATGAGTCTGTAGCGATGTGGAGATGTAGAAATGCATGAGGGCTTTCGGCATATGCAGGTCACAAGACAGCATATCCTCACAGCTCTTGCCACCACCTCCACGCACCAACTTTCCGGAAGCCGTCACTGAGGAGGAAAAATGTCCTACAGATAAAGAATACATTACGTATTTGTGCAACAGGAAAAGTGTTCGTCAGGTGGATAACAAAGTCTGAGGGGTTCCCAACAGGCAAACTTGTTCGGACGAATCTGCCCTATTTAACGTATTTTTAGCGCTGCAGTCATCGATATTCTTGATCCATCTATTCGTACAACTAGAGAGAGAGAGAGAGAGAGAGAGAGAGGACGAGTGGAGCAGGGCGGGGGGAGGGTTCTGAAGCTTCTGAATGCAATCTTCTGTCCTAGTTACTCGGAGTAATGCCGGGGTCACAACCCCATTCAGCAGGCATCGAGTGAATTCAGACGTTGGTTCTTTAGACACTGCAACATTATGCACATAATTAACTCTCTCTCTCTCTCTCTCTCTCTCTCTCTCTCTCTCTCTCTCTCTCTCTCTTGTCATGACAGACATAAAAAGGAAGAAAAGAAGAAAATTATGATGTGTTGGTTTGAAAATGAATGTTTACGGCATGGGATAAAACGTATACAAATTACTGATAATCAGAAGTACAACTTAGATGTCTCATTAAAAAACACTGACTGAGGAAAAAAGGAGAGAAATGATAACTCATTTTTTGAAGCGTAAAGATGAATGAGCAAATAGGTGACGCCCTCTCTCTCTCTCTCTCTCTCTCTCTCTCTGCGTGAGGGAGTTGGTACGTGCACCACCAGGGCCAAAAATAATACCTCAGCCAAGGGAAACCAGCACAAGGTGAGCAAGTGTTGCCACCACCGCGCAGCTTCCCTCCTTTACGACACCACCACCACCACCACTTCCACTGTCACCTTCATTTAATCATCCTTCTCCACTGCCATCAACACAACCGGATTCTCATTCACCGCAACTTTCATGAGGCACAATAACAACGAAGGTGGCACAATGTTACGGGGCACTTGCATCACCATTACCCCTAAGAACTGAACGTGAATGCTTGCAAGGTATCATTACCAATCGTGAACTTTTGATAATATTTCCAAAGTGTTACGTGTTGTGTATATAATCTCTATTTTCTACACTTTCCCCTCACGTCTTATCCTTCGCCCAGCCAGAAGGTCAAATACGTTATCCAACATCCTCCACCTCCTTCAGTCTTCCGTTCCAGTGCCTTTCCTCGGATCACCAAGCCGTGGTTATGTGAGGCCATGACGCCGCTGTGGACCATATTATGAAACACTTCTACCAACACCTCGCCTATTTCTAAGAAGCTGAGATTGAAACTGAAGGGTTTTTAAGTGTACTATTAAAGTTCTAATGACAGATTAATAAGATATATACATCAAGGATCTGGTAACTCATCTCTCTTTTAAAATGCTAATGTTGATAAAGCACAGCGTCAGTTCTGAATACGGGTCAATGACGGGACAATGCAACCCTTGCCATGACTCAATCGCAGTCAATTTATTCCCTGTTAACTTATTTCTAGTCTAAGTTCAGTTAACTCGACTCCACACAAGCCAGCCCTATAGGACAAAATATTTACCACTGATCCATTGTGGTTGACTCATCAACTGACTCATCATTGTTCGACTGGCCCAACTGACGGTCGCTGCTGAATTGCCTGGGACTGAGATGTTTGATAACCCATGCAAGGTCCCAATACGACCCAGCTATCCTCACCACCTTGTCAGTCCTGTCCTGCTTCTCATATCTTGAGTTCGGGTATAGATCCAACAGATGTTTACATTCACAGGTTTTCAAACAAATATTTCATTCTAACATAAAATCTAAAGGCTTGAAATAAGGTCATTGCCCACTTTGACAATACTATAAGAATGTGTGTGTGTGTGTGTGTGTGTGTGTGTGTGTGTGTGTGTGTGTGTGTGTGTGTGTTTTACGACAAATGTTATTTTCTTATCTCCATTTCCTGGCCTTCTTTCTTATCTTGTTAAAAGTTCAAGATGGCAAACTTGTATCCCGGTCATATAAACTGCCTATACATAACTTGGAGACTACGAGTGAATGGAAGCTGCATCTCAACTTGATATCGATTCATTCATAAGAAATTTATGTACGTTCGGTCAAAGATTTTCACGTGAATTATTGCAACTATTCTGTCATGTCAAGAAAGTACTTCAACATACAGAAGAGGAATGTACACATTAACAATTTGATATTTTTCGATGTTCCTGAAAACTGATCTCGATACCGAATCGGAACCCGGAAGTCCAGACTTGGTTGGTACACTACCACAGGAGCCACGATATTCAATGAAACGTTAAATATTTCTTTGTTTTCTTATTCTTATTCAAGAGAAAAGTTTCGAGATGCTTCTCCTAATTTGTGATATTGCTTTGAAGTGACCGGTCCTTCAGCCTGTTATCTTTTTTTGCCCAATGGTCGCAGCCACTCTAACATTGTGTGTGTGTGTGTGTGTGTGTGTGTGTGTGTGTGTGTGTGTGTGTGTGTGTGTGTGTGTGTGTGTTAAATACTTTCTTTCAAAATGTTGAATTTCATACATGTATAATAGAACCAAAAATTTTATTGATTGATTATAATACTTATCAAAGTAAACGAACTCCCTGGCCATCAATTACACAGAGAAAACTCATTTGCATGGAATTAAACTCGATATTAAGAAATTAGTTCATACCACATTTCCCTCAATAAGCAGGTTATGGTGTTTTTGTAGATACCTAATTGTAAATTCATCTTCATAGGATTGAGTTCAGTCCTCTCCCCTCACAAGGAACTGAGTGTACGTCGCCAGCTTCCCTAAGAGGAATAGTGGTTCAAGGACAAAAGAAATATTCTGGCTGTACTGCTCTCTCTCTCTCTCTCTCTCTCTCTCTCTCTCTCTCTCTCTCTCTCTCTCTCTCTCTCTCTCTCTGTGTGTGTGTGTGTGTGTGTGTGTGTGTGTGTGTGTGTGTGGTCGCGTTTTGACCTGAATAGTTCTTTTATATTTTTGTGAACTGTTCCATCGTACGCATTTATGTAGAAAAGTTACTATCTCCTTACTCAGAAGAATGAGAACATTGGTAATACAAATGACAGAAAATAACGATGTAACTGGCGACTCTCACTCTATACCAATCATGAAGCCCACATCTTACAAGAGAGAGAGAGAGAGAGAGAGAGAGAGAGAGAGAGAGAGAGAGAGAGAGAGAGAGAGACATGACTGAATTATAAACAAATATCAAAAGAATAAGAAAAAAAGAGCAAGATAGCGTCAGGTGCATGTGAGGATACTGGCTGCTCGAGTACCACACACCAGTCGCAGTACTAGCACTTATTCAAGCCTCTACGGGTGTGTGGCGAGAAACAAGGGCTGAGCAGGGATAATAAAGTTTCATTTCGTGGGACACACACACACACACACACACACACACACACACACACACACACACACACGATAAACTTTCCTCAAATTCTGATTCAGAGGCACATGACTATGACGTCACTGTTAAAGGAAAAGAATCTATGACGTCAAACTGATGATGTCAAACATAATGACGTCAGCGACCACTAAAACTGGCTTGAACCCCCAAAGCTTCACATCCTGCTTTGCTACCTTTGATAACTCATTGTCTCAACTCAAGATCACTACCAATGACTCACTTTTTTCTAACAATATAACAAACAGTGTTATCACCATAACATTCTGCCTCTACTGACGTCATCGTTTCCTTAAGGTGGCCTCCCATGTTTACAAATGTCATCTGAAGCCACTCCTTGAACGTGGCCTATTTGTTTTAAAAAGGTGATCTAATCATTGAAACATGCATGTACACACTCATTTTACAGACATCACAATACGGAAAGTTAGAGTACTGGTTACTGAAAAAAAAAATTTCCTATACCAAGAAACATTCAGGCGTTTGTTTACCAAGTGCTCAACTTGTATGCACTCGGTTGCCGCCTCGTTCTTCGAAGACCACTTAGTTACAGGCCGTGAGCGCATCCCATGGTGCAATCTTTACCGGATTAGCCTAAATATTGCATAGCTATTACAAATATAAACTAGGAGCCAATAAATGGAATATTATCAACGGATTACTTGACAATATTACCGCCAGAAACTGTTAAATTACGTAAAGGTTGTCATATGGCAATACCTAACTAGCCTACGTGTGTGTGTGTGTGTGTGTGTGTGTGTGTGTGATGACGATGGCATACATTCATTCTAAAAATAAGGGAAGCAATTGCGGAAACAATAAACCACAAGGCAAAACAAATACACAAACGTACGAGAGCTGTCTGTATTTTCATGTAACTACAGCAGCGACACAAGGCGGCAGAGTAAGAGTTGAGTCACCCACCACCCACATCCATCCGGCAACACAGCCACTCCTCCCCTACGTCGCCTCTTATCCATGAACTTCCGTCCAGCACACCCAACAATCCACTCATGAAGCTTTACTTATATGCGTACACTCTATCTCAATAACCTTCTACGTTCCAATAGCACATAAAGGACATGGGATAACTACGACACTCAACAGTGCACTATAGAAAGTTTATACAGCATGAACACAGATCACATAAAAAAAATGTTGTCCGAAGAAATAAGAAAAGTATCGAAAATTAGTTGACGCTTAGTTGGGACGCCACAGGTGTTATACCAGTTACCTGCCGATGCACTGTGTTCACTTGTTCTACTTGTAACATTCCTCTTTGCACCCCATGTATTTTGGCTCAGGTCTTCATACGGACGCACACGAAAAAGAACACATGAACTACATAATAATATTTTTGATACACTTGAGTCCCAGTGTGATTTGAGTCTAGTGGGCGGAATGGTTGAATAAGTAAAGCTTCAAATCGTAAATAAATTCATAAGTTTATAAAGTTAGCCGATAACACACTCTTCATTCCCTTGTTCATATATTTAGTTCCTATAGTATAAAATAATTTCATTCACTTAGTATTGAGAGAGAGAGAGAGAGAGAGAGAGAGAGAGAGAGAGAGAGATGGATAGCATATAAAACTTCCTAAATGTTGTTCTATTCATTCTTCTTGGAATAAAAGAAATTCTAAGAAATGGTACAGAAAGATTTCATTAACCAGTGAAAATATCTGAACAAATATGAAATCTAGGTATGATCAGGATAATACATTTGTGAAATACATCGATTATATAACTAAATGGAAAATATATAAATGATAAAAAAAAAGTATATAAAAAAGTTGACAATCTTCACGAAAGAGAGAGAGAGAGAGAGAGAGAGAGAGAATGTGTGTAACAAATGGCAATTCATAATGAGTATAACACGAACAGCAAAGATAGAAAGAGAACTTTATAAAAATCAAAACTGATATGCCGACAACACCACTAGTTGCTGCGCCACACAACGCCTCTCTCCCGACTCCTCCCTCCATCCCACCCCCCAAGCGCTCCTCACACTCCTTGCCACACTCACTCCGTCCCCCAGTCCCTCGTTTACAGTCAGTTCACCTGTGGCCTTCATTGAGTGTGGACGTACGATCCGATCCTGTGCTAACCGACTCGATCCGCCCCCTAAGTGTTCCCTCCATAAGTGTCTTTTAGTCCGTAACAGTTAGCCCTCATCCAGGAAAGATGGGGTGTTTCACAAAGTTAGCCTTGTTCATCGTGAACTTCGCCATCTTCGTAAGTATATAGTCTTCTTTCTCCCTCTCTCCCTCTCCCTCCCTCCTTCCTCCCGTGTACTCCTCCCTTCTTTCAGCTCCTTGAAGTCACTTTCACCCGCTTTAGTGAAGTTTTAATGCCACATTCACAGTACATTTCGATGTGAAAGTTTGAAGGCATTTTTTCGCTGTTCGATACAAAGAGAACAAGACGGAAGCCAGAATGAAAAATACTAGCATAGCAGTGAACACGTCTTCGAGAACCAATAGTGTAGCAAATTTAGGTTTTTAGACAGATTTTAATATGATCATTCATAGCACACCAAAGTACAGTTTACTTTCAAACGCAAACCTGGACTAGGAAGGTATGCGGGTGTGGGCTTCAGTATCAGCGACTGTAATGCTCACTCCCAGTACAAAGACTATTAACCACAAAGAAAATGAAATTGTTGTGGGTATAGTGGCTTGTATCATGATAAGTGTGGCGTTTTGTTACTGTGTCCATTAGCATAAGTAACGTAATTCAGGATCTCAAAATAACACACTGTCCAGAGTTGGTTGGATTGGCTGGTTACGACCACTAACAAAATTTAAGCTTCGTCTCACCAGCACTCAGGCGTCACCTAGTGCCCACTATCCACCCAGTCAGAATAATTGCGACAAAATTATTTTAGATCGTCTATATCAGTGCATTTTGACGTGCTGATAGGCATATTGAAGCGATACATTAGGCATATTTTAGTAATATACGAGACAATGTAGTCAAGATAAGGTTTATTTGTCAGAAAAGGACTACCGTAGGTGGCTAAATTGTTATGCCCAAAGTTTTAACTATATATATATATATATATATATATATATATATATATATATATATATATATATATATATATTACTAAATATGTTTTATACTAAAGCTGCCATGTATAGGCTTGCAGATATTCTCTCTCTCTCTCTCTTCCATGAGATTCCATATAAAGTGATCTAGTCAGACCACTAATATAGTGGTTCAGGCACATAGTTCATATACAGTTCATACCTGGTTCTTTTTAATGTGAAATAGAAATACAATTAGAAAATAAGCTTGAATTGGACTTTATGTGTTTACAATAAAAAACTAAATATGATAAATCAATAAACATTCTTCCAGGCTTATGATAATGTAACCTGTTTGCACTTCCTGTAAATTTATAATATATAATGTTTAGGTGATGTTAAAGCTAATAGGTATCATTCTTCTGTTGCAGTCTGAATATTGTAAGTAAAATTACAATTAAGTTGATCTCCAAAATTCTGTTTAGTTGGGAAATTTTGATTCAGTGGCAAGTAATAATTGTACACTATAAATAAAATTGCCTGCGCCACTAATGGGCGGAAGCTGAATAGCGTTTCCTACACACTCTTCAAGTGAGCCTACAGGCGTTATAGGCCTCGACATAAAAAAAATAAATAAATAAATAAAAATATTTAGCATATGATTTTATATATATATATATATATTATTATTATTATTTTTTTTTACAGGCAGCTGGAGTGGCAGTGGTTGCCTTAGCATCTATGATAATCAACACTGACAGCACATATGGAAGTTTGCTTATAAATGGGATTTTCACTCTCCCCATCATAATTCTGATTGCTGGACTAATCATTGTGATCATTGGCTTCCTTGGATGCTGTGGTGCCATGAAAGGAAGTTCCTGCATGCTAAAAACTGTAAGTAACTAGTTATTTCCTTTGAAAGTAATTTGTTTCCTAGTTTATGTTTGGACAAAAATAGTTGTTGCACATATAAGCATTCATAATATTACACTTTGTTCAGTTACTTATGTCAAGCCTGACAATGACAGGAAAGAAAGCCTCAGAAATTAAAATATTGAAAAACGCATTTGAAGTTTGTTGTCTACTGTATTTTCTCCGTTGATGTAAAGTAAAATTGATAATATTGAAGCATAATTCATATCTACAACATAAAGTCAGTCTTATAGCCAACTTCAACCATCTTATCTCATTAGTAAGGCTCTCATGACATGAGCATAGTTTCCTGTCTGGTTTAGAAATCAATGAAGTTCAATGAGACTACTGCACAGCCAGCATCTCAAGAGCTCCATTGAACTTCATTAACTTATAAACAGTATGGGGAAAAAAATTGTGTGAATGATGCCAAAAAGAGTAGAACAAATAACAGAATATACTTGTTACTTATCCAATAACCTCTATCTTTGAATTTCATACACAAAGAAAATCCTTCAAAATCATTACACACCTGTCACTGAAAGAATTGAATCAAGGGGGTATATATTCAGAATTGTTGGCAATAAAATGACAAGATGAAGCTAACACACAAGATAAGTCAATATGAGTGCATGTTATTCACCTATGGTTGTTTGCTGGTCACTCAGCCAGTCATTCCCCTATGGAAAGAGCTCAAAGCTTAAACTGACCAGTCTCTGTATAGGACTGGGACAACTCACACACTGGAACAATGAGGCCTCAATCCTTCCTATTACATACATCCTTTACCTGCTTGGTTCTAGGTTAAAAGGAGGTACGTGTAAGAGGCTTGTCCATTTGCCTCGCTCAGGACTCGAATCCCAGCCTTCTTGGTTGTGGCGAGTGTGCTAACTATGTGGTGTGTATTTGCGTATGTGTAAACAGTATGAGAGAAGATATCTAAGAATGTGGAATGAGGAGAAGCAAAGATTTTTTTTTTTTTTTTTTTTTTTTTTTTTTTAGAAAAACCTAATAGGGTAAGCTGGATTATTCAGTAGTATTTTGTGTAGTAGATCTATTAAAAGCTAGAAAATAGTCATTAAATGCAAGTAGTTAAAATAACTGATCTCCAGAAATCAACATGTTTAGAAAATTTGTATGAGAAGGGACAAGATGCTTTTCATAAAATAAAAACTGTACTGCCTAATATGAAGGGACTATCATGGATTAGGGAAAGTTGAAGGTATTTTTTTATGATAGTAAGAAAACTATACCACATGATTTACTGGAATAGATCAGTGACTAGCAGGTGAATGAAGAAGAGTAGGGTAGACATTTTATTCCTGTAAATAAGCCTTTGATTTGGTACAAACCCTCAATTTTAAGAACATAAAAATAAAGGAATCTCCAAAAAGCAGTCAGTGCTGCATGTGGTAGTCCCTGTCAAACTTGCCAAATTTGTCACTGGAGGAAGTGGATATTAAAGGCTTAAGTGTTTATAGAACTATACCATTAGAAGAGTGACCTAAATGAATTTTGTTGTCATTAAGTATAAAAGATCAAAATATAAGATTGTTATAGGTTTCTAACAAACTATGGTGAAATTGCAGTCATTAGTTTATAAAGGTGATTTGTGATGTACAGACACAAGTCTTTCTTTGTGGAATTAGGAAATGGGGAAATTATATGCTTTACACACACACACACACATACGGCCCAGTGGCTCAGTGGTTAGAGCGCTGGCTTCACAAGCCAGAGGATCGGGGTTCGATTCTCCTGCCGGGTGGAGGTGTTTGGGTGTCTCCTTTCACGTGTAGCCCCTGTTCACCTAGCAGTGAGTAGGTACGGGATGTAAATCGAGGAGTTGTGACCTTGTTGTCCTGGTGTGTGGTGTGTGCCTGGTCTCAGGCCTATCCGAAGATCGGAAATAATGAGCTCTGAGCTCGTTCCGTAGGGTAACATGTGGCTGTCTCATCAGAGACTGCAGCAGATAAAAAACAGTGAAACACACACACACACACACACACACACACACACACACACACACACACACACACACACACACACACACAGCACTGGCTTCACAAGCCAGAGGACCAGCTTCGATTCCCCGGCCGGGTGGAGATATTTGGGTGTGTCTCCTTTCACGTAGCCCTGTTCACCTAGCAGTGAGTAGGTACGGGATGTAAATCGAGGAGTTGTGACCTTGTTGTCCCGGTGTGTGGTGTGTGCCTGGTCTCAGGCCTATCCGAAGATCGGAAATAATGAGCTCTGAGCTCGTTCTATAGGGTAACATCTGGCTGTCTCGTCAGAGACTGCAGCAGATCAAACAGTGAAACACACACACACACACACACGCATGCTCGGCTCACAACTGAAAAGGTCCGGGTTTGAATCCCAGGCATGGCGAGGCAAATGGGCAAGCCTCTTAATTTGTAGCCTCTGTTCACCTAGCAGCAAGTAGGTACGGGATGTAACTCGAGGGGTTGTGACCTCACTTTCCCACTGCACAGAGTGTAGTGTACATTAGATCACAGTCCTACCTGAAACTCGGTCTACGAGCTCTGAGCTCGCTCTGTAATGGGGAAGGCTGGCTGGGTGACCAGCAGGTGACTGTGGTGGTGAAAACACACACACACACACACACACACACACACACTGGAAGTTAGAGAGGGGTGGCCTAAAGGGAAGCACATTAAGATGGATGGATGATTATTTGAGGAGGAGAGAAAAAAGAATGGTAGTTAAAGATATGAAGTTCAACTGGAGAGCAGTAGAGAGCGGAAGTCCAACTGGAGAGCAGTAGAGAGTGGAGTGCCACAGGGGTCAATATAAAAATATGAAGTCCAACTGGAGAGCAGTAGAGAGCGGAGTGCCACAGGGGTCAATATAAAGATATGAAGTCCAACTGGAGAGCAGTAGAGAGCAGAGTGCCACAGGGGTCAGTATTGGCGCCAATACTTTTTCTCATATATATAAATGATATGCCAGAGGGAGTGAACAGTTACATAAATCTGTTTACGGAAGATGCGAAATTGCGCAGAGTTATAAAGCAAAAAGAGGATTGTGAAATACTGCAGGAAGACCTAAATAAGATCTGGAAATGGAGTAAGAAGTGGGAGATGGAATTCAATGTTGATAAAAGCCTTGTCATGGAAATGGGAAAGGATGAAAGACGACCAGTGCAAATCTATAAGATGGGAGATGGAGTAGAACTGAAGAAAGTTAAAAAGGAAAAGGACTTGGGAGTGATGATGGAAGAAAACAATCAACCGATAAGTCATGTAGATAGAATTTTCAGAGAGACATATAATTTGCTAAGGAATACTGGAATAGCATTTCACTACATGGACAAAGAAATGATGAAGAAATTGATAAGTACTATAATAAGACCCAGATTGAAATATGCAGGAGTTGTGTGGACCCCCCATAAAAAGAAACACATAATGAAGTTGGAGAGAATACAAAAAATGGCTACAAGAATGGTTCCAGAACTTGAAGGGATAACATATGAGGAGAGACTAAAGACTATGGATCTACCAACCCTGGAACAGAGAAGGGAGAGAGGGGATCTGATACAAGTTTATAAATTGATGAATGGAATGGATCAGGTGGATAATGAGAAACTGATTCTGAGAGAGGAATATGACATTCGAAGCACAAGATTGCATAATAAAAAATTGAGGAAGGGAAGATGTCGGAGAGATGTTAAAAAACATAGTTTCCTGCAAAGATGTGTTGAGACGTGGAATAGTTTGAGTGAAGAAGTGGTGTCAGCAACGAGTGTGCATAGTTTTAAAGAAAAGTTGGATAACTGTAGATATGGAGACGAGGCCACACAAGCATAAAGCCCAGGCCCTGTTAAACTACAACTAGGTAAATACACACACACACACACACACACACACACACACACACACACACACACACACACAGTTTGGAATGAAATGGTAAAGAAGTTAATATCAACAAAGTGCCAGATGAATATTGTATAAATATAGACATGAAATTACAAGAAGTTTCAGTTTGGCTCAGTGGATAATGTTTTTGCCTGCGGTTTACCAGTCTTGGGTTCAAACCTTGCTTAGATCAAGATAACTCATGTATGGTGAGGTTACTACTCATGGCCATAGAAATTGAATTGGCTTTCTGTTTATAGCACTTGGTTCATCTTTCAGTTCTCTACTTCACCATTGAGAATTTTGAAGTCATATATATATATATATATATATATATATATATATATATATATATATATATATATATATATATATATATATATATAATCAAGTTATTCTGAATCCATGGCTCATCTTCTGATATCTTTACAGTATGCATTCATCATCATAGTACTGCTGATTGCTGAGATTACTCTTGGTATTCTGTTGCTGATTTACCCCAACAAAGCTGAAGATGCCATCAAGACAGGAATGCATGAGGTCTTCAAGAACTATGGTATTGATGAAGCCACTGAAAAATCCATTGATGCCATAGAGAGTGATGTAAGTTTTTCATTAAAAAATATGATTATGATTGGATCATACAGTGGCATATCATTGGGTTCTTTATTTATATATGTGACCATTTTCAGCAGAGGATAGCTTGCTAAAAAATACATGATCACTTTTCTCATGATATTCCAAGTTCTCCTTACACTAGTGAGCTACAATTAATTATGTATTTCAATATCTTCTAGCAGTTTACCCCCTTTTTTTTTTTCCAACATAGTATGCAATTGCCATTGCCTCAAAGATACTCTTAGTTCAGTGTTTACATCATTGATTCCTAACTCCATGATGACATCACAAGGGTTTTTCTAATAGTCACTGGAAGGTCTTACAAAAATATATATTAATAATTCACAATTGGTTACATTTTAATTTGGATAATGTAGCTGATTTACCTCACTAGGATGGTGTGAACACACTCCTGGACACATACTCATTTCCATAAATAGAATAAGAAAAACTCAAATATTTGCAAGTATAATTGTAACATGAAAATGGTTAGATTTATTACTCCATTTCACACATTTAGGGTCGCAACCAAAATAGGTTTGGAAACTCAACATAGTCTGATCACCTCTCCTTACTTGTCATTCTCATTATACTCTACAATCTTCTTCTGTGGTCTGACCAAGCCATCACAACCTGGCTATAAGCCCACTGTTAGCTTGTGATGTGAAGGGAAATGTGTAATTTTCCTGTAATCTTTTTGATTATGTCAGTCAGTGTGTCCATAACTCTGGCAATATATATTCTGAGAAGGCCAATGGAAAGGGAAACAGTTATCATTATTTTTATAAGATAATTGATTACATAATACTCAACTTTGAAGGAAAATAATATTTTAAGGTATTTGTGTATCTTGCTACACAAGACTGTACCCATTAATGGCACTTTTGTTTACCATCTCTTCATGAAATCAATTCCTATGTTGGTTCACTTCAAGATAGGAATTCTCTTGACTCAAGAAAGTGTCACCTGTGTGTATGTCTATTATTTGTCTTGTAGTCAATGAATTTATTTTATAATCTTCATGTTGTTAATGTGCCACTTTATTATACAAATTAATTAACCATCTTACACAAGATTATACCATCTTTTATTTGAATAACATCAGTTTTTTATTCTTAAATGTATCATCCATCTTGTGTGTCTTATTTGTATACATTTACCTATTCTTGGATACTTCTTTTCAGCTGAAATGTTGTGGTGTGGATAGCTACCAGGACTGGCAGAACTATTCCTACGGTTCAACTGGTAATGTGAGCAGGGGATGCTGCATTGAAGATGACTCTGATGCTTGCTTCATGAACAAGAATGATTTGCCCGAGGCTCAAGCAAAGCAATACATCTACACAAGAGGCTGTTATGCTGCACTAAAAGAGGATCTCAAGGATGAGACCATTGGTTTGGGAGTGGTGCTTTTCATCATGGCTATTGTGCAGGTAAGCTAAGTTTCCTTCTTTCTATATAGTTTCATATAGTCTAGTCTGCTTTCAGAGCAAACAAGAAAAGAAGATAAAGCAAAACTTAATATAATATGAGAGTATATGAACCAGGAAGAAAAGGTACTTTAATACTCTCTTGCTTGCAGGTCCTTGCTGTTACCTGTGCTTGTGGTGTCGCCAAAAAGTCTAGCGGCAGTACCCACTACGCCTAGAGGTCTGCATTCTCAGTCAGTTACAGGCTGGCAGTTAAGAGGAATCCTTTCCCTCCTTTATTGGAGAGATAATTTTATGTGTAGATAATAGTTTTGATTTTTTTAACAAAATATACATGGGTGGTGTTTTTATTTATTATTTTTTCTAGGAATATCATTATTGTACCATTTTTTTTAAATTTTTTTTTTACTACATATTTGGATATGTACAGAAAGAAATTTACTATGCATTTGTGAAAACCTTAAAACGGCAGACTTGATTAATATATTTGTATTTCATGGTGACACTAAATGATTTTTCTGTGTTTTCTATAAAATATATCGAACCTACATATAAACATGTATAAAAGATCACCTAGATTAAGTGTGCATAACATAGATAACCCATACATACCTTTCATGGACTTGTTTATAAACCAAAATGTTTGCACAAGGAATGAAGTTATTCTTAAAGGTTGGAGATATTTCATACTGATACTATCTTTTCTTTCTTCTGAAATTTGTCTCCATTCCACTTACTGCATTCTTAAATTATTACAAGACAAATTTTTAAGTAAATTTATAAAAAGAATTTTCAGCATTTTTCTCTTTCCAAACAACAAAAGATTTTGCTTTTGTCCCTTCCCTCCTTGGGTAAATGGAGTGTGTGTGTGTGTGTGTGTGTACTGCTTTATTTGGGCCACTGTAGAATTGTTGGCCTCGTATATAGAAGTCCTTATTCATCTATGCATGAAAATGCTAGCGATAGTGGAGGGATATCTGAGTGAATGAAAATCAAGAGATACAGGTTAATGTGAATTTGAATAAAAGAAAAAATCCAGGCATAGATTAAATTACAATACAGATAATGCATTATGTTATACAGTACAGGAAAATTCATAGAAGATGGGAAGGCAAGTGGATTAGTTCAATTGTACGAGCAGAAGGGAGATATACCGAGTTGTGAAAATTACAGAGGTATAAAGGAGAAAGTATTGAAAATTTAGAGAATGATGGTTTAAGTTCACAAACATCAATTTGGATTGATTAGTGGGAAGAGCACTATAGATGCAACATTTATTGAGACATACAAGAAAAATATCTTGAAGGAAACAGGAAAGTTTTTTGGCATTTTGTGGATTTGAAGAAAGTGTATGTACTAAGGGAAGTGTTGTATTGGAGTTTGAGGAAGAGTAATGTAACAAAAAAGATGGCAAGATTGGTGAAGATGTATGAGGGAGCGAGGACAATAGTACGAACAAAGTTGGGAAAACAGTAATTTGAAATTGAAGTAGGATTACACCAAGGATCAACTTGAGTCCATTTCTATTCTGTAATGTGTTGAACACAATAACGAATGACCTGAGGAGAGGATGAATAGTGGGAGTTGCTATTTGCCAATGATCTAGTTATTATTGTATACACTAAGGAAGAATTGCAGCAAATGTATTTTGCATGGAAGGACAGCCTGGAGAGGAAAGGAATGAAAATTAATAAAGAGGACATGAGGAAATTAACATCATATCAGAAGATGGCAGAAGACAAACAATTAGAAGGCTTTTAGATATCTCGGATCACTAATGGAGACGAAGGAGGTACAAAGAAGGCAGTTAGACAAAGGATGAAAGAAGCATGGCAGAAATGAAGAGAAGTTAGTGGAGTCATTCTAGATAGGAAAATACAATTAAGATTGAGAATGAAGATATACAAAAGTGTAATAAGACCATTACTTTTGTATGGTGTAGAGACAAGATCATTGAGAAAGAAGGAAAAGGATATTCTGCAATGAACGGAGATGAAGATGGTGAGGTAGATAGATGGAATTTTACTACTGAAAAAGAGAGAGTGAAGATATAAGAAGAATGTGTGGAGTGTAACATAAAAGAGAAGGCAGGAAAGGCAAGGTTGAGATATTTTGGACATGTGAAGAGGAAAAATGAGGAAGAACCATTGAAAGCAATGCTGATACCAGTTTTGGGGAGGAGTGTTGGTAGACAGAATAAGATGGAAAGATATATATGCTGAAGTGTGACAAGAATAAACTCAGACTACAAGATGAGGGCGTAATGAATGTAAACAGATGGAAGAAGTTAACTTGAGAGGCTAACCCTACTACACCGTGAGAATAAGGTTGTATAAAGAAGAAGCAGATAATGAATTGTGGAGGGCAAAAGATGAGATGGATATGCAGTAAATATGAATTAAAGAAAAAGTCTGTTGCCATTAATTTGACTTAAGACACAACTCAATTTATATTGGAAAGAGCAGTCAAAATTAATATTGACATCCTTGAACTGTCTCCAGTATAATTGCAAGAATTTAGTAAAAAGTGATTAGCAAAAGCAAAGAAACTTAAAAAAAGGGCAGAGGTTGTGAGAAATGTCTAATCAGAAACAAAAGTGCAAATACTGTAATAGCAAGGACTTTACACTAAATGAAGTGATGCATGTATGTGTGTTGGAGGTACATACATAAGTGAGTGAAAATCTTTGTGGCAATACAAAGATGTGCGTCATGATATAAATAAAAATATGTTAAATTTTGAATCCAAGTTCTCTGAAGTTTCAAAGGCTGTTTTATCTACACATGGAATGGATGAGGACTTAATTAGAATGAATCACTCAGTAAATGCACAGACTTGACAAAATGCTTTTAGAAAGACAAATGTAAGAAAATAGTAAAGGAGTAAATTATGATGTTTTGCTAACTAAAATTGTTATTTGCAAAAAGACTGACTTAAAGAGCTTGTAAGCAGTATGTTCATAAGTGCACAGAAAAGACATGCAGTTAGTAAGATCATAAGGACAGTTAGCACAAAAATGGCAATAAAAATAGTAAGATATGCAACATTGCATAAAAAAGAGAGTCTGAAGATAGTCAGTTAGAGAAGAGCAGTTATTAGGATGAGACATCTTTCACTGCACCATCCACAAAAGCAGCATGAGAGGTATCTCCAACTCATACTATTTTTTAAGGAGCTTGCATGCATTCAAGTGGGCTTTTATTTAATGATTTGTTTCCCTTGGCAAGTTTCCATCTTGCATAAAAAAAAAAAAATGGATTAGAGAAAAATGGTTGAGACTACTAAGAATACTTAACTTCATAAAAGCTGTTCTAGCAAGAGATGAGGAGACAGTAGACACCTACTGAAACAATAATTCACTCTCAGTGAGATCTAATAGGACAAGTTCTGTTCTGGATCAGTTCAGGAGGTGCTGTGAACTCACCATCAAAGCTAGTTGTGATCTTGCTGACCACTTCCGTTTGTGTTTCACAACTCAAAGGGGCCCACCGTCTAAATACAACTTTCCTCCCAACACAATACTACAAGCACCTACTGCACACACACTCTTCACTTGAAATTAAAGATGGCGACCCCCAACCCAGCCTTGAAGTCCCCTTTGGGGAGGGCACCATTAATGTCCCCAGGTTGGACTGCTCTCTCCATTACATTCCAAAATGTCTTGACATCTCCCTCAACTTTTTCTTCATTAACTTCATTAAGTCTTAGATCTTATTTTCAATCTGTAGAACACCACCTCTCCTCTACTAAATCTCATCTTCTTTCCCTCACCAACACACAGCTGTCTGAGGCAACTGACAGTAGCCCCCTTTTCTATTTCCTCCTACTTTCTCTATCCTCATTTTCATTCATTCGAAAGCTGGATGCTGCATCTATGCATGCAATGACTTGACTTGCTCTTATGCCCACACTCTTGAATCTTCTAAGTTGTCCACCATCTGGCTTTCAGTTAATACTAATAATCACTCTCTAACTAAATCTATTGGTGTTGTCTATCTCTCCCTTAACTCCTCTGACTATAGTAAATTCTTTGACTATTTAACTTCCAAAGTGGAGCTCATTCTGTCCTTCTATCCTTTCGCGGAGATCTTATTCCTTGGAGATTTCAATGTTTACCAACTGGTTTGGCTTTCCTCTCCCTTCACTGACCATCCTAGTGATCTAGCCTTCAAGTTTACTATCCTCTATGACCTAAAACAACTGGTGAAACACAGTAATTCCTGACAGTCTTGGAGATACACCAAACATTCTTGATCTTTTTCTTACCTCTAATCTTTCTGCTTATGCTGTTACCCTATCTTCTCCGTTGGGCTCCTCTGATCACAACCTCATATCTGTATCTTGTCCTGTTTTTCCAATTCCTCCTCAGGATCCTGCAAAGCAGAGGTGCCTCTAGTGTTTCCCCTCTGCCAGATAGAGGGACCTGATGAGGTATTATGCTGATTTCCCCTGGAATGATTACTGTTTCCGTGTCAGAGACCCATCTCTGTGTGCTGAACGCATAAAGGAAGTTATAGTGTCTGGCATGGAGGCTTACATTCCTCATTCTTTTTTTCTCAACCTAAACCATCTTAGTTTAACACAGCCTGTTCTTGTGCTATACATGATAGAGAGGTTGCCCACCAAAGGTACTAGGGCCTTCCATCACCTGAATCTCATGCACTTTATATTTCTGCCCAGAATCATGCCAGGTCTGTTCTCCAACTTGCCAAACATTCCTTCACAAATAGAAAATGTCAAACTCAACTCTCCTCGAGACATCTGGCATCTGGCCACAGATATCTCCAATAACTTTACTTCTTCATCTTTCCCTCCTTTATTTTATCCTGATGCACCACTGCTATTTCTTCTGTCTCTAAAGCTGAACTCTTCTCTCAAACCTTTGCTAATAACTCCACACTGGATGATTCTTGTCCCTCCCTCTCCTGCTCCCTCAGACTATTTCATGCCTTCAATTAAGATTCTTCATAATGATGTCTGATGTCTTCCATGCCCTCGCTGGCCTATACCCTCAAAAGGTTTAGGGATAGAACACACGAGTGACTCTGTGGCACCATATGTCATGGCGGGATGTAGCTCTTCATGAGTTTTCATTGTTTAAAAGTTGTCCCACACACATGAGTGTCTGTGGCCAACGATCGTGATGAGCACAGTGTCGCTCATCGCCTCCACAGTGAGGTGCAACTGTGTCAAGGAACCCCTCAAACATGTGACTGTTGCTGAGGTACAGGCAGTCAGTCACATGCCAAATATGGGGCTATGACTTAGCTCAACAGTCACTAAACCCCGCCATGATGTGGAGCCACAGCATGGCGTCACAAAGTTGCTCGTGTGCTCCCGGCCTTATGGATCCTGATGGGGTCCCTCCTGTCTTTCATAAAAACTGTACTTCCACACTTCCCCTTTGCCTGAACAAACTCTTTGAACTATGCGTATCGACTTCTATCTTTCCTTCAACTATCCCCTCTTCTTCCATGACACTCAGCTCCCTTCTACACTGAATATCCTCAGGCTGCCCTTTACTCAAATCTAAACTGAAACCACATCTAATCTCTTGCTAAAACAGTTGCTATGAAGTTAGGCATTCTGAGGCATCTCTGCCAGTTTTTCTCACCCCCTCCAACTGGTAACTCTATACAAGGGCTTTGTATGCCATCTTTGTATGGAGTACTCTTCACATATTTGGGGGAGTTACACTCAGTTTTATTATATAGGGTGGAACCAAAAGCTTTTCGTCTCATCAACTCCTCTCCTCTGACTGACTGTCTTCAGCCTCTGTCTCACCGCTGAAATGCTGCATCTCTTGCTAACTTTCATCGCTATTTTCATGCTAACTGCTCTACTGATCTTGCTAACATGCATGCCTCCCCTCCTCCTGCAGCCTCACTGCACTAGGCTTTCTGCTTCCTCTCACCCCTATTCTGTTCAACTTTGTAATGCAAGAGTTAACGAATATTCGCAATCATTCATACCTTTCTTTGGTAAACTCTGAAACTCCCTGCCTGCTTTTGTATTTCCATCTTCCTACGACTTCACTTCTTTTTTAGTGGTAGGTTTCAAGACTTTTGTCCCAGACCTTTGGTTAACTCTACTAACCTTTTAGGGAACTGGCAATCAAGTGGACCCTTTTTTGTTCTATTTCTTATTGCTCTTGGGCAGCTTCCCCTCTTCCACAAAACAAAAAGAAACTTCCAGTTTGGATTGCTAATGACAGGCTGAAGATGTTCTGTGTAGAAGAGGGGAGCGGCTGAGTGAGAGTGAAGAAGGGATATCTAGAAAGATTGTATCGAGTTGATAGATGGAGGAATTGGGTTTTTGAAGCATGAAGCAACATTGAGTTTGAGTTTATTTACTTCAGGCGGATTCACAGGTGCCAATTCGTGACTGAAATTTTACGTCAGTAGAGTTTCCGACTCAAAATCGGTGCCTAGCGACTGGAGAAACCAGTCGCAAAACAAGACCAACATGTTGGTCTTGTTAAGGCGGTGTCACACTAGCACTTTTTCCGTCGATTTTTCAACGTTCCGCATGAATTTGTCAGACGATAGGGATCGTTTCTGTCTGCAAATTTTCGTCTTTGTTTACATACCAAGACCACAAGACTTACCGCGTCTCAACCTGCTTCTACGTGCATTGGTTCTACCACTAACCATGAACACATCCATGCACGATTTTTGGCTTGTTTAGCTCGTCTAAGTTTCGTAATACACAGTATTACGTTCAGAGCAGCGTATCTTTGCCTCCATGTTTGTGTTTACATTGTGTTGGCGGGAAATGACGACGGAAAGGGACGACGAAACACCGTTTGTGTGTGACAGGCCGCAGCCAAAATATTGTCGATTTTCTGAAAAACGACGGAAAAAGTAGACGGAAAAAGTGCTAGTGTGATGTTAGAGTTTGTGAAGGAAGAACACATCTGGAATCCCAGAAATGATTATACAGTATAAAAAAAAAAAAAAAAAAAATCAAAACGTCGTTCGACGAAATATTTGCCACTCTACAAGAACTGCTTCCCTCAATGCAGAGTGTTGTTGGAGGTGAGGATTGAAGACTTGTCAGGATTTAATTTGATCGCAAGTAGTATTCTTAAGAATTACAATTTTCTGATGAGAAATGTAATGGGCTAATTTAGAGTGTGGTAGACACTCCTTTCTTTCCTTTTACTTAGCTAGGAACGTATCCACAGGCATTTTATTTTCTGTTGACTCTTTCGGTACGCCAAAAGAAGACCAACTACAGCTTCAGGATCGTTATAACTGTAGGAAGACTCTTGGCGGGCAGCTGTTTGTTTACACTCACTTCCCGCCAAGGCGCTAACTAGTCGATACTTTCCAGTCGCTACGTGTGACACTTTCCGACTAGAAAGGATGAGTCGCTTATTGGCACGTGTGACCCAGCCTTTATGCTATATTACACAACATGTACAGTGTTACTACATGGCCATTTTCACTGATTGTCCCTAATGCAGTTTCTCCTTTATAGAAACTTCAGAAGAGACCCTGAGAAAATTACGTATCTGAGGGCAGAATACAGTTTCTTCCATGAGGCCAAAGCCAGGTGAGGATCAATCTCATTAAATACCAGACTATGCCCTTATTACCATAAACTAAGTGTTGCAAACCTCTCAAGTGACATTCTGGTGGCAAGTAGAACTAAAGTCTTACAGAAACCGCTTGAATGTTGAACCAACTGCTCGTCTAAAGGATGGTCCACTTATTATACAGTACATGTACTGGGAAAGCAGCATCACCAAGCATGAAACATTCAGCTATAATACTGAAGAAAAGATCCAATTGATCCACTCACACAGCTTTTATTCACATATAGTTTAGCTAATATACAGAGTCCTTGGTAGAAGATTGTTTTGTGTTTAGCTTGAACACACACACACACACACACACACACACACACGCACGCACGCACGCACGCACACACACACACACACACACACACACACACACACACACACACTGCAATGCATTAAAGCACATAAGATAAAAAAAATAAATAGCAATGTATAAGAGAACTAAGCCATAAAAGACTGAGAGAGTGAAATGGCAAGGCAATACACGCCCACTTTACTTCCCCATGCCGGTGTTCATAGTCAACAGCTGTCTAAATGATGCTCCGTCACGATGGTTGCTGCCACTCACCTGCGGAAAGAAAAGATTTCATACATTAAGACCAATTCCATTATAAAATACTGTGTCATCATTATTAACACTGCTTCATAATACCATTGCTGACACTTTCTAAAAACACTATTACTAACACTGTCTCAAAGCACTGCGTATTACTAAGACTATTTTCAAAGGATAGGAAAATTATACTGATGCGGTTTCCCAGAGCCAAGGAGATGAATTTACTGAGAGAGAGAGAGAGAGAGAGAGAGAGAGAGAGAGAGAGAGAGAGAGAGAGAGAGAAACGCGCACACACAGATAGATAAAAATTACCCCCGAAGCTCCGGTGTTTCCCAGTATTGTTTAGCTGTGTGTTGTGACTGTGTACTGTCCCATGTGAAAGATGCTCTCCAGGTAAGGGACAACGAAGTCCTTGGAAAAAGTAAGTTCCAAATTTATGGAGAAAAATGTCAGAAGGATCCATAATGCCTCATTTCGTTATCAAGTTGAGATTTTATGCATTTCATGAAAACATGGACAATATTACACTATTCACGAGCCACATTTGTTCGGCGACAGCGTTGTTTCATCTGTAGTGTGCCAGTGGCTTCTTTCGCCGCTTGTCTAGTGAATGGCGAAGACACACAACTAATGACCTTTAGGGTTTGTCACTATCGATCTTGAAAGAGGAGAGAAATGTGGCAACTTCATCAAGTATGCAATTACAACACGTGTTAGTCGGTGAACGTGGTAGTAGTGTACTATAAACGAGGATAACCGTTTACTATTGACATTCAGAACAATGTAGTTATAGTCATATTTCTCATAACAATAGTAGTAGTAGTAGTAGTAGTAGTAGTAGTAGTAGTAGTAGTAGTAGTAGTAGTAGTAGTAGTAGTAGTAGTAGTAGTATAATAATAATAATAATAATAATAATAATAATAATAATAATAATAATAATAATAAAAATAATAATAACAATAATAACAATAATAGTTAGTTATATTAAGTTAGACGCTTGTGGCAACATTACAGATAAGACAATCAGTTCTTTATCTTTTTCCTCGCCGTTCCTCGCGTTGGAGACACTAATCCTGTGCCATAAAGAAGACGCAGTATCCTTGTGTACTGTACCTTGCTCGCATCCTAAGTAGAGAACGTGCCTTATTGTGAAAGCTTTCCCTAAGAAAAAAAAAAAAAAGAAGACACCCAAACCGTCAACATGGGCTGCGTCAGCAAGTATGGTCTTCTCACAATCAATTTCTTCGTACTGGTAAGTGAGTCGTACGAGATGCGGAATATCAGCAGTATTGACGCAAACTCAACTCGAATACAATGCATACTTCCAAGAGGATTCATGAACATTTTGTGAAGCTTCATGTTCATGGTCAATGCCTCATCTTCAGCACTTATATCCAACTGTACAATGTTTTTACCAAATAATCCTCCGCTTCTCGCCAGGCCTTTGGGCTGTGCGTGATCGGAGTGTCGGCAGCCATTCTCCACCAAAACACCATCTACGGGGTGCTGCTTTCCAACCTATTTTACTCAGTACCCCTGATCATCCTACTGTCAGGCATATTCCTGACATGTCTAGGGGTGTTGGGTTGCCTCGGCGCCATCAAAGAGCATCCAGTTCTCCTCAAATTAGTAAGTTGACCAAAATATTTCAGGAAATAAAGATTGAAAGAAAGTATGAATAAGACAGATTATTGTCGTATGTAACCCTTTTGAGACTCAAACGAAATGTAACAAATGAATTCATTTTAATTTTCTATGTGTGCTTTTAAACGAGTTACAACACAACAAAGTGTATTAATTCTGTTTAAATTCAGCAGGTGGGAATATTATAAGTTGCTCTAAAGTACAAAATAACAAGTTGGTTCTCTTGCTCATCTTTATACATTTCTCCTCCCTTCCAGTACGCGGTAGTGATCACGGTGATACTCATTGTAACAATGACAGCCGGCATAACGATGCTCGTCTTCACGGCCAACACGTCTAGCTTCCTCGTGCGTGGCATGACCAACGTGTTCAATGAATACGGTGAAGAGGACAAGGAATACATCACCCACGACCTTGACATTTTCCAGCAGACGGTGAGTGACGGAAGGTTGTCGGATCTGGAGAAAAATTGAAACTCAGGTCGTTCTCTCTCTCTCTCTCTCTCTCTCTCTCTCTCTCTCTCTCTCTCTCTCTCTCTCTCTCTCTCTCTCTCTCTCTCTGTTAACGTAGTCAGTGAATAAGTGCCTAAAACAACGATATGAATCAGCAAGTTAATGCATGATACTTGTTCAGCTATTGTTGTATGTACAGGTAAAAAATATGAAACCATTATTTTTTCCCCGCCTCTGTAGATGCATTGCTGCGGCATCATCAGCTACACTGACTGGGCTAACTTCACCTTCGGCAACAACACTAACGTGGCTGACGGCTGCTGTAGAAACCAGACGGTGGGTTGTGGGGAGGACTTATTGCAAGACCCTGACGTGGAGGACCTGGTGTACACGACCGGTTGCCTCTCCTTCGTCGTGAATGCTTTCGATGCCATTTGTCTGACGCTCGGTATCCTCACCTTTGCTCTTGCTTGCTTCCAGGTGAGATGTGTGTGTGTGTGTGTGTGTGTGTGTGTGTGTGTGTGTGTGTGTGTGTGTGTGTGTGTGTGTGTGTGTGTGTGTGTGTGTGTGTGTGTTTAGGGATGTTATTTGATTTGATTGGACATAGGGTATCATGCAGTACTGTTTTATATTTCGTTATTTGTACTTTGTGTTTTATCATGTATTATGTTATATTCATTTTTATATTAAGTACTGTTTTATATGATGAATTTCTAAGCTGACACGTTACTTTTTATGTGCCAATAATCTAACGTGTGTATGTGTGCGGTGGGGGTTAATCTCTATGTACTGTACATTATTACATATTTTTTTCCTCTTCCCTCTACAGGCTCTGAGCATTGCCTGGGCATGCATCATCGCTAAAGACTCGAGGAGATACGAGCACATCTAAAGAATGAATGCACAAGACCGTGATAATTCGAAATTAATTTTTCATTCATATTCAATCTGGCTGCCACGCTGCACAAGACTTTCTAGTTTCCCTTATCCTTATTCTGTCCATTTCTCTAATGCAAGAGTTAACATAATTCTTAATTATTCGTTCCCTTTTCTGGTGAACTCTGGTATTTCCTATATTCTGTATTTTCTCCTTCGTATGACCTGAACTTATTCAAGAGGAATTTTCAAGACACAAATATTAAACGATCGTTATTTTGAGGCATTTTTTTTTTTTGCCCTTTTTTGATGTCCTTGGCAAGTGCCCTTCTTACAAGAAAAAATAAGTGGTGCAACATCATGGACACACGGCGTGCACATCAAGACAATGAGGAAGCTACGCTGAGTCTACACAGAAAATAGGCGATAGATTATCGGTGGTGAACGATATTTCTTCATTGGTCTTGTAGCTTATTCATATTATAACTTGTTGGTTGTTGTTGCTGCCATTATCATTACTATTATTATTGATGTTATCATTATCCTTATTATTATCATTATCATTACTCTCCGTACTACTACTACTACTACTACTACTACTACTACTACTCCTAACACTACTACTCTACTATTACAACTACAACTACTGCTAATATTTCTCCTGTTGTTATGGTTGTTGCTGTTGTTGTTGCTGCTGCTAATATTACTACTGCTATTTCTTCTTCTACTAATACTGCTACTGCTGCTACTTTTACTACTTTGATCTCTCTCTCTCTCTCTCTCTCTCTCTCTCTCTCTCTCTCTCTCTCTCTCTCTCTCTCTCTCTCTCTCTCTCTCTCTCTCTCTCTCTCTCATATGTTCATGTTCTCACTGTGACTACGTATACATTATTACTGATACCACTTAGTCTTCGCTTCTGCGTTCCTTCCCGCCTACGACTGTTCTCTTCTCTTATCTCCCTCACTCTCCTCCACTTCACTTTCTCGTTTCTCTCCTTATCGTACTTTTTTTTGCCTTATCGTCTCATATCACCAATGTGGCTTCACTCACCTTTCGTGCTTATTACTCCTGCTCCTACCACCCTTAGGAC